>NW_020173377.1:12322200-12370543 GCF_003031525.2 Neophocaena asiaeorientalis asiaeorientalis | reverse complement strand
CTCAACCACTGCGCCACCAGGGAAGCCCCTGGGCTATGTCTTTTAAGTGTGGGCAACATGTAGAAGAACCCCAAAGTATAAAAGAACTCAAACTTTACCTGGAGAGGTGCAAGAAGGAATTCCTTTAAATGATGCAGAGCATTGCCCACTCAAAGCTAGCACTGGAAGTTATCTCGAGTTGTTAGCTGGTTGCTAGGACCAGCATTCTAAGACAGAGATTTTCTTAAGCCAAAACAAATACAGTTAAGAGATGTAACTTATTTAGTATGTCCAAGATTTCTTTGATGGAAAAAAAAAAAGAGGAAAAAGGATCTTCAGGTCTTCAGCCACACACGTTGACAGTGCAGTTAATCTCGGGGGAAACCAACGTCAAAACAAAAATATGGAATCACTTTGCAAATGAAATCATTTGTCAGTTGTGCTTGCAGACAAGATATAATGATGCCTTCGGTTTTGCAGGCACAATTGCCTAATCTATCATTACGGATACAGGGAACGTTTCAGGTTTGCTGTTTAACAATTGGATTTTGTGAAAATGTACTGAAGATATCCATCTTATTGGTAGCATTCTCTTGTAAACACCTTTTAATTTGGATTCTAATTGAGAACTTTCACCCTAACATAGATTTTGTTAAAGAAGTACCTAAGGATACTGCACCTAGAAAAATCTCAACCTGGCTCATTAGAGATGTAACTATAAGATAAGAAATACCCCGCAGGCTTTATTCTAGTGGAAAACAAAACATCTCAAAAACATCTAAATATCATATCTCTCAGTGTCTCCCCTTGGGTTTTGTGGCTCATTTCCTGAAGTGCTTTTGTTCTCCTTCTCAGCTTTGCTGCATGTGAGATGCTCTGAAGGAAGTGAGTTTTGACATTGTGTGTAATTCAATATTTCAGGGCAAAGGCAATGGCGGATCAAACAGAGTCTAGAGTCTTCTTAGGGGAGCAAATAGAAAATGCCACAAGTCTACCTACCCTCGGGCAGATTTATGGCTTGGTGTCTGGTGAATCTTTAGATTAACACTCTCCAACCCCTATTGTCTAGACCTGGCAAAGGCAGAAGATTAATGTCAACAGGGAGGCAGCCCGTGCTGGATGTTGGAAATACAGATTCTACCTTTGACTGGGCTGTAGATCAAAGAAGCTTGCCATTTAGACAGCCCCTGGAAGGAGATTTGCAAATCAAGGAGAGGCATGCATGTCACAAGTGAAAAAGTAAGCCTCAGAAAAGAAAAAGGTGCGTGAAGACTCGAGTTAAAAGACCACAGCAATCTCATATTTTAACTTGAGCAACTTCTGTCTTATGGGTTAAAGTTAGTTGGAAATGGAGGTGAGAATGAGGATAGAGATCTTGTCTGTGTATTACAACCTTTGTTCAGTGATGACAGATACAGGGGTCACCTCTGAGGTCTCACAGGCAGAAGCAGGGTATTTGTTTACCACCATTAGTTCCCAGTCAAACGCGTGATTTTGGAAATTTGCTTTCATCAAAAGAAGTTTAAAGGGGATGTTTGGAGAGATCATTTACCATCTGTCCTCCCCCGAGTAAAATGTTTCGGTGATTTAGTTCTGCAGAAGGTAGGAGGATGAAGGTAAATCATAAAACACACTCTGTCTGAAATGAGAGCACAGGGCTGGCTAACATCCAGAGTACGAGTGGTCAGTGGTCCTGGTTTCTGATGGGAAGGGTCACAAATGGACCCGGGGTGAGTTTCTATGGGCTATAAGTCACCCCTGGTTTTGACTTGTTTTTTGGTTCTGCTCTTTTAATTCTTTGTTGTTTATTTGTTCATTCAGCAACGAACTATTACTCTCCCTTTAGTTCTGAGCTTGGCATTGGGTTTGAAAGACCTCACTGTCTATCTGAGTGGTTCTTGCCTGCTGCCATTTTGGCCCCCTGACATTCCATTCTCCACACAGAGCAAGGGTAAACTCTTCAAAAATGTGAATCAGATGAGGTCATACCTTAATCAAGACCCTCCAAATGGCTCCCTTTCTCCCATTTAAAATAGCATCCGAACTACTTCTGTTGACCTTTAAAGCCAACAGGAGGTGGACCTCACACAAGTGCCACATCTACTGTGGACGAATGACCCAGGATGGGTGAGGACACCAGTGTAAACGTGTGCATGGTTGTTAATAAACCTTACATTTTAATACGAAAATAAATATAAGGAAGATTGATGGAGAGTAATACAAGGTGAGTTTGCAGAGAATGGCAAGACATTTTAGGGTAAGGGTAAGGAGTTTTATCAATACTTTATCCTAAGTGCAGGGAAAATCACTGAAAAGTCATGTGATCAGATTTGTGTTTTTAAAAGACCGCTTGGGCTGCCATGTGGAGGATGCATTGAAGAGATCAAGAATATAAGGGGAAGCTGAGTTAGCATACCATTGTAGTAGCTTAGGGAATGGGAAATGGGTGGATACAAAATGTATTTTGGAAATTGAATTCATGGCATTAGAGTTAGATTGGACATAGACTGGTGTGAGGGCAAGGGAGGATCTTGCTTGATTGATGGTTACCAGCTTCTCTGTGAGGTATCATTCCTATGACCCAGGACTCAAATGTCACCACTTTCACAATGATTGGTAGCATCACTGGTATCATCCACTGCTATATGCAGAGTTTAGTTGGCTTTTTGCTTGCTTTTGCAAAAATGTGACTAATTATATCAGAAACTCACTGGGCTTGACCTAAGAGACTGTCAAACCAAGATACTCCAACATCTTTTCTTGAACGTGAATGAAGCACTTACTAAGAGATTTCATGCTTTCCTTTTTTTCCTCCACAAAGTGTATGATCATCAACAAAAGTATGTGTCTTGGGGGCTTCCCTGGTGGCGCAGTGGTTGAGGGTCCGCCTGCCAATGCAGGGGACACGGGTTCGTGCCCCAGTCCGGGAGGATCCCACACGCCGCGGAGTGGCTAGGCCCATGAGCCATGGCTGCTGGGCCTGTGCATCTGGAGCCTGTGTGCTCCGCCGTGGGAGAGGCCACAGCAGTGAGAGGCCCGCGTACCGCAAAAAAAAAAATAAAAAGTATGTGTCTTAGGATTAAAAAAAAACAAGGATTTAAGACATGTTAATAATATACATCTCTTATGAGACGGTGATAGTGAACAAATATATTGTCTTGGATGAATTAGTGTAAATAAAAAGCATAAAATATTAGATAATTGAAGGCTTTCTGATGGGACCATCTATTGGGTAAAGCCAAATGCATTTTGAACACATAAAAATACAGAATATTAACAGTGAAATATCTGCAACATACAGTCGAAAGTTGTGGCATCATAACAACTCTTGAGATGAGGTTCTTTCAGCTAAGAATTAGATGGCTGACTTTATACCGTCTTGCAAATTGCACTGTCTTTTCACACTTTCAATTAAAATCAGCCAATAATTTAGCCTAACAACCTGATGCTGCCTAAGAAGTCCTCTTCAACAAGTCTGAGCTTTGCATGTGAGCGATTAGTGGTTGGTCTTCCTTCTGTACCACTTACAGCTGGTCCTCATATTGTTCAAAGCAAGTGACATCATAAAATTTCCCAAGAATCATTAATAAGAGCGGTAATACATTGGTTTCTAATGATTTAAAATGCCCTCGGAAGTCCTCTGTTCTTCCCTGCAGAAAATTTTAACCTGAAATCAAAATTATTAATAGTTTGAGTATGATCAGCAGGAATTTTAGCCTTCTGTTTGCCTTTATAAAAGCAATTTTTTCATCCGTATTATTTATAATACGTTGTCAGCATGCCACATTTGTTTGGCGTGTACTCCAAAGGGGTTGCATAAGCCTTTTCTTCTTCCAAAGGAAGGTTTTAATCATGAATTTTCTCTGTTTGTATTTCATCTAACTTATTTTAAGGACTTAACTAAAAATTACGTAGATTATGACCATCTTTTGAGTCCTTAGGAGATCTACCCATTATTGTTTATCTCTCACATCCCTACCTTTTCTCCTTCCTTCTTGACATTTGTCTTCTGTCTCCACGTCTCCCTCCCTTTCTTCTGCAAGCAGTTTATCTTTAAGCTACTTTACATGTGTCAGGCCTTGAGCTATGCATGGAGGTAGACAAAGACCCTTTGCCTGAAGGTCACATGATTAAATGGGTGAGACAGATTTAGAAACAAGAAATTGCAATATTGGTAAAAGGGGCTCTTAGAGAAAGTATGGGTAAAGTATTAAGGTGGCTAATGGGATTATCTGACTCATATATCTTCTCCATTTTATTCATTCATTCAGTTAACAAATATTTATTGAGCTAGACAGAGCTTAAAACCGAGGAGAATAGGCAGTTAAAAAAAAATGAGCATATAGCAGTATAACTGCAATTGTGGTATACGTTATCGTGGAAACGTTTAGGGTCCCATTGGGTCACATAACAGAGGAAACAGACTACTAGTTTGAATATGGAAGGTGGACTTCTCCTGAGGAATGGACATTCACACTATGATTGAAGGATGGAAAGAAAGAGTTAGAGAGTCAGGGGCAAGTTGCAGTGATCTGGGCAGAGACCCTGTGGTAGAAGAAAGCCAGTACAGCTGAAGACCAGTAAGCCAAGGGAAGGGTGGTGCAGTGAGAACTAGGGAGCTGCCAGGTCATCCTAAAGACTTTGACCTTGATCCCAAGAGCCATAGAAAACATTTAAGCAAAAGAGGGACAGGATCTTGTATTTCTCAACGTTTTACTTTCCCTTGCCTCCCCAGCCTTGACTTTTTGGCCAATTTCTACAATGCATTTGGTAGCTGAAGGATTGGACATCAGTACCCAGGATTAGCGTATTAACTGTAACTAGAGTTCGTATTCTGACACCCCAAGCCAGAAAACACACTGACAGCATGGCCTGAGGATGTAAAAGTCTACTGAGAGACACACTGCCCATGTCACCTAGGTTTAAACGGTGAGCCTTGAGAGCAGCAATCAACCCAACACAATTTTTTGCTTTCGCCATGTTTGTGTTGAAGCCTGCGAAACCCTTGAAATATTATAGCCTTGATAAGGTCTTTGGAAAGCATATTTGGATCAGTAACCTCCCTTTTTCTCACTCTCTTTTTAAATCTGGAGAACTTCGGCGATAGCCACACCAGCAATTACTGATAATAACTCATAAAAATTGAGTACTCATACCATATTTTCATGAAGTTTAGCACTTTTTTCACCATCCAGTATTCGTGTGTATGTGTTTTATAGACCTTTCCCCATGGGCTAATTAAGTACCACCTTGGAAAGTGTCTTGTGAGCATCTTTGAAATTGTTCTGAAGTAATATATATGGTAACATATCTAAGTCAAGCAAGAACGTGTGTCACTACATGTAGGTAATACAACATCGAAGGCTATGCTTAAATTAAAGCAAAATCCTTTATTTTTGTTATAAGAATCCCCAATCTTGAGTTCAAATCAGACAAGCACCAAAAAGAGCAAAAGAGCCAGGAAGGGTTTCTCTCTGATTTTTTTTTTTTTTCCTGATCTGAAAATTACTTCAAAAATAAATGTTGGGCTTCCCTGGTGGCACAGTGGTTGAGAGTCCGCCTGCCGACGCAGGGGACACGGGTTTGTGTCCCAGTCCGGGAAGATCCCACGTGCCGTGGAGCGGCTGGGCCCGTGAGCCATGGCCGCTGGGCCTGCCCGTCCGGAGCCAGTGCTCCACAACGGGAGAGGCCACAACAGTGAGAGGCCCGCGTACCGCAAAAATAAATAAATAAAAATAAATGTTACAAGAGTTGTTTTCCAAGGAGAGCTATCACTTCGTCTCCAATAACCTTCAAAGACTTTTCATGACGTATTTTTTGGTTGTATATATTTTTTTGATGTGCACAGGTTTTACACAGCAGTCACAAGGGTTGGAGTTATTGTGCTCTACCAAGTGGTTTATAAATTCCCTTTTCCACTATCACCTTTACTCATTTAGGCTCCAAAATAAATACTCTGTTATGTGCATAGAAAGAATAATGGCTGCTGATGTTCAAGCAGTTCACTTAACTAAAAACCAAGGCTGAAATATTCTTATTGATAATTTAGTCCCACAAGTTGTAGGTTATTTTAATTTATTCTCATTCACGCTAGTCAGGAATACAGAGCTAAACCTAGATTACAGGATCTGTCTTGTTTTTTCCTCTCTTATAAACGGCTAAATTACAGCCACTTGGGGATGTAGCTCTAATTTAGCATTATTAAATAATTCAGTGCAAAGATGAATGAAAGTCAAGAAAAACATTGTGAAATAATGAAAAAAATCCTTTTTGGAAATGGCATAGAATGGTCACTGCATTTTCGTAGATTGTAGGAGTTGTCTTGAATGCTTCTTGCCTTCGCTAGTAATGTTGCCTAAAAAAGATAAGAAAAGCCCACACATATGTAACTCATCTAAAGTCAGGGTCCCTAGTGGCCCCCTCTCATCCAGTTTTGTGTAAAAGAATCACCAGTAATGACACCTAAAGATAGTGAAGAAGTTTAAATCTTTTATGGGGTCGCTTAAGAAATGGCTATTGGAGACCCATTTAACTTTGCACAGCAAGACTTTTCCCAACTCTCTCTGTATTTGCAACTGCCCTCCATTTCTCTTTCCTGTCTCTACATTTCCCTAAACTTCACCCACAAACTCACCCTGCCTGAATCTTTCTCTTTGCCTTTCCCAGCTCTGCTTATCTGTCTCTTCATTATGAATGTCTGCTTAGCTTCTCCTATCTCTTTCAATTCTCCTGGCTATCCATTTTAGGCAAAACCAAAGGTGAGGAGACTGCAAAATAAGTAGGGAGCCTTTTCTCCTTAATAGGGTTGGGGTGGGGGAGGCAGATAGAACCTAGACCTGTGCTTCTCATATTTAAATGTCCACATGAACCACCTGGGGAACCCTGTTCCAAAAGCAGGTTCTAATTCAGTGGGTCTGGGATGGGGCCTCAGATTCTGCACTTCTAGTCAGCTCCATGATAGTCTGTTGCTGCTGCTCTCTGGACCACACTCTGAATAGCAAGGCCTTTAAGAACAGTCAGACTACATACCAAGAGAGAGGAGGCCTGGATGTAAAGAAAGTAGCTAGAATATAAACTAGCCTGACTCTACACCCAGTGAAGACACTAATGATGTCTGCTTTACTTGCCGCTGTAGCGCATGGCCTGACACTGTCCATCATATTCAGTAAATACATATATTCTCCCTGATGATGTTCAAAAAAGCAAGCCCCGAATGTTCCTGTTTTTTCAATCTTGTCTTCTCTTAACACTTAAAACGCCTGAGCAGTTCCCACATTTCTTGAAGCAACCCCATTTATTCCAGACATTCTTCTGGTGTCTGATTCACACTGAAGCCGGAGGCACTGAAGTACTTTTGTCTGACCCTTGCAGTCTTCAGAGATTCATTCTTCACTCCCAAGTACACTCACATCCCACCCTTGGCCATTGCTCACTTCTGACAGTCTGGTTTGGATGTTAGTCATGGCTCCCAAAGTTTTAGTTAATACAGCTTTATCCGTAAGCTTAATCAACAAGCTCTCCACTTTATCATATCAGCCATTGATCAAACAACAGCCTCTAAATCAGAGAGAGCCCTGGCTGATCCCTGGAAACTATATCCATTCTTGATGCTGAGCCATTGATGAAAACTACTTGTATATTGCTTTTTTTAACCACTTATTTACCAGTTTTATTTTGGCAGAATAACTCATAATTAAGTTTTTAATTTAAAATAAAATAATACTTTTATTATTTAATAGCAAATATGAAACTTGCTTTTTATTTTAAAAATGAAAAAAATCATCATCTAATACATACATCTACATTTATTTTTTTTTTAATTCACTGAGATCAAACTATGGCTATTGATCTGCAGCTTATTTTGTTCACTTATCACTTCTAGACAGCAATCCTTGTCAGTTATATTCTAAGACTATAAAACCATAGAACCAGATTTTGACATTTAATAACCATCCTCAACATAAAGTCTGACAAAATTTATGTTTAAGGTAAATATTGAACATATACCTGTCTGCAAGTGTATATGTAAATATTTGCCTTGCCATTTAGTCATTTGTAAATGTGTTTTACAGTAATTATGTATATAATCTTATATGTAAAAAAAATCTGGTAGACCTAAAAAGCATTCTCATGAAGCAAAAATATTGAAAGCAGGTTTTTTTTTTTTGCGGGGTCTCTCACTGCTGTGGCCTCTCCCGTTGCAGAGCACAGGTTCCGGATGCACAGGCCCAGCGGCCATGGCTCACGGGCCCAGCCGCTCTGTGGCATGTGGGATCCTCCCGGACTGGGGGACGAACCTGTGTCCCCTGCATCGGCAGGCAAACTCTCAACCACTGCGCCACCAGTGAAGCCCTGAAAGCAGTGTTTTTAAGATAAAAAATTTAAGAATGCAGTGAATAATGAGCCAAAAGCAAAAACAATCAAACAACAAACAAACCTCCTTGTCTTTTAAGAAATGATATAGAAAAGCATTTGTTTATTTCTACATGATAAACTTTAAAATACCTAATTACTGAAAAAAGAGAGGGGGTTATAAAACACAGGAAAACATAAATATAAAAACAATGAAAAATGACTGAAGGTATAGCTAATTTTAATTTTCAAGGGATGATTTCACATTTTTAATGGAAATTTTGAGAAGTCAGAGTTCAATTAATCTAGGGATTTTATTGTAGAAACAGACTCACATCTTAGGAAAGCTGTGTTGAGCTTTTATTTACAGTCTTGATATATGAGGCTAGGTCAGGGAAATTTTTTAAATCATCATTTACAGACCTTTGATTTTGTTTCTGTTTTTTTGTTTTTTTTGGTGTCTCTGCTTATCAGCAACCTGATTTCCTTTAGGCTGACCCCATTGTACGCTCTCTTATAACAGTACCTTTTGTGCAATCCCATTTTTTCCCATCTTGGTGGGAAAGAAAATCAAGTTGTACATCCTTCTTATCATGGAAATGAGGGGGAACCTGGAAGTATCTTCTGTCAGCTCCCCCCGCCCTTTTTTTTTTCTATTGTGGTGTGGGAAAAAGTAGGAAAGAAGACAAAGTGAAGGCAATGATAGATCAGACATTAAAAGACAGGTTCTTAATGTGCTAATATATACCCCTGGAAGGATAGGGGTACACATTAGCCAACCTCTACTTTCTCTTCTTCTACTTCCTTCCTTCTCTTTTTGTTTTTTTTTTCTATTCTTTTTTTTTTTCTCCACAAACGTCTTTATCACTTGTTATTTTCTCCAACTTCCTTGTCCTCTTATTTCCTTTTCCTTCCTAGGCTATGCTTTTTCTTCCTTTGGTACCCAAGGCACTCGTCTCCGGAAATCTGTTACCCTCTGTTTCTTTTCTGTCTAGTCATCCAACAGTGTTTGTGTCTCTAATAAAGTTTTCTCCTTCTCTTTATCCCCTCCCATATCCTTATCCTTTCATTATATCAGAATACTCAGAGAAAGAAAAATTGTCTTGACTGTGTTTTCCACAACTCAAAATTGGATGTAATCCCATCATTTGCTGAGGAAAGAATTTCATGTGACTTGCAACAGTTTCCTTTGTCTGGATGTCCCACTCATCATTGGCTACTCTGGCTGTGAGGGATATACAGGGCCCAAAGTATGCTGTCTGCCCAAACATTTGCAACAGAGGTTGGTCCTGAGGCCTCCAGTCTTCTGCACATGATGGTTTTGCTCAGTCCTCTGCATCTAATTCTCATATACTTTTTTTCATTATTTCAACTGTATTCTAGCTGGAGCTGCCCAACCCACAAAAATTTAAATGTCATTGTCAATTGTGGACAGCAGGCCAAATAGCTTCAAGCATCTTCCAGCCTCCTGAACTGTAGCCTGTACTTCCTCTCTCTCATCCCTTTTCTATCCCCTCCCTTCTCCCCAGCACACTCCCCCATTGTATTTTACAGTAACAGTACTGTTAGAAAAACAATACATAAAAGCATATTCTATTGGAAACTGTAAACCACCAAGCTGGCCATCAGAAGACCAGTATCATTGGTATTATACAAACATGTATTATTTTTCAGCAGAGAAAGAGATGGTGTCAGAAAGTCTGAATCTGTGCACTTTATAGAAACAATGAGGTTATACAAATGCATAGACTCAAGAAATGTGATCAATGCTCTTGTGGTTTGTGTGATCTGTTTCTGTAATGAATGGCAAGCCACTAAGCAGGATCAGTTAAAGTTGAAGGAGGAAACCTCAGGTTTATATTAGACAGTGGTCATTAAGGTCAGATGTGGGTATTTCCTTGTGCTTTTCATCATGAATCTGATTATTAGTCCTGCTCATAATATATGTTTTGGCTATCTCAGAGGAAATATTGAGGTGCATTATTATTTGATCCAAATAAATGGAAAGAAAACATACATTTAGAAGGACATTCTAATACTAGAGAGAAGTCCAAGATGACTTGGTCCAACTCCCTTATTCTTCAACATAGAAGCTGAGGTCCAGAGAAATTAGAAACGTGCTCAAGTCACGCAGGCATTTCTGGACAAAATCAGGTCCAGAATCAAGGTCTCTGGGCTGTGCGATTGGTGCCCTTGCCTCTTTGAAATTTACATTTATGTAATTTTTCCTAACGACAACAGTATTTTTGTGTTTTCTGCATACTTAAGTCCTTTTTGGTAGTTGTAGCAAGTTCAACAAATATATATTCCTTCACATCTTTACTTTTTTTTTTTTTTTTTGCGGTACGCGGGCCTCTCACTCTTGTGGCCTCTCCCGTTGTGGAGCACAGGCTCTGGACACGCAGGCTCAGCGGATGTGGCTCACGGGCCCAGCCACTCCAAGGCATGTGGGATCTTCCTGGAACGGGGCATGAACCCGCGTCCCCTGCATTGGCAGGCGGACTCTCAACCACTGCGCCACCAGGGAAGCCCACATCTTTACTTTTTAACGTTTATTATATGCAAAGAATTGCGCTAGTGGTTTGAATGTATATGGGGGTAGTATCATTGTATTTGTTTTCTGTTGCTGATATAACAATGACAACCTTAATGGCTTAAAGCAGCACGAATGTATGACCTTACAGTTCTGCAAGTTAGAAGTCTCACAATAGTGGTTAAGAATTTGGGTTCTAGGCCCCAACTGGCTTGGTTTGAATGACAGCTATGTGACTTTGGACATCTTACTTAACTGTTCTCTGACTCAGTTTCCCTTTCTGTAAAATGTGAATATTGTTGGTACCTGCCACTTAGAGATACTGGGAAGATTATAGGAGTTAATTCACATTAAACACATAGAGCAGTGTCTGGCACACTGTAAGCACAGGAGAGGGAGAAAGAGTGATGCTTCTTATTATAATTATCATTACTAATTAAAAAATCGGGCAACAGAATTCATGATACTTAGGAGATCACAGTTGAGTTGTCAAGAGATGTACTATGAATAGTGTTTTATACTATAAATTATTCAATTTTTTGAATGGTTCTGATAATGTAATGAGATGAGTGTGCTTGGTGTACAAGAGAAGACAGGACAGTTTTGAGCAGGGGGCCAGTAAAAGAAAGGCTCGAATCCAAAGTGTTGAATCTGAGCATTGTTTATCTAGCGTGTAAGCTGGACAGGTGTTGAAAATGGACTTAGTTTATTGGTTTACGTTTGTCAGGATCATTCAGTAAATATTGGTAGCCTCTGACAATAAAAGCTGGCTGGGAAGTGGATGTCCTCTTTCCCTACATATACATTTTTCTATCGAGTGGTTTGTCATGAATGAGAGCAAGGCTCAAAACAATTTCTGCCCCAAGTATGAACATTTACTAACAGCTCTCTTCTGTAAACCTGTAGCTAACTCTGTTCTCTGTTGTTTTAAGTTCTTTAAACACTACCTTGAGGCAAAGGGTCACTCCAAGACAGATGGGGCCATGCTCTGATGGTGGGACTAACTAATGTAGTTGTATCAGGCAGCAGAAACAGCCGTGATGTAGGTCTGCATATGGCTGAATGGTACCTTTGTAGTAGAGTTGCTAGGCTACTGGGCTCACCAGATTCTTAGGCCCCATCTTTGTAAGGCTAAAAACTCCTGGATAGTACTTAAAATCAACTACCTATCTTGAGTACCATTTATTTCACCAATGGAAAAATTACTTCCAACATGTTTTGCTGATTCATAGATCCTCTGTTGTACCTTTAGATAGAGACATTTGAAATGCTTGCTATAGAACTGCTGGATTATGGATTCCTGTTTAGAGTCTTTTAAATGCTAACTAACCTGATTAGGATTATTCAGGCTTAATCACCTGACTGCAGATTCTAGGTTAGATTTGATTTATACACATGCTCACCTATATATTGCATGACCTGTTAAAACTATTTTCAATTACATACAAATGGCTGTAGTTGAGGGTTTGTGTTATGGAGCTAGAAGCAATAAGATTACAGATGGGTTTTGGCTCTTTGGTTCTCATGCTCTTCCTGACATTTCCAAATTCTCTGTTGCATATAACCTTCAGCATAAAAACATACTCTCAAATCTCCCATCATAATAAAATCTTCCCTTGAGTCCAGCTGTCCTATGGCTACTACCTCATTTCTTTGCTTTCCTTCATAAGCAAACCATAATAATTCCAGTTCTCAATTCCACTTTTTAACTTTTTTTATGATAAAAAATATTTTTGATGTAGCTTGCATGTAAGAAGAGTGTTTAAAATGTACTTACAGTTTAAAGACTAAAAATAACATGCACCTCCATAAACCCATTTCCAACTTAATAGAATACTATCTGTATCTTAGAATCTTCCTCCATGTCTTTCCCCAGTCAAGTCCCCACCCCTCTCTCTCCCCTATTCCCAAAGTAAGCGTATTGTGTCTTTTGTGTTAATCATCCCCTAACCCATTTTTATAAGTATTAACTTGTTTTTTTGTTTCAAAAAACTACGAAGCAAACACAAGCTTGGCTATGCGAGGAAAAGACAGTATTTTCATCATTAGAAGGACTCAGGAGAAGAGAAGCTTAACAGCATTTCTGAGTCAGACTTTAGCTCCACCTTTCTTAAAAATTTGGCAGTCTTCTCTGGAGAAGTAAATGAGCAAGGATGGGAGATGACCAGAAAAAAATAGGGTTCCCCACAGTTGGGGCACTTGGAACAGGTTCTGATATCAACAGAAATACAGTCAAAAGATTATGATTTTAAGTGAACCATGACCTCCCTTTGAGGGGTATGTCAAAGCAGAATTGTTCTGGATGGCAAGGCGTCCTCAGATGATACAGAAAGCACAGGCAGAAGGAAGAGCAAGAAGTCATCAGCACTTGTACAGTTCAGAATCTGGGCATTCTATCCTTGGGTCAGGATAACCAGTAGCAGGTATCATGGTAGTGGCGGCCTCAGGATTCCTGTTTCTGTAGTCACGTTGATCCAATCTGGACTCATAGCCTTCTATGTCTGGTGCATGGCTCTCACTCTGGGACAGTCTCTCTGCTGTGATTGGGTCTCCTGTATTCATTTCTTCTTCTTTCTTAGTTTAATTTGTCATTTTTGATGGAATTCATTCTTTGATAACTTTTGAAGAAAGATAACAGAGGCAGTACTGTTTTTGAGGATATGCATATTTAAATGGGATCCTCCTACCCTCATACTTGACTCACAGCTTAGCTGAGTGCAGAATTTTAGGTTGAAAATCATTTTCCTTGCTTCCAGTGCTATGTTGAGAAGTTCAAAGCCATTCTCATTTCTGATCCTTTGTTTCTCACCTATTATTTTTTTTTCTTTGCTTTCTGAAAAATTAAGGACTCTTATCTTTATCCTCACTGACGTGTTTATTTTTTACCTTTTATTTTGGGCACTCAGTGGGCCTTTTCAATCAGTTGACTAATGTCCTTCAGGAAATGCTGAGTTATTTTGTTGATGATCCCTACTCCTCTCTTTCCTTTGTTTATTTCTTGGAAGTTGGACTTTCTTTTTTGCTAGTCTCCTTATTTTTTCCTTTTCTGTTTTCCCTCTGTTTATTTATTTTGCTTTCCTTTTTGAGTGATTTCCTTAATTTTATCTTCCAATTCTTGCTCTATATAACTTTTCAATTTTGTTATCATGTATTGCATTTTCAAGAGCATCTTGTTTTGCTTTGTAAGCAATATCTTTCTTTCTTTTTTTTTTTTTTTTTTGGTGGCCTCTCCCTCTGTGGAGCGCAAGCTCAGGAACCATGGCTCACGGGCCCAGCCGCTCTGCGGCATGTGGGATCTTCCCGGACTGGGGCACGAACCTGTGTCCCCTGCATCGGCAGGCGGACTCTCAACCACTGCGCCACCAGGGAAGCCCAGCAATATCTTTCTTTTACCATTTGGAAGGTATTCAAAATGGTAATTTTTTGAAGTTTATGTCTGTGTAGTATCTGTTTCCTCCAAGTTTTTTTTTTTCCTCTCTCATTTTGTAATGGTCTCTGTCTTCCATGTTAGAGACTTTCCTCTATATGTCTGGTGATGCTTGAGTGTATGCTGTATGCTCATGATTAAGAGTGGGGGGCACTGAACTGATGGGATGACCTGAGTGGGGCTTATCAACCTTGAGCTCTACCGACTTTTAGATGAACCCTCAAGGTTAGTATCTTTAGATCCTTCTCCATTGATTTGATCAGGTTCCCCAGGGAAGTGTTTCCCCATCTCCTGCCTCAAGGAGTAGGTTCTGAATCCATGTGATCTTGGAGCCAAGTAGCCAAAGAGAGATAGAGGGTCTCTGTATTCAGCATTTGATATGCATATGGTTATTTAACCTGCCTTGTTCTCAGTATGGCATTCACTTCCACAACAAATCCAGAGACCCGCTGTTTTATTTTCGGTAGAGAAAAAATCCTCTGGACTTCTCTGGGGTAGAAGAGGGACAGGTCCCCAACAAGGTGAAATGGGGGAGGGAATCGAGGAATCTTGTTTTTCAAACAGTTTTAACCAAGTCTTTTTCATTTTGGTAAACTCCCCAGCCCCTTAGTTCTAGTTACCAGCTGCGAATTCCCAAGTCAGTTGAGGACTTTGTGGTATAAATTGGTTTGTGCTCAGATTTCTTCATGACTAGCTTGGAATTCAGCTTTCCTGAGTCTGCTAAGCCATTTGCCACTCCTCCATCTGCTATCAAGCTTCCAAAATTTTGTTGCTTTTGTCTTTTCTCCTGTTCTCCTCATCCTTGTAGTCTTTTGTCTTTTTTTTTTTCTTCTCTTTTTGATGATCTTACTGAACTTTGGAAGGAGGTAAATTAGATGTGTATTCAGTCCATCAGCTTGGCCCAGACAGCCCCCGTTATTCTTCAGCTTGGTTTGATCTGGTTTCTGCTTCTATGGCACCAATAAAAGTGATTGCATTTAGGTCACTAGTGACTTCCATGCTATCTAATTCAATATCCGTTTTGGGTACTCATTTCATTGGACCTCTCCACATCACTTGACAGTAATATCCATTCCTTGGAACCACTGACTTGCCTTCTGTGGTATGGCTCTTTCCTGATTTTTCTCCTGTGCCTTTTAATTAGCTTTATTTTCTGGCTTCTCCACCTCGGAGCCACATTCTAAATCATAGTTTTCTTTGGTTCCTTGTATCTTGTATTTATTCTCTCACGCTAGGTTAGTGATATGTTCATCGTAGCATCAAGAAAACACCTGTATATTTATTGCAACCCAAATTTCATCTCCATTATTAATTTCTTTGCTGAGTTTTCAGTCTTATATATCCAATTATTCATTTTCCTTATAGCATATTCCATTTTTCATTATGTAGTAATTTATATATTTAATTATATCGTCATTTTCTTCCTAGACTCTGAAGCCTATTAAAGAAGAAACTGTATTTCTCTGCTTACTATTTACCTAGTATAGCACCTGTCACATGGTAGGGGCTCAATAATGCATGTTGAATTAATTAATATACATGCATAAATATATATATGAATATGACTTAGATTTTGGCCTCATATTTTCCATTCTCCAATATATTATACTCTTTGTCTAGGACTGAGGTAGGAACTTTTCAGACCATTGAAAACTGGCATGGATCACTGCCCCTGTTTTTTTTCTTTTTCCTCTGTGTGCCCTTATCAAAGCCTTGGAGAAAAGATTCAATCAGTTGGTAACATACATTTAAAATCAGACACTTTAGGAGAAGGTGACGAATTATATGAGGAGAGTTGAGCAAGAGTTTCTTTCTAAAATACCTATTTAATTTGTGAGAAATAACCCCCAAATCAGCAGCATTTAAGTTCTTGCCAAAATCAAAACTCAAAAAAGAACCATGGGTTTTTTTCCCCCCTCAATTTTCCATAGTCTTCCATAAGGGAAAAAAGTACTTTGAGATTAATCAGGCACCTAATCATGGGCTTTTACCTAGTTCTGGAGTCTGTTTTACCTCCTGACATCTTTATTTGTTGAAATATCATTTTGGGGATCCAAGAAGAGTAGAATTGAAAACAAGGGGATTTCCACCAGCCTCCTGGCTAGAAGTTTCCCCTTTAGTTCTTCATGTTGCCTAAGGATGGCAAGCCAAAGATTATTGAAAACAGTGATTTACCAGGTAATGTGATATGGAAAGTCAGTGTTGGCTGTTCAGGAAATTGCACCTCCCATGCTGTTGCAAGAGGCTTGCTTTATCATGTGTTGAAATCACATTTTAGATTCTCAGCTATGCTTCCGTGTCTCTGGTGGCTGAGCCCGTCTCTGAAGTGAGTTCAGCTGGGCCTAGATTAAAATCCAATTTAGTTCAAAGAGCATTTGCACTGTAGAGTAAGTATACATGACCTGTGAAACAACCCTTTGAGAGTCTTTTTTAAAAAATGATTTTAAAAGGTACAATTAGCTTGTTAATGATGGATACAATTCAGTCATTAAAATAGTCTAAGACATTTTATTCACATAAATTTTGAAGAGCTGCTATCCAGCAGACGCTGTCTTAGGTACTCTAGACTTTGTGGCAAACAAGTCTAAAAATTGGAGAAAGATAGAAAATAAACATATATATTGAAAATCCAAATAATTCCTGATAAAAGAAAACAAATGGTGTGATGTTATTTTCTAATGTCTTAGAGTAGGTATATGTGTTTGGGTTCTTTAGATCAAGGTGATCATGGAGGACCTCTTTGAGGAGGTACTTTCAAGCTGAAATGTGGAGAATAACAAGTAGTCAGTCATTTAAAGACCCAGAAAAAAAGTATTCTGTGTCAGGGAAATAGGGCCAAAATCTGTGTCATCAGAGAGCTTGGTTTGCAGGTAGAAATAAAAGACCAGCTTGGCTGAATGCAGTGAGGAGAGTGGGATAGTGTTTGGTGATGATGTGAGAAAGGTGGGTGGAGATTAGATCATGCAGGACAACAGGCCTCAAAGACTCAACTGGAAGTCTCCAAAATCTTTCAGAGAATCTGCAACATTAAAATGACTTTGATAATAATACTGAATGTTAGTTGCCTTTTTCACCTTCATTTTCTCATGTGCATATGAGTTTTCCAAAGGCTACACACAACTTTTCTTGCAACAGTCAAACTTCTGAAGTCTCAGGGCAACCAAAATTTAAGGTAAGACAGGTGCCTCCAAAGAGAGAAGGTACATGAGTCATACCAGCCGATAAGAAAAATTTCAGCTAAAAATTTTAATGCCTGAGCTAAAGGCTGAGCATGGTTAATATGAGAGTGTAGAAGCCTTAGAGGGGGCTTGACACTCACTCACAGGGTCTTTTTCATGGTCTTTGTTGGGTACTTTTGAGAAAGACTGGAGTCAGAGTAAGAGTCCAGAGTAAACCTCACTGGTTGTGCAGGCCTGGAAGAGGGAACAACAACCTGTGTGGGAAAGGCATGAAGCCCTAACCAACTTCTTCAGTTGGAACTGTGGGACAAGAGATTTAAAATAAGTTGGATGAATGTGTTAAGGGTTCTAGTAAAACATAGGACAACACAGAATATCAGATAATGAGCTTCAGCGGAGAGGTGGAAATTATAGGAAACAATCACATGGAAATGCTGTAAATGAAAAACAGAGTTAAAAAATATCATCAACAAGCTTATAAGTAGATTTAAACTAGCTGAGGAAAAGAATTTGTGAAATTGAAAGTAGGCCAATAGAAATTACCCAGTCTGAAATACAATGGAAAAAAGAATTGAAAAAATACGAACTGAGCATTCAAGAATTGGGGAACAATATCAAGTGATTTAACATACATTTAACATACATATGATTGGAATCCTACAAAAAGGAGAGATAAAGAATAGGACAGAAGCAATGTTTGGAAAACATGGCTGAGGATTTTCTAAAATTAGTGAAAGATACCAAACCACAGATCTGAGAAGCTTAAAGACTACTAAGGATTCAAAAAGAAAAACAGAACAAAATCCAACAACCTAGACAGCCCATACTCAAAGTTCTGAAAACCAAAGATAAAGATAAAACCTTGAGGGCAGTACAAGAAAAAAGGTACATTACATAAATAAGGACAAAGATGAAAATTAGAAGAGACTCTTTTTCAGAATTCTGCAAACAAGAAGACAATAGACTGACATTTTTAAAGCACTGCAAAAAAAAAGTCAACCCAGAATTTTACACCCAGCAAAAATATCTTTCAAAATGAGAGAGAAGTAGAGACTTTTTCAGACCAATAAAAACTGAGAAATTCATTACCATCAAATCTGTTCTACTAAAAATGTTAAAGGAACTTCTTCATGCAGAATAATATAATACAGTAAAAACCTGGATCTATATGAAGAAGTAAAGAGCACTGGGAATGGCATTAATGAAGGAAGATATAAAATTCATATTTTTCATTTTTTCACTTTAAATTGCACTACAAGATAACTTTCCTAAGTATTTGTCTAAAGCAAGTGGTAATATATTGTGTATTTATAGCATATATATATAAGTAAAATTTATAAAATAATTGCAAAAGGAGAGGACAGAGGAAGTAGAAGACTACTGTTTTAAGTCTCTTGTATACCATGTGATGCAGTATAATATTATTTGAAAGCAGATTGATTAAAGATACATGTTGTAAACTCTAGAGTAACCACTAAAAGTTATACTAAAAGAGGCGTAACTCCTCAATATAAATAAACAAACAAATAGATAAATACATTGTAATTACAAAAAATAAAAGAGACATAACAGTATTTCAGCTTTAATTTCTAATACGGTAAGTATCGATAGGTATAACCCAGCTTTTTGCATTTTTCGTTAATTTTTAGGAGTGTAAAAGAGTCCTGAGACCAAAAAGTTTTACAGTTGATGTTGGGTTTAATTCTAAGTGTGATTTGAAGACCTTTGAAAGTTTTAAGTAAAGGGGTAAGATGACCCGATTTACATTATAAACAGATGTGGAGAGTAGACTGTAGGGAGCAAGAATAGAGGCAAAAGACCAGTCAGGAGTCATCCAGGCCACGTGGGGTGATGGCTTGACCAAAAGTGGTGGCGATGGTGGGGTGTGGATGGATTGGGCTGATCTTATAAGGTGTGCTTATAAGATAAGTGTGGGTTGAGAGAGCTTGGATTAATCAAGGATAACTCCTAGATTGTTAATCAGCTTTATTGATTACACTTTACCCTTTCAAAGTGTTCAACTGGATGAGTGTAGACAGATGTATACACCTGTGAAATAACCACGGTACTGAAATATCGAGTATTTCTACCAACACGAAAGAATTCCTTGTGCCCCTTCCCAGGACTTCTAGATCTTTTTACTTTAGCAACTAAAGGAACAATGGTGTAACTAAGTCCAATAAGGGAGGAATATATTTAAAAGGGGGAGAGGTGGGAGTTAAGAATTCTGGCACTAGACTGATAGACTATTTTCAGTGATCATGTTTTATATCCTCCAAAAGACGTCCATATCATTGCCCTTTGTTATTCTCCAACTGGAGGAGAGCTCCAATTCTACCCTGCAATAGCAGTCTGCAATTCTCTTTATCATACACTATGTTGCTAGATTGTGATTGCTTGTATATCCCCAAATACAGTGAGCTCCTAGGCGCTACGACTGCTCTCCTGCACAGTCTGATAGGTAATGAGCATGCAGTAAGTGCTCGACGAATAAGTGAACGTGAACGATTCTCATTTTGCTGGGATTTCCCATCATTATTAAGGTGGCATTCTTCATACCTGCCTGAAATACTAAATATTCACCACCATCCCCCAGCTGCAGTGTCAATTGTAAGATATTGTTTCATTGGTTAAGATACCTTTTTCTTTATGTGACTGTGGCGTTTTTGAGCAACAGACAGCATCTGTAAGCTGGCTGGGTGGGATGGAAAAGCCTTTTAGGTTTAGAGCAGAACGATGATAACTGCTAAACAAAGACTCCAGCCCTTTGAGCTCTGAGTGTTGACACAAGAAGCCCAGACAGCCCTCAAAATGTGCTCCATCCACATTTTATTTAATGTGGTACTGCCTTCTGGAAGAACAATGATGAAGACTTAGAGTGTGAATCACATTTTAAACATCGAGATACGACATACATATGATAAAGTACACAGTGAATTTTTGCATGTATATTCACCCATGGAACTGTCACCCAAGTGAAGATAGAGAACTCAGATTCTAAGAGTAAAGGGAGGAAAAGTGAGTGGGCACTCGTCATGAATGAGAATAGACTGAAATGTAGAGCATTACAGCTCAAATTGCATTTTCATTTCTGTCTGTTATATAAGGACAGCAATTTAAATGTCATTTTGCCTGCCATGTGATGCAGTATTATAATATTTGAAGGCAGGCTGATGAATTAAACATGTATATTGCAAACCTGTGGGCAACCACTCAACATTGTTTTCAAGGGGTATGAAAGTATAGGCAATATGTGATTGCCTCTATGTAATCATTATTTCTCTTGTTCTTTTGCATGGGGATGTTTTCAAAACTTAAAAATATGTTTTTAACTTTCTCCTCTGAACTCTTATTTTATTGATACTTTCATTTACCTAATGACTAGTTTCATCAGAGAGCTGAGAGCAGAACTTCACAGATTCAGTTGAATAATCGAAACGGTTGGATTAGTGGGAGCTGACTGAAAAGGTCGTGCAGATAATAATAAAGAGCACTTTTCTGCATGTCTTGTCCTAGTCAGCTGTATCACATGAAACTGGGAACGGTGTTCTGGACTGAGAAGACCACACTATTTCATTTGAGCGCCTTATGGATTCACTCACTGATTTGAAGTATGTCAACACTCAGAATAGAAACAAGAGATACGAAAATCATGCCTGTCTGTGTTTCATTTAAAGTCAGATTTACTGGAAGAGTTTTAAAGGCATAACCCATTCCTCCAGGAGAATGCTGGATAAGAGATTGACATGCATTACATAACAAATGTTCTTCCAGTAATAACAATCCTTGCATTTATAAGCAGCTTTTAACTTTTCACTAGCTTTTACACATATTATCTCATTTGAGATCTTTTTATATGCCTCCTAAAATGCACATGAATGCCGGATTTCAAACGTAGATGAAATTTGTAATGGATTTTTGAAGTAGTCATAAATTGCTGCGGATGTACCCCCAAGAACATGCCTTCCTTAACAAGAACAGCGTGTATCTTTAAACCTCCGATGTTAAGAGGCTGACAGTTGATATATTACTGTAAGAAGCAAGCTCTTTTCCAAGTCCCTCCCAGGAGTCATTTGCATGTTTTTCAGATATGAAGCATCCAGAATCGTTTTTAATTTGGAGCCAAGAACTTTTCTTTTCAGCTGACTCCTTTTCTTGTTTTTACCTTAAGCTGGGATTGTGAGGAGAGTGATTAAAATCAAATGGATACCTTCTTTCTGTAGCTAGGGAGAGAACATTCTGTAAAGCAGGGGAATTATTGGTAGAGGGAACACCAGATTTTAAGTAAAACCTTCCACAGTTAGATTTGGTGGGAGCAGGGTATCGCTTGAGGGCGTTACAAAGTTGGGGAGAGAGAAATATTTGTGATTCGAGAAATATTGCTCAAGGAGAAAAATAGCTAAAAGTTGGGTAGGTCTATCTGGTGTTGTTCTATCAGGTAATTGTATCTAGTTGAGTTACTATGGGAGGGCTTGGGAGCCTGAGTTTGCCTTAAGACTGAATTATATTTGATTCCTAGCTCAGTGACTTAGGGTGACTTAGCCTTGCTTGGGCCTCAGTGCTCGACCAGTAAATTGGGGGCACGTGGTCCCAACAGTATAGATTCATTCAAAGATTAATTGAAAGAATTTACATAAAGCATTTAACATTCCATTTGGCACACAAGAATTGCTTCATAAATGCTACCCTTCATGAGGGCTGAATTTTAACTAGTGTTATCAGAGTAAATGCTCATAAACTGAAGAAGCTAAAGAATCCAGATGGTGGGAGAGACCACTGAGTTTTTAAATGAAACCTGGAGATTTTATGTATTTCACGGGTAACCAGTTAAAGGATTGCCGCATCATTTAAGGTTTCCTGATTAAATAAAATGGTAGAACGCTTAAGTTGAAATGCTGATTTTACAAGGCAGAGAACTTTCTTTTTCCTAGAGTTTAATTTTCCCAACTCTAATCTGGATTCTTACAAACATGATAATCGTAACTTTTGCATCGGTAACTTTACTTCCCATTTCTTTGGGTAGCCACACCATTTTTTTTTTTTTTTTTTTTGAATAGCGAGATTGGAGTTGAGAGTTTTGCCTGTCATATTCCATGAAGTGTTACATCACTTTTTTCCTGGGACAATCAATTCCTTTCTTTTCCCTGCCTCCTTCACTGAGCCCCCCTGGATCCATGTGAATTAAAAACTTCTCAGTTAGGGTTCTAGGCACAATATGTTTACATGCATGAAAACATCTACTAAACTGATGGTAATTAATAATAATAATGTTGCTGTTCTTGCTTGACTACTAGGCACCAGGCACTGTGCTTCTAAAACGAACTCCTTTAATCACCTCAGCCACACTATGAGGCAGGTAATACCATTCCAAGTGGGAAAGCTCAGCAGAGGCTGAACAGCCCCCAGCACGGCCACAGTCAGTAAGCAGCGGTGTTGTTATTCAGAGCAGGGCAGTTCATCCCAGAGCCCCAACTCTTGGCCTCCATGGCTGGATCAGGGCCCACATTAAGCGGAAGCACTGTCGGCTTTTGCTAGAGAACCCGTATGTCCCGAGTTGCCCAAGGCAGTCGGTTTCCGTGTAGTACAGTCATTAACCGTGCTCACGTTTACTCCCCAAACTGTCCTGGCCTTGTTTGGATGATAAATTCTATGGTCTCCCTAGTGTTTTGTCAGTTTTTAATCCACATCTCTCATTAGAACTCATATTTCCATTTATAACCACTCTCCCAGGCACCGAGTGCCATGTGTTGCCCTGGGCTTTCTCCACTTCTCTGCGTTGGCTGCTTTTAATGCCAAGTTGCTACAAGTGTCAGCCGCACTGCATAGGCTCTTGCAGATGCTGCGGACATCCCTCTTCACCTTGATGCGCTTCATTCATCTTTGGGTTTCTGTGCCCGTTCTGTCCCTGTGCCTCGATGCCCGCCTCATGGTCCTAGCTTGCGGGTGATCTCAGTCACCCCTTTGGATGTGACTTCTGACATTTGCTCCTCAGCTGCATGCACCCATAGCCCCCTGATTCCAGAAAATTCTCTACTTTGGTTTTGAGGCACCATAGCTTGGCCCTGTGACTGTGTTTTCTTTGACCGCAAATTACAGCCAGTGTTCTCAAGCCGGGTGTCCTTCCTTAGAAAGAGGCAGTTCACCTGCTAGGGGGAAGAAAGAGATTGAATACCTATGTATTCTCTGTCGAAGGGCTCATTTGTTGAAAAGTTATTCTCTTACAAAACATGTTTTTCATATAAATATGTATGCGTCCCTAAATAGGTTATGAAAAACTGGCCTGT
Source organism: Neophocaena asiaeorientalis asiaeorientalis (assembly GCF_003031525.2). Taxonomy (NCBI): domain Eukaryota; kingdom Metazoa; phylum Chordata; class Mammalia; order Artiodactyla; family Phocoenidae; genus Neophocaena; species Neophocaena asiaeorientalis. Next base: position 12,346,789 of record NW_020173377.1, on the reverse strand, counting down.
GACGTTACAAACAAAAGAATGTATGACAAGAGCAAGGAACCCATGGTTTTGACCCAGTTAACGGAAGTAGAAATGGTCCCAATCAGCACCCTCTTGTGTCCGCTGGGATCCCTGTGATGTACCCGCAGCCCATCGTCCTTCCCTTTGCTGGGTGAACCTGTTCCACGTCCACCAGGGGACTGGGGCTGAAGATACTGAGGCAGGGAGACAGTGGGTAACACTTTGCACTGCAGTCACCTTCGATCTTGTCCTGCACCTTCTGTTATTCTGTGACTCCAAAGACCCAAGAGCGACTGTGAGATCATGATCATTATATGAGAAAGCAAATGCTGCACTCACAGGAAATCCCTACAGTTGTTCCTCTAATTAAGGTGGAGTTTAAGGCTCTTCCTTAAAACTGTTCTTAACAATCATCCAATACGTCCCACAAACATTTCAAGACGCTAATGGCAATCCGTGGTATCTCTATCCCAGTGACCGTCTCATTATTACCTTACCCTGTGAGGTAAATAATATGATTTTCAATTTCATCAGGCAAATGTCTGGCTCAAGGTCACATCACTAGCCAATGGCCACTCCAGGCCCAAATCAGATATTCTTTCCCCTCTACTGAGCTTCCTTCACATTTCTCTTCCCGCCTCTACAAAAGTAATCCTACATAGCCAGAGAAAAGAGGTGGAAAATCCAGTGTGTGGAAAGGAATATTTCTTCAGACAGCTTGTTCAGAAAGCACATCCAGTACTGCATTTAAATGAATGTCCTGGCCTTCATTTATATTCAGGTGATGCCGCGTGCAGAAGTGAGAGATGGAGCAGAGAGCTTGACCATCGTCATGTCATGTCCATCTAATGCATCTGGACAGCTTGAAACATACACATGCAAATAATTTGGCAAATGTAAATGTCCTCTGACATGTACTTGGTAGTAAACATATGTGTCCGACTTCCTCAGCGTCGTCTGCTTTATTACTGAAAGTATACTCTCTCCCTGTCTTTCTCCTACTCAGTTTAAAAAGTTATATTAAATTCATATTTTCTTTCATGGATCAGAACATTGGAGAGAACAGCAGAACACCAATTTTAGCAAGAAGTGTGTTTTATACTAATCAACTTGCTGTATGTAAAAATCTAGAAAGGAGGAAAATGACATAGAAAAAAAATATTACAAGCTGAATCTTTATACCCAAAAGGATTTTTTAAATTAGTCAGCTTTGTTTTTTAGAGCAGTTTTGAGTTCATGGCAAAATGAACCACCTTTGGTGGTGTACTCTTTATGGGTTTGGACAGATGTATAATGACGAATGTAAAATGACACATATCCACCATTGTCGTATTGTACAGAATAGTTTCACTGACTTAAAAATCCTCTGTGTGCCATCTATTCATCTTTCCATCCCCAGCCCATGGTCACCACTGGTCCTTTTACTGTCTCCGTACTTGGTCATGGGCTTTTAAGCCACAGAATTGCCTCCAGGTCACACCCTCAGTATCCAGTCAGGGCTTCCTCCTCACCCCGCGTCTTGAACTTTTTCATTTCTGTCTTAAGTAGGGATGGCTGGTTTCTAAAAAAAAGGAACTCTCAAGCTCGTTTAAATAAAGAGGAAGGTAATTTAAGGCTACAACAAGCAATGTATAGTTGGGTTTAAGAGTGTGAGCTTTGGAATCAGAACTGAGCTTTGCTACCATTCACTCATCATGAGAATTGTATGGGCAAATCACTTTATCTCTCAGCTTCAGTTTATCCTCTGTAAAATGGGAATAATAGGGCTTCCCTGGTGGCGCAGTGGTTGAGAGTCCGCCTGCCGATGCAGGGGACACGGGTTCGTGCCCCGCTCCGGGAAGATCCCACATGCCGCGGAGCGGCTGGGCCCGTGAGCCATGGTCACTGAGCCTGCGCGTCCGGAGCCTGTGCTCTGCAACGGGAGAGGCCGCAGCAGTGAAAGGCCCGTGTACCGCAAATAAATAAATAAATAAATAAATAAATAAATAAATAAATAAATAAATAAAATGGGAATAATAATAGTTCTTACTTCCTAGGGTTGTTTGAGAATGAAATGAAGCATTGTATGTATGATGCCTTGGCTGTGTGCTTAATAAAATTGGTCATTATTTCTTTGTCATGAATTTGGATACTGAGTCTTCATGAGGCCGGAGGTGGAAGGTTGGTAAGAATGGAGGCCATATATTCAGTCTTTTTATCTCCTTTCTAGTGTTTCCTGCTTTTGTGTCTTTTAATTTTTTCTCTTTCTTGACCGAGGTCCCCAGTTTTCTCTTTCTGTTTCTTGTCTGTCATGGCTTATGTGACCATTAGTCCTAAATCTATTTGACTTTCTGATTCAATGTTCATCAGTAGTTGACTATAGATTCTAAATAACTTAGTTCAAACTCTCCATAATGACAATCTGATTGGTTGCTGGGTTGACACGTTGGGTCCATTTTTCCCTCATAGTATAATTAAGCTCATGGTCAGGTTGTTGACTTCTAGCATCAAATAAGTGCTGCTTTTCATCCTACTTTGAATCTCAAAGGGTTTTGTTCCGTCATCCCTGACCCTCTGGCTTTAGATTCAAGGACTTGAGTGAAATGCTTTCCTTGTCTAAAATCTAAAAGATCTGTCACTTAATATGTTCAGGCTTCTTGTAAGTTCTGAGGACCTTTCAAAGGGATGTTTCGAAAGCTTCTAGACAAAGATAATTGTGTCAAAAGGGAAACAGCTGTCTCTGTATTTGCAGAGGAGAAGAAAATTAAACAAATAGCAAAGATGAGACTCACATATAATTAAAATTGGATTATTGCAGCATTTGACTCACCAGCCAGGAGCTCGATTCCTCTACCTCGGTATCCAGTGTCTTACCATTCCTTCATGCTCACCCTGCATTCCCATCTTTCATTAAGTATTTCCCTTTCATTTCACTGGAATGCTTTTCTCCCTGCTTCATAACACATTTCTCCATCCCTATACTTCAGCACCATTCCTTTCTTCAAGATTCTTTTGTTCTTTCGCTTCTTGTTTGTTTTGTCTGTTTTGTTTTGTTTTTTCTTTTTCCTAAAAGGATAGATGAAGGATATGATAAATTCTTATATTACTTTCCTTTTATTTATTTCTGGAATCAATCATTTTTGCTTTTCATGTGGTAAAATCTCACAGAACTCATTAGAATCAGTTTCAAAGCATAGTATTAATCTCCTGCTGTTTACATGTAAGCAGTTTCAGCCAGTTTTCCAAATGTTTAAATACTTGGTCAGAAGCTGTGGTTTACCTCCCGACTTTGTTTGGGAAAACCAAACTAAAACAGCTAGGCTTTTTCTCTTTAGCCTGGGTTCATGACCACAGAGTTTCTTCCTTGAATCCTTTGACATTATTCTGTTGTGTCTTGAATGTTAAAAAGTCACAAAGTAACTTGTAATGAAAATCTCTAAATTCATATCAATCAGAAAAGATATATATGTTATAAAAGTACCAGCAGTTTTACTTTCATTAAAATATCAACAGCTCATCAGTAGTATTTCTTTCTCTTTTTTTTAAAAATTGAAATATAGTTGACTTACTATATTAGTTTCAGATGTACAAGATGATTAAATATTTTTATAGAGTACACTCCATTTAAAGTTATTAGAAAATAATGGCTATATGCTCTGTGCTGTACCATATATCCTTGTTGCTTATTTATTTTACACATAATAGTTTGTACCTATTAATCCCCTATCTTGCTCCTCCCCTCTTCTTTCTTTCCACTGGTAACCATTAGCTTGTTTTCTGTATCTGAGTCTGTTTCTGTTTTGTCATATACATTCATTTGTTTTAATTTTTTATTCCACATGTGATAGCAGTATTTGTCTTTCTCTGTCTGACTTATTTCACTAAGCATAATATCCTCTAGGTCTGTCCACATTGCTGCAAATGGCAGTATTTCATTTTTTTTTATAGCTAAGTAATATTTCATTTTATATCTCTACCACATCTTCTTTATCCATTCATCTGTTGATGGGCACTTAGGTTGCTTCCATATCTTGGCTATTGTAAATACTGCATCTATGAACACTGGGGTGCATGTATCTTTTCAAATTAGTGTTTTTATTTTCTTCAAGTATGTGCCCAGCAGTAGAACTGCTGGATCATATGGTAGTTCTGTTTTTAGTTTTTTGAGGAAACTCCATACTGCTTTCCATAGTGGCTGCACCAATTTACATTCCCACCAACAGCATATTAGGCTTCCCTTTTCTCCACATTCTTGCTGACATTTGTTAGTTATTTGTAGACTTTTTGATGATAGCCATGACACGTGTGAGGTATTACCTCATTGTGATTTTGATTTGAATTTCTCAGATGATTAGCAATGTTGAACATATTTTCATGTGCCCATTAGCTGTCTGTATGTTTTCTTTGGAAAAATGTCTATTCAGGTCATCTGCTCATTTTTAAATTAGATTGTTTGTTTTTTTTGATAATGAGTTGTATGAATTATTTATATTTTTTAATATTAACCTGTTATTAGTCATATCATTTGCAAACATTTTCTCCCATTCCATAGGTTGTCTTTTCATTTTGTCAATGGTTTCCATTGCTGTGCCAAATCTTTTAAGTTTAGTTAGGTCCCATTTGTTTATTTTTACTTTTGTTCCTTTTGCATTAGGAGAAAGAACCCCAGAAATATTGCTACCATTTATGTCACAGAGTGTTCTGCCTATGTTCTCTTCTGGGAATTTTATGGTTTCAGGTTTACTTTTCAGTTTTTAATCCATTTTGAGGTTTTTTTTGTATATGGTGTGAGGAAATGTTCTAACTTTATTCTTTTACATGTAGCTGTCCAGTTTTCCCAGCACCACTTATTGAAGAGACTGTCTTTTTTTTCATTGTATATTCTTGACTCCTTTGTCATAGATTAATTGAATGTAAGTGCTTGGGTTTATTTCTGGTCTTTCTATTCTGTTTCATTGATCTGTAGGTCTGTTTTTATGCCAGTACCATGCTATTTTGATTACTGTAGCTTTGTAGTATAGTCTGAAGTCAGGGAGCATGATACCTCCAGCTTTGTTCTTTTTTTCTCAAGATTGCTTTTGCTATTTGGGGTCTTTTGTGGTTCCATGTAAAGTTTAGGATTATTTGTTCTAGTTCTGTGAAAAATGTCATGGGCATTTTGATAGGGATTAAGTCCATCAGCAGTATTTTTGTTTGGTTTGTTCCACAAATATTACTTGAGTGCCTACTAAGAACTAGAAGTAAAAAGAGATAAGAGGGTACATGATAGATACATACTGGCAGACGTTTAGTGGCAGAGCCAAACAATAAATAATAATGATGTATAAATTGCACAGTTGTTTGAATTTCCCACATTATTGTGGAATAACTATGCAAAGAATTATTAGAAACTGTTACATACTGATTTTATTTTGAGGAGGAGAAAATCACTAAATAAAAGAGTTTGGGTGCTTTTAATTTATTTTTAAAAACTTAATGAATTTTGATTTCAACCTGAAATCTCAGTTTATATCCACTTTATATTTATTTACATATTCAACAGATGTTGACTAGTACTGAGGCAGGTATTAGACAAGTAATCACATATTTATTTACAAATTAAGTTCAGTGCTATGAAGAAAAAGTACAAGGAGCTGTGACAATATAATTGGGAACCAAATTTAGTTTGTGGTGTTATGATACAGAGCAGAGTGTTTAGTTGTGGAGGAGCTGGAATCAGACAGACCTAGCTGCCCATTCTGACTGTGCTACTTACTAGCTTTATGACCACAAAAAAAGTGAGTTAACCTCTTTAAGCCCACATCTGTGAAATGGGCACATGCACAAATACTTTCTGTTTCAGGGGTTTGTTGCAACAAGCACTTAAAAGCAACAAGCTTTTAAAAAGTGGCCTTTACTGTTAATTCTAACCAAGTCATTAAATACAGAAAGCAGGAAGTAGGAAAATAAACATTATTTGGAAACATTTATGCTCACAAAACCCCAGTGCAGCACAATGCCAAGACATGACCATTTTTTCCAGGAACCCTGGATATTAGGTGTTATTGAGACTTCCTTCATTCTGAAACTGTGTCCCTGTTTGGAATGTTGTGGCTCCATTTCCTCTCGATTCTGAGGCAGGGGGAGGGCTCTGGGTGGGCCTGGTCATGAGTCTACCTGAGGTTGTGTTTTACATCCATTTCTACTGTTACCTGCACGTCATCGATCTCTGTCCCTGACATGACTTGAAATATGAGCTTTACCTGAGCCAGGCCTCTCCTCACGTCCTCCTTCCCAAAGCTAGAAGCAAAATAATTGCTTTTAAAGCGTATTCAAGATTTCAGGAAGGTAACACACTGGACAGCCTGAGACCCAAATACCCTTTGATTTACAAAGCATACAACTTGGAGGCAGACAGGCCAGCTGCTACACAGTGCCCTTCATGGGGTCACGTCTAGGAGGCCCTCCCCGTTCCCCAACCCCAAGATAGGGCTTTACAAAACACAAGCAAGAATAAGGCAGCCTCTTCACCAATCAATTTCTTTCTGGTCCTATGTCAGTGTTCTTAGAAAGACGGGGGAAAATATATAGGTGTGGAAATCTGTATATTTACTGGCCTATTATTCTGTACTAGTTTATGGTTTGGGAATAAATACAATAGCAATAGTCACAGCCAACAGTTTTGAAGCACCTACAGTGTGCCAGAGAGCATACCAAAGGGTGTCCTGGCATGTACCGTTTTTGTCATTACAAGAACATTATGGGGAAGGAACTACCATTGCCTGCCTTTGAGGGATGAAGAAGCTGAGACTCAAAGAGATTGTGTCTTGTCTAAGGCTACTCAGCCCATAAACAGCAGAGCTAGGGTTCCAGCCTAGCTGAGTTCATTGTCACCCAAAATATGAGATTGTATCCATACATATTTATATTCACTCATTCATTTACTCATTTGACATTGATTGGTTGAGTATCTGCTGCCTATCAGACGGGATTCTAGGCACCAGAGATAGAGGAATGAGAAACAGGCACAACTCCTACTCTCGTGAAACTTACATTCTAGTGGAAGAACACAGAAAATAGACAAAACACGTAAATTTTATAGTGCAAAGTGATAAATGCCAAGCAGAGAAATTAAGGAGAGGGGAGGTGTAATTTTAAATAGGGTGGTCAGCAAAATCTCACTGAAAAGGTGACCTTTCACATGTCACAAACATCAAGCTTATATCATTCAGGGCCTGGTACAGAGAATGTGCTTGAGGTCATTTCTTGTCTTTCTTCCTTAGAGTCCCAGGCAGTCTTTTCCTCCAGGATCTCTGAGCAAGCCATCTGTACATTGACCCCAGCCAAACACACAGAGACATTTGCAGCCATTCTGAGTTGGTGTGTCCTTTCATAGGCACCTCACTCTTGAAAGTCACTGGGCATGGGATTAAACAAGCGCTTTGGACTTGGAAATTCTATTAAGATTCCTTTTGGTTAAGAGCTGCTGTTGGAATAGGTTTGGAAATGAATACAGTTCTCCTATTCACCCTAGGTTTAGGGACTGTATGATGATAAAACAGAGCTTCCAGGTGAGTTCTTGACTAGTTCAAAAGTCATCAGCAAATGCATTAGTGAGGGAAGGCCCTGGTCATGGTGTCCAGAGCTTCCCAACACACCCAAGGAGAAAAACCACAAAACAAACATTTGTAGGTCAGATGTGCCTCCTAGAATCCATTCTATTCAATCAAATATATTATAGCAATATAGTAGGTGGCAAGAGTAAGTTTTACACATGTGTGTGCAGGTACGTGCACACACACACACATACATACATATGTATATTTCAATATTCAGCCTTTCCTCACTAAGAACTTCTGAGATCATTGGGACAACTTCAATACATTGAACACCAATATTGTGAAATGTGTTCCTCAGGAAAGAGCTTGGGATCAAATAAACTTTTCTACCATCTTTGAAGAAAATGGTCACATAAACAGCAAAGATAAGATAGCAGGAGATGGTTTAGCTTTTTAACATCAAACTGTTTTGCAGTGATTCGTACACCTTGAGCAGAAGCCCCTGCCCTATAATGAGTGTACTAACCAGAAATGATTTTACCCCTTAGCAGCTCCAGTGGGACTTTGCCGACCTGGGAAAGTCATTTGCTGTTGGTCTTTGCCCTTGAAAGCAATACTGCTACGTCTCCTTAAAAAGTATCCATACTTCAGATTTCGTAGTGATTCAAAGTGGCCATCACCCCAGTTACTCCTAATTAGTGGGATTTGCCACTTAGGCGCTTTCCTGTGGTCATATGTGAATGGTCACGGATTCTTAACATCACTCTTCCATTGCCTTTCAGGTGCTGGCTTCCAACCCCACCTTGCCCTTTTGCCAGTTTTCACAAGCTAGGTAAGTAGGATTAATTCTGTTTCAGTATCTCTAGCTGTTTTTTGAATCATTAGTTCTGCTTTTATTGCACTGTGTTTCCTATGCATTACAGAATAAAAATGAACTTGCTTTGGGGTATTTCACATTCTCTCAGCTTCCTCAATGTGCTCTATTTTTTAAAAGCCCATTCCAGACCTCCTAAAACTTAGTGTATTCTCTGGGCTAATTCCTGTCTGGTGATGATATGCCCATTTTGCTAAAATCAAGTCATTTCTCAGTCTTGACATTTCATTTAATCAGCCCAAAATTTCCAAGCCAGTGCAAAACAGTTCAACAATCTGGGCTGTCCATGAATCATACAACGAGGTAATTCGGTACTTCTACTGAGAAACTTATTTCCTCGCAAAGTTTCATATAGTATTGTATCACTCACCCAGGAATAATTAAAATTCTTATGGAAAAACTTATCCTATCCTTTCAATCGTGAAATGAAGAAAAAATATGAGGGAGGTAGAATTCATCAAGAGAGGAATGCTGGAATGAAGGGTGATTTTGTAAATTATATAGCAGGGGTCAAAAACCTCAAGTCTCTCCAGGGAATTGGCTGGTACCTTAAAGGTGTCATCCAGTCTAGGCAAAAGATACTGGAGAGTGGCAGGGCAAGGTCATACAGAGAAGAGCAAGTGCTCATTTCAACCATTCAAGTTAGACATTTAAAGGCACAGCAACAGGAGCAAAATATGCAGGTTAATAAATTTTATCTATTGGTCAGATTTGGCCTGGAGGCTGTCATCTTAAACACCTGGTTATTGACAAAACTAGCTAGCTTTTAATTACCTGGGCCAAGACCAAGAATGGGTAACCAGATAGCTGATGTCATACATAACCAACTTTTAAATGACTTTCCAGATCACTTGTGTTTGTCGGTAAGGTTGGATATTTATTTACCCAACTAGTTAGTTTCCTTTGTGGCTTTAGCAGAAGGCTATTTGCAGAGCACAACAAAATGGCATCCTTGATGTGAGGAGTTCATTCTCTTGACCTGAAAGGAAGGTCAGCCAAATGCAGACACTTGTGTTGCTCCTTTCTGCATTGGAAGCCCTCCTGTCCTGTAGCATTAAACTATCCACTCTGTTTTGAAAAAAAATATTTTGTATATATTATATTTATATATAAATATATATATATAAAATTGGCTCACAGATTATGCAGCCTTTTATATCCACATATGGTTTTCAAAGAAGTTGGCCTTTTCCCAATATTTCTTTTTCTTTTGCCATGGATCTTTCCAGTAGACAGTAAGGCCATGAATCTGGAAAATTTCCCTTTTATAGACAAGGAGTACTCGGGCTTTTTTTTTTAAAACGTATATTGAAACCAGATCCAGGAGATTGGAGGCAATTTTAATCATCACGTCAATTAAATGATAGTGTATCATTATCTGTAAGAATGAAATACGTTTCTTGGATTGATGGGTAAAAATATTCCCCTCCAGTGGTTCTCTTTTTCCCATTAGCACCCCATCAATATCTTAAATGTTACTTTCCCATTCCTCAATAATTCACTCAAGACATCACACTCTGGCCTGATGTTTTACTTTTCGTTTTGACTCTGTGGTATCCAAACTTACCTAATTTATGTCTTACTCTGTCAGATCCCATGTCGAATGGCTATTGGTGGCTGGATGTGTTATCCATGCTAGGGAACATGTTGACCTTTTATGTCAGGGTGAAAGATATTCCTAGTAGGCCACACGTTAGATCTATATAGCTCAATAACTCTTTCTCCTAAGTACAGAATTACCCTCAACAGATGCACAGGACAACATAAAGAAATATTTCTCCCCCGACCAAATAACCCTTACAGCAGTGATCTCAAAGCATGCCTCCTACCCCAGCCGTTACCAGCCTTGTTAGGAATGCAAATTCTTGGACCGAACCACAGATCCACTGAATCAGAAACTGTGGGGATGAGGTCCAGCAATGCGTGTTTGAATAAGCCCTCTTGGCAATTCTGAGGCATGTTAAACTTCTAGACCCACTTTAGGATGCTTCCCTCCAAAGCTTTGTAGGCAGCCTGGATTTTCCCACCAATCTCCCCAACCATATTATAAATTCCAAAAGAACAAGAAGCTTGCCTGCTTGTTTGTCATTGAGTCCCCATTCTCCTGCAGGAACACCTGGCACATAGTAGGTGCTTCATATGTATTTGTTGAACATATGAGCAAATGCATGAGTGGTTGACCAAGTGGTTGACTTACTTTTGTAGTGGTACATGGTGTAAAGCCTGCAACTTCCCCAGCCCATTCATGCCGGCATGGCAGTGGAAGATTGAGTAGGGATTCTTATGAGAAGTACTGTTCTGATTTAAATCTTTGCTTCACCATCTGTCAGCTGCGTAACCTTTGGCAAATTGCTTCACCTCTCTGTTTGTACCTTGATTTTCTCATCTGTAATGTAGGTATGAAAATAGTACATCACCCTCATAGGGTGGGTTTTTTCTTAATGATTAGTTGTGGTGATGGTATTTTTTCTTATTTTACCATTCTGTTTCTCCATTCCCATGTGGCAGCCAGGCCACTCTCTACCCCAACCTGCAGAGACTCTGACAAAGGTCTGGTTCGTGTTTGCCCCACCCCTTTATTAGCATAATATTAAGAGAACTGGATCCTGCAGACCTCAGTCCAACTCTTAGCTTTGTCATCTTCCTTATTATGATTTAGTACATCATTTATTACTTCGATTAATATTTGCACTGCAAATAATGCCTTTCGAGAATACTGGAATGGACTCTTAATCTGGTTGTGTAAACAATGTCAATGACCTAATATGATTTCCGTGGTAAAGCTTCTCTCCAATCTTTTCTTACTTCCTGACACAGGACTGTGTTCCTATTACCTTTACTAAGACCTCAAATGGTCATCATGGTTAAACCACTAAAATACAAAAAAGTTGTTTTTTTTTTTCCGTTCTGCCACATGCAGTAATGTGCTATTTATTATCTCCTTCTGACTAATCCCCATTTTGTTGTTAATGCTCGGCATTTTCCTTTCTGTGCAGAGCCATAGACTGGCAGGAGTTCAAGGAGAGGCTGAAAATGCTTCTTAGAAACTATTTTAATCCCAAACAGTTAATGTTTGGAGAACAGGTTGAAACATATGTAATATAGGCACCCGAATGTAGGCAATTATCTCCAAAGGGCGAAAGGGGACAGAGAATAAAGGCCATGCGGCTCTGAGGTCGAGGGTAAAGCACTGAAGAAACGCCTCCTTTGGTTTTCCAAGGGTCAAAATGTCAATTGAAGAATGAAATGATAAGACAAATGGAAAGCTTGATAACACTCAAATGGGTGTATTTATTCACAGTTGGACGATTGGAGCTCTTTTCCTGTCCGCTGACAGCAATTCTGAGCATTATAACAAGATCCAGAACTTGATGTCTAGAAACCCTTAATGATACTCTGTACAAAGTGGATGAAGGGTGACAAGGCGGAGGGAACGTGTATAGAAATTTGGCTCAAAAATCCTGTGACTTTCAGAGGTTCTTTGTGTTGGCTTCAGCCTTTGAACAACACAAAGACAACGGCTCTTGCCTCAGGCTTCTGAAGATGGAAATGGATGTCCCAGGGTTAGAATTGCCTTCTGTTTCGATAATGCCATTTGTGTCGTCCTTGGAGCTCTGCACGGGACAGGATGAGCTGCCTCTGGTCTTCCTTCCGTAGTTTCATCTGCTGTTTAACCAAGTATATTCATACACGCATAGACACACGCAATCCTTGGTAAAGCACTATATGTTAGGGTTTGCAACACGGTAAGGCAGTATGACTTATGTAATATTTACCATGCAGCTATTATTCAGTGTGATTTTCAGAGAGGAAATACACTGTCAAAAGCATAACGCCGCCTTGCAGGATCAGTTAGGGGAAAAAATATGAGCTAAGGAGCCGGAAATCCTTGTTTAGTATTACAGAGAAATTATGACAAGCCGTGAAAAGTTCCATAGGCTTTTGTAGCACTCAAATCTGTCCTTTAAAACCAACTTCTATGAAAATACCCTATGCCTGGAATTTGCCCTGTCGAAGCCAGACACATTTTTTTAATTGAATCTTGCTCTGAGAGTAGTGAATTCCCACCCCCCCCAACTCCATCTGTAATTTGCTTTTTATGTGAATGGAGAGACGTTCTGTTTCTCTTCTTTGGAGGGTTCTCATATTCCTGTAAAAACAATCAGTGTTGGGCCGTTTATCTCTTGCTTCATCAAACTGTGATGTGGGGTAGAAGTATGTGTGTACGTTTGCAATATAGATTTTTCATTTCTGTATTTCATAGTCACATTATTGGCAAGTGGCCCTCATTTATTTTCCAGAACATTTCTAAGCTGATGACAACTCTTTAGTCTTTGTTTGTTAACTGTGTCCTGCCTGTCTACCTTTTCATGTAATAATTGCTTTCAGGGAATGAAACAGAAAATGGGGTATTGCTTGGTTGAATATTTTTCAAATCAAATACAATATAGCACAGCCATCTGTGAAAATACATTTCAGCTTTCATCAAATTCTGCCAAGGTTTTTTTTGAGGATTAATAATCCCTTCGTAGGGGTGTGCTTCTATGGCTAATGTAATACTGTTGGGCAAAGACTAGGTTATATTTATGTTATATTTACTCAGGTAAAAAAATAAAAGGATGTGTTGAGGGAAGAATTATTGAGGATTTTTATTTCTGTATTTTTGTTACTTGCAGAACAAGTGTCTTTGAAATGGAAAATATTGAGAAGCTTTTGGCGGGGGGGAAATGTAGAAGTAAAAACCATATTCACTTTTCTTGTATGTAGAGTCCAGTTCTCTACCAGCCACATAGCCCCAGCAGAGGTACATGCATAGCAGCAGGACAGGGACTCCCTAACCCTAACTGATGGTGGATGGTGCCTTTCAAAAGTTGATTCTGGGGAAAGGGCTTTGTGCCTTTCCTGTTTTTTTCTTGGCAATTGTGACCCCTGTGCTTCCTGACCATCTTCATGCCCCATACATCACTTTCTCCTTTCTTTCCCCAAAACCCCACTAATACAGAACTGTTGCATATAACTGAGGCTGAGGCAGTGCAGGCTGTGGCGGGGACTATAAGATCCTAAAGAACATGATGCAACCGGAATTCCATTAAGACACATCACTATCTTTCAAAGTTCCTTGGCAACTACTTCCAATAGCAATTTCTTATTGTTTCTGAACTCCTACTGTATTTCCAGAACGCTTGTCCCCAGACTGCCTCTCACAACTCTCTCTAGGTGTTACAACAGGAGAGGACATAATTCATAATTAGATGAGGTCATTGAGAAGAATGTAGTAAAGGGACTATTATTTATAAGGTCATAGGCCAGGTATAGGAAAATAAACTATGCACCGTCAGTTCTGTTATGGCAGTTGTTCTGAATATTCAGTTTTGTGCAATGCCATTGACATATTTGGGAACAATTTGAGCCTAGTTTTAGCACTTGCTTTTGTGTGATTTCATCCATGAGAAAGGTTAGGTGAACACAGAAATCTGCATCCAGTTGAACCAAGCAGTGTAGGAACCTACTAAATGCACATCCCTCCCCCAAACACCCTCTGCCCACCTCAGCTGACCACGTTGTTATGTACCACACCATCCTTACCTGGTGCGACAATTTTCTGTTCCCCTTTCAGATAAGCCTCCTGATGCCGCTTCCCAGTAGCTCACAAGCTGCAACTCTTGTGAAGCTTACTTCTACCAGCAAACTTCAGGGTCTTGTTCAAGGTAAAATGCAATATTTATTGTATTTATATATCTCTTAATCATGTGACAAGTGTAACACCGGCAACTGTTTTTATTAGGTTCCTCTCTTTTTGAAATGTCATAGATACTAGTTGTTGGTGTGTGCGCCTCTAACCCCGTTTTCCCATAAGCGCCATGTTTTTCGTTGTACAATTTTGTATTGCAGAATGATTTCCAAGAACACATATGTTGCTTACAGCAGAGCTGACTGTGTGTTGAAGCATTCTGTGGCTGTCAACAGTGGGGAGCTGTTCCTAACTCTTAGGCCTGAAGGCCAAGGGCAGAGAAGCAGTCTTTGCAGCGTTGAGGCAGGAGGCCCTCTGTGGGAAAGAGTTGCCTAGTTTCTGCGGGCCAGAGGCCCAGCACAGAGAGAGCCTGAGGCATAAACACCCTGCGCTCACTCTCCTCCACTCTCCAGTCGTTGGCAGTTACCTCTTGGCACAATGTAGTTGGAAGCCAGTGGGTTAGGGAGTCTGTTTAATGCCTTCCTTAGAGGACAGGTTAATTAACACAGCAGAGTAGAATAGGAGGGAGGGTTAGATCGCAAGACATCTCTTGCCATTGGGGAAATTACTTTTTTAAGGAATTGTTTTTACTTTATTACGTAAATCATCTTTATTCTTCTCTTACCAGATGGTGGTTATCTAGGCCAGGGGAGTTAAGGAGACTCATAAAGGTGTTTTTCTAAACAGAGGAAAACTTTCTGTCAAGGAAGAGAATCTGTACTTATTTTAGTCCAACTGATTCAAACAAGAGCCACGTTAGAAAATAAGATATTTTTTGCCACTTCTCATTAAGTATGCACACTGTCTTTATTCACTGTCCCTTCCATATGAGACCTCTTTCTAAGGGCAAACATGTTTTCATCTTTAATGCCTGAATTTTTCCCAAATTGGTTGGATACTGTTTTAAATAATTTACTACCTTTTATGCTTGGTCAAGAAGAGGAATACTGAGGAGATGGTATAATTCACTTGCCTACACACCTCCCCTTTGAGTAGGAGATTAATTTCTTTCATAGGCCTATTACAAGACAACTGACCATTTTCCTCTAATGGTTAAGTAGTAGAGCGGAAATGTGGGGACTGTCTTGAAATGAGCCTCTGTAGTAGGTTCTGCCGATTTTCCAGATGCCTCAGCTTGATCTTAAATTCAGAAGAGACCATGAGCTCATAGGTTTCAGGGTAATTATACAAAAGGATGTTAAAACTGAAGTGAATCAATTTATCATTGATTGGAATTTATCTTGCCTGCCCAGAAGCAGCCTGCAAACAGGAGAGGGATAAATCGTATGGTCCTATAGACTGAAGATGTTTATTTGAGGAGAAAAATACAAAAAATTTTAAACTTCAAAAGAAAGTAACACATACATCTTTAAAAAAAATTTCCCCAAAGTTTCCTTTTTATGAAAGAAGAAACTCAAGTCTTATTCTTTCATAAGGAAAGATTGTTTCACCATTAGCCATAATTCGGTGTGTTTTAGGCTAAGGTGGACAGCTCATATTGGTTACCCTATGACTGGGGAAAGTAATATCATGGTATTGACAATGTTAATAGGGGTAATAAAGGTGAAGATTTAGATATTACTGGAAGCTCACTTACTTTAAAAACTGAGATATAATTCACTTACCATAAAATCCACCCTCCTAAAGTATACAATTTAGTGGGGTTTTTTGTTTTTTAGCATATTCACAAAGTTATACAACCAACACCACAATCTAATTTCACAACGTTTTCATCACCCCCAAAAGAAACCCCATATTCATTAAAAGTCACTCTCTATTCCTCCTTCTCCCAACCCCTGTCAACCATCGATCTACTTTATGTTCTATGTATTTATCTATTCTGGACATTTCATATAAATGGAACCCTATCATATGGCCTTCTGTGTCTGGCTTTTTTCACTCAACATATTGTTCTAATGGTCCATCCATGCTGTAGCATATTTCTGTATTTCATTCCTTTTTATTGCCAAGTAAGATTCCATGGCATGCCGCATACCACATTTTGTTTATCCATCAATCATTGGATGGACATTTGGTTGTTTCTACTTTTTGGCTATAGTGAGTAATGCTGCTATAAACATTCATGTGCAAGTTTTCGTGTGGACATATATTGTCAGTTCTCTTGGGTATGTTTCTAGTAGTGGAATTGCTGGGTGTATGGTAGTGCTACATTTAATCTTTCAATGAACTGTGAGACTGTTTTCAAAAGTGGGTGCAAAATTATAGATTCCTACCAACAGGAATGAGGATTCCAATTTCTCCATATCTTTGTCAGCCCTCGTTAATAACTATTTTGGTTATAGTCATTTTAGTGGATGTGAAGTCATATTTCATTGTGATTTTTATTTGCATCACCCTGATGGCTGATAACATTGAGCATCTTTTCATGTGCTTGTTGGCGATTTGTGTATCTTTAGAGATGTGCCTATTTAGATCCCGTACTCATTTTCTAAGAGGGTTATTCATCATTTTATTATTACATTGTAACAGTCCTTTATATACTCCATCTACAGGTCCCTTATCAGATACATGATTTGCAAATATTTTCTCTCGTTCTGTGGGGTGTCTTTTTATTTTGTTAGGTATCCTTTGAAGCACAAACTTTTAAAAAAATTTTAATGAAATCCAACTTATCTTTTTTTCTTTTGTCGCTTGACCTTTTGGTGTCCTATTTTGGACAACTTTGCCTAATCGAAGATCATGAAGATTTTCTCTTACATTTTTTTCTAATGGTTTTATAGTTTGATCTCTTATATCTAGGTCTGTGATCCATTTTGAGTTAATTTTTATGTGTGAATTGAGGAAGTGGTCTAACTTCATTTAGTTGCATGGGAATATCAAGTTGTCTCAGCATCATTTGTTGAAAACACTATTGTTTTCCCTTTGAATTTTCTTGACACTGTTACTGAAAATCAATTGACAATGAATATATCTGTTTTCTTCTAGACTTGCAGTTATATTCTAGGCTCATAGACCTTTAGAACTAGACAGGCCCTTTGAGGTCATGGAGTGTAGGAGTCACACAGTCAAATAGCTGTTAAGTGTAGTCAGGCATACATGAATGAAGTGGGTCAGGTATACCTGAAAAATATGGACTTTAACCAATGGTTGCCATACGGGACTACAGGGTGAGGTTGGTTAATCTTCTGATTTTTCAAAAGAAGCCAGAAATTGTATTATTTTTCTGGCAAAATGTCTTGAGTTAAAGTTAAGCAACTAATTCAACTAGCCAAAAACAACCCACATCTTTAGGCTGCACTTGGCTCATAAACCACCAGTTTTCAACCTCTGAAACAGTTCAGCTCTTTCATTTGGATGGATAAGGTTGCCAGGTCACAGAATGTTTAGGTGGCTAATCCTAGGTTGCACTGTTAGTTTATGTCAGACACAGATCTGGAAATTGGAATCTGTGCTTTCTACCCCCCAGTTTAATATAACTGATATACCAGTACGCTAAGAATTCACTAATTTTCTAATAGTATTTTCTTATTACCATGATCAGATATTGTATTTTCCTTTAATATTAAAAAAAAAAAAAAAACCTTTGAGCCCTAAACAAATGTTCACTTCTGAGCTATGTCGGTAACAGTTCTCCACTGTCATCATTTAAAAGGAGAAATCTAACAGTTTTCAGAAGTGGAGTTTCACAACTCTCTCCCCTAGAGCACAGGTGCGCGTGCACACACACACGCCCACGCCCTGTAGACCCAACAATGAAAAGGCATGCTTTGGAGAGTCTTCCCACAGTGGGCACGGTTGTAAATATACCACATGTGGAAGTATTAGAACTCACCATTTTCAATTTTCTCTGCTCTGTTTTGTGTTCAAAGCCTTTGTTAAGAGCAGACATTTCCATCCCTGAGATTCCCTCAATGGCATATTTTCTCATTCCAATAACCACTCCTAGAGGGACGTTCCCGACTCCCTGGGGGGAACGTCCTCAATCTATTGGAGAAATGTCAGTCTCCAGCAATATTAATGCACCTTATTTCCCAACTCTTTCACATTTAATTCGGTTCAGCAAATGTGTGATGAAGACAGACAAGGAAAGCGTGAGGAAGAGTGAGGGGATTACTAAAATGAATAATAAGTATGACAATCTCAGAGACAGAAAGAAGTAAGTTATAACTAATAAGGTGCAAACAGTAGACTGAAGTGGGATAGAACAGTGACAGTAACTGGGGAGTTAGGCAAGACTCCACGTTTTATGGACATTTGTACATCCGGGCCAAGTGATTAGAATCCACCAAGACAAAAACATGTAAACATGCAGAAACTCAGAGCTAACAGGCTGTACCTACACTAGGTTCAATCAGGCCAAAGATGGATGAAATATTTAGTTATCCTGAATCCTTTATCTGCTTACCATCAATCATCCTGATGTTTGCTATTCAAACAGGGCAATCAGATAATTGATAAAATTTTACTTCTCATTCAGTTATTTGCAGTCAATAATATGCTGTTTGCCAAATCTTGAGAGGAAAGTCTATTACCCTCATAATTTATTGCTAAGTAGCAGGAGAGAATTTGGAAGTTAGCAAGAGGTTCTTGAGGTTCTTTGAGGAAAGTAAACTGCAAGATAGCCAAGTCTGCTTCTTTTCCCGGAGAGTTACCTTGGGTAAATATGCTTGTGACAAGATACTTTTACTACTTCCTATTTGTTCTTACTTTGCCAGAGGTTCTCATTGTTCTTGAACTTCGGAGAAAACATGGTGTGTTAGTCTGAGAAGCGGATGCCAAGATGGGATTAAATGAGCAGGGGCTTAATTAGGGGAATCACCTCAGAGAGAAAATGGAGGAAGGACCTGGTAGGGTTGGGAGCACCATCAGATCATGAAACCACCTGCCCCAAGTGAAGGGAGAGGGGAGGAAGATTGGGTGGAAGTATTTTAGATGTCTGTGCTGTCTAAGAAGTTTTGGCAAAGCCATCGAGGAGTCCTTGAGTCACAGTTGGCTGTTAGAGGAGTCTCAAGTCTCCCAGAAATGAGAGTGCCTCCCTACCACGCCTACACTGTGGGAGGAGCTTGTGGGAAGTGAGGGCTGGGTGCAGGCGTGGGGGTGGATTTCAGATTGCAGCCTCTGGGTCTCGGTTAATTACATTCCCTGTAGTTGGGAGCCTTTGAAGTACAGTCTCATGGCAGGCGAAAATGGTAGTTTTGTTAGGATATGGATTAGCTATAATATGCCAGCATAGTGGCTTAAGACAGAATTTTATTTATCTCTCAAACTGGGATTGCATGCTAAATATTGGTGACCCAGGCCCCTTCTGTCTTGTTGCTCTACAGTCCTAGCATGTTGCTCATATTCACACTAGCGGTAGCGCAAGATGGCTCACCAGCACTTCTGCATTCCAGCCAACTGGATAGAAGAGAGAGAAAAAGGAAAAAAGCACCTTTCCCTTGAAGAGCACAAGCTGGAAGCTGGACACCTCCTTTTCTGCTCATATTTTATTTGCCAGAACTTAAATTGGTTACCTATAGCTGCTGTAACCCATTACCGCAAATGTAGTGGCTTAAAACAGGAGAAGTGTATGCTCTCACAGTTCTTTCTCGGTTTCACTGAGCTGCAATCGAGATTCCCACATGGCCATTCTCCTTCTGGAAGCTCTAGGGGAGAGTTTCCTTGCGTCTTCCAGCTTCTGGTGATGGTGGTGTTCCTTGACTGTGACTGCATCGCTCACATCTCTGCCTGCGTGGTCATATTGCCTTCTCCTCTTCCGTATGTAGTCTCCTTCTGGCTCTGTTTTATAAGGACACTTGTGATTGCCTTTGGGAACCACCTGGATAATCCAGGACGATATCACCATCTCAAGACCCTTAACTCAGTCACATCAGCAAAGAGTCTGTTACCACATAAGGGAACATTCACACGTTCCAGGGATTAGGCTCTGAATATCTTTGGAGGCCATAATTGCAACTACCTCACCAGTCATATGACCACATTTAACTACAGGGAAGCGTGGGAAATAATTACTAAAAGTAGAGGAGGAGAATGGATATTAGGTTTCAGCCATCTCTTCCTCAGAAGATTTTTTAAAATACTGTAGTTTGAATCTTAGAGTAAAAAGCTTTACATCATCAGCTCAAAATTCTGTATTTTATTGAGTACTTTGAAATCCAAGAGAGGATGGAGTGGAAGTGTATTGTTTTTTTGCCTGCCCACTGTTTATCATGCATTCCTCACTTTTTCTGGGAACAGTGTCCTGATTCACCTTTGAGCAAATACCCCCTCTTAAATTTCAGTCCAGGAGGTATGTGGTGCATATAGTCTAGACCTGGCTAATTTACATGTTTCATTGGTTCAGGGTTGGGCCTGAGATCCAAAGGGTCTCTCCACAGACCGTGGGACTTTTATGGAAACAACAGAGAAAGTAATGGTCTCTTTCCACTGGGATTGCTGAATTGATAGACATAAGCTAAAACTGCTGATAACCATCTTTTCACAGTATGTGAAAAGCCCATCTAAGAGTAAAGCCAACCCATAGGAAAAGGGAGCTGGGGGCTAGGGAGAAATATGTTCTTGATGACATCTTTTAAGCACCTGGATCCAGCCATACCTGAAACAAATGGACTGGACTTTTTATATGAGCTAGTGAGCGGCTTTGCTCTACCCCTGCTTTTACCTGTTGTTTTGCCAATTGCATTGGGTTCTGTGGCTTGAAACCAGGAGGCCTGGCTATTGCAACGTTGAGTGATTGTGCTAAAGGAGATGCATCGAGTGAAAGTCAAAGCTAAACTTGAGATGCCCTTCCTTTTAAGCTTTTCTATTGTGCTGCCTTTCCTTCATTTCACATAATAGCTACTGACCAATTTCTTTTGAGTCCACTATAAAATGGAAGTCATTTAGTCCTTTGAGTCACTCTTGATTTTTACAAATGGCTTGATTTTTTATGTGATTTCTTCTCATCTGGCCTACAAGTTTCAACAGCTTATCAAAGGAACATCACTGACAAATAGAATTTGTGACAACATTGAATACCCTGGTTTTGTTTGGGAAGTAGCAGAGAGGAAGGAAAAGAGGGTAATTTCAAAATGGCAACAAAAAGTAAGGGAGAGATTGATGACCTTTTTTGTTGTTGTTTCCAGCAGATTTATATTGCAATAAAAAATTTGTCCTGCAATCCTTTAGCCCATGTGGTTGACATTAGACATTTCAGTCAAAACTGTTCATGTCTTCAAGAGGCTCTGAAGCTTTTTATTTAAGTGAAGGATGCTGCTAAAACATTGAACTCATCATTCCTCTGAAGGACTGTTATTATGAATAGTCCAGTTTTAAGAAATTCCAGATGAATTGTGCAAACCAAGATGAAAGACGAAACTTATAAGCAGCTGTGCACAGGAATTATGCAGAAGTACGCAAATTTTAACCCCGGTGATGATGGAAATGTTAACCTTATGTTTCAGTAATAATAATAACTGCTCTGATCTAATGGTGAGCCAAGCAGTGCAAAGGGCACTTGGAGTCAAGAATTAATAAGAAGTAAAGAGAGCTTTTCCCCCCACGATACAGGTTATTTGTCTGAATAACTTATTGTTCAGTGCAGTTCACCATAGAAACAAATATTAACAAAGACATATTCATGGCACAGGTACTTCTCATTAAATGTAAGCCTGTTTTATAGAAATTTGATCCTTAAGCTTCCATAAAACAGGGTACAGTAGTCCCCCCTTATCTGAGGGGGATGCCCGGAACCACAGATAGTACCAAACCCTATATATACTATACTTTCTTCCCTAGATTCATATCTGTGATAAAGTTTAATTTATAAATTAGGCACAGTAAGAGATTAACAACAATAACTAGTAATAAAATAGAAGCATTATAGCAATATACTGTAATAAAAGTTATGTGAATGTGGTCTCTCTCAAAATATCTTGCTGTATATATTTAATGCCTTTTTCATGTTTACTAAGCACTTATCATGCAAGATGGCCGTACTTTTAGTTTAAGGTGCAACAGTAAAACTAGCACAAATTTCTTCATTCTTCTTCTCAATTTCATGGACAGGAGATTCGTTCTTACCGTAGATCTTAGCAACCTCAGCATACGATTTTTTCCCTTTCCTTATTAAGTTGAGAACTTTTCACTTTTTTTTCACCTTTTCACTTAAAGGAAACACTTTAAGGCTTCTCTTTGGCACATCTGAACTGTGAACATCACTACTGTTACGCTTCTGGACTATTATTAAGTAAAATAAGGGTTACTTGAATGCAAGCTCTTTGATACCAGGACAGTTGATCTGTTAACCCAGAGGCTCCTAAGTAACTACTGGGCAGATGTGCTAGACGAAGGGATGATTTGGTGCCTGATGGTGCAAAGTGGGATGGTTGAGATTTCATCATGTCACGCAGTTTAAAATCTATGAGTTGTTTGCTTCTGGAATTTTCCACTTAACATTTTTGGACTGCAGTTAACCATGGGTAACTGAAACTATGTAAAGCAAAGCTGTGGATAGAGGGGGACTACTGTATATACTGATTTATTTTTTCAGAAGCTAAATCCTTAGACCTTATAACAGTGTTAGAATTTGGTGGCAGGATTGAGTCAAGTCTTTCTATGATGGGAGGGGAAAAAAGAGAAAGGAAGCCAATGGGCTTTGGACAATGGTAACAAGAAGATTCCAGAGCTGGGCAAGTGCTATAAAGTTCTAGAAACATGAATGGCTGTCACTGAGTAATCACTACGTGCCAGACACCATAAAGCACTTTATAGTTACAATGTCCTTAAAATCTCAGAATAACCCTGTGAGTTAGGGAAAACAGAGACTTCCCTAGGGTTTCACAACTGGAAAGAGGTTCGGCAGAACCTATTCAGGTGTAGCAGAGCTACACGTGGGTGCCCTCAAACCTCATCCTGTAACATGCGCCGTGCACCATGCCACACTCCAGGATGCTACATTTATCTCTCAAGTAACCAAAGTCTGTTAGGCTGACTTTGGAATATCTTCTTTTTTCAAGTCTTTCTTTTTTGGTTTCTTTTACGTTTTAAAAAACAATGGTTATTTTGCAGTCTCTATATAACTAACTCTTCTGTAAAAAGTAAAATCAAACATTGCAGGTAAGGATAGAGTTTGCTTTGCGTACCACCACTAGCATTATTCCTTCCTTTCCTTTCTGCTGGGATTCCACGATGACCGGCCATTTCTGTCTCTTGTACTTATTCTTCTTTCATCTGTTTCTTTCTCTTTGTTTCTACTATTAAATGAATTCTATTAAATGAACTCTGAAAGTTCTTTGTGTAAGTCCTCAGAAATCTACACATTTATTTATTTACTAAAGGAGGCATCCAAGGGTGTGATGAAGCCCACTTGTACTAGTCAAAAGAATTCCTAGCAAATGAAAAACCTATAGCAAACCTTATAGTTAATAGTTAAACACTAGAAGCATTCCATTTAAAATTGGGGGAAAATATCAATAAGTATTGCCCTTGAACGTTATTTGTATTTAATATGAAGTAGACATTTTTTTTTTTTACATCTTTATTGGAGTATAATTGCTTTACAATGGTGTGTTAGTTTCTGCTTTATAACAAAGTGAATCAGTTATACATATACATATGTTCCCATATCTCTTCCCTCTTGCGTCTCCCTCCCTCCCACCCTCCCTATCCCACCCCTCTAGGTGGTCACAAACCAACGAGCTGATCTCCCTGTGCTATGCCGCCGCTTCCCACTAGCTATCTACCTTATCTTGCTGCTTTTAATATGTTTTCTTTGTATTTAATTTTTGACAGTTTGATTAATATGTGTCTTGGCGTATTTCTCCTTGGATTTATCCCGTATGAGACTCTCTGTGCTTTTTGGACTTGATTAAGTATTTACTTTCCCGTATTAGGGAAGTTTTCAACTATAATCTCTTCAAATATTTTCTCAGTCCCTTTCTTTTTCTCCTCTTCTTCTGGAACCCCTATAATTTGAATGTTGGTGCATTCAATGTTGTCCCAGGGGTCTCTGAGACTGTCCTCAGTTCTTTCCATTCTTTTTTTATTCTTGGTGGAAGCAAAGATATACAGACAAAATCTCACACAGAAGCATACACATACACACTGACAAAAAGAGGAAAAGGGGAAAAAATAATAAATCTTGCTCTCAAAGTCCACCTCCTCAATTTGGGATGATTCGTTGTCTCTTCATGTATTCCAGAGATGCTGGGTACATCAAGTTGATTGTGGAGCTTTAATCCGGGAGAGATTTCCCTTTCTCTTCTTTGTTCTCATAGCTCCCATGTTCTTGCTAGTTGTTTGGCATAGGGTGTCCAGCACTGTAGCTTGCTGGTCGTTGAGTGAAGCTGGGTGCTGGTGTTGAGATGGAGATCTCTGGGAGATTTTCGCCGTTTGATCTTATGTGGAGCTGGGAGGTCTCTTGGGACCACTGTCCTGAAGTTGGGTCTCCTACCTCAGAGGCACAGCACTGACTCCTGGCTGTAGCACCAAGAGCCTTTCATCCACATGGCTCAGAATAAAAGGGAG
>NW_020173377.1:12207244-12322163 GCF_003031525.2 Neophocaena asiaeorientalis asiaeorientalis | reverse complement strand
GGAAGGAAAGAAAGAAGATAAAATAAAATAAAGTAAGATAAAATAAAGTTATTAAAATAAAAAATAATTATTAAGAAAAAAAATTTTTTTAAAGAAAAACAACAAAACAAAAAAAACAGATGGGTAGAGCCCTAGGACAAATGGTGGAAGCAAAGATATACAGACAAAATCTCACACAGAAGCATACACATACACACTGACAAAAAGAGGAAAAGGGGAAAAAATAATAAATCTTGCTCTCAAAGTCCACCTCCTCAATTTGGGATGATTCGTTGTCTCTTCATGTATTCCAGAGATGCTGGGTACATCAAGTTGATTGTGGAGCTTTAATCCGGGAGAGATTTCCCTTTCTCTTCTTTGTTCTCATAGCTCCCATGTCTCAGCTTTGGATTTGGCCCCGCCTCTGCGTGTAGGTCACAGGACGGCGTCTGTTCTTTGCTCAGACAGGACGGGGCTAAAGGAGCCGCTGCTTCGGGAACTCTGGCTCACTCAGGCCGGGGGCGGGGCACAGAGTGCGGGGCGGGCCTGCGGCGGCAGAGGCCAGTGTGACGTTGCATCAGCCTGAGGCGTGCTGTGCGTTCTCCAGGGGAAGTTGTCCCTGGATCCCGGGACCCTGGCGGTGGCGGGCTGCACAGGCTCCCCGGAAGAGGGGTGTGAATAGTGACCTGTGCTCGCACACAGGCTGCTTGGTGGAGGCAGCAGCAGCCTTAACGTCTCATTCCCGTCTCTAGGGTCCACGCTTTTAGCCGCGGCTCGCGCCCGTCTCTGGAGCTCCTTTAAGCAGCTCTCTTAATCCCCTCTCCTTGCGCACCAGGAAACAAAGAGGGAAGAAAAGGTCTCTTGCCTCTTCGGCAGGTCCAGACTTTTCCCCCGGACTCCCTCCCGGCTAGCTGTGGCGCACTAACCCCTTCAGGCTGTGTGCATGCTGCCAACCGCAGTCCTCTCCCTGCGCTCCGACCGAAGCCCGAGCCTCAACTCCCAGCCCCGCCCGCCCTAGCGGGTGAGCAGACAAGCCTCTCAGGCTGGTGAGTGCCGGTCGGCCCCGATCCTCTGTGCGGGAATCTATCCGCTTTGCTCTCCGCACCCCTGTTGCTGTGCTCTTTTCTGCAGCTCCGAAGCTTTCCCCCTCCGCCACCCGCAGTCCTCAAATTGGTCAATAAATTCAATGTGCATAAATTCAAGAAAGACATAAAAGGGATTAATAAATTCCTGTATTTAATAAAAATGTATCACTTATATCCCACGTCTTCTTAACATGAAGTATACACTTGTTATGGGTTGCTTTTTTGTTGTCTTTTTATAAGGGTATAAATAGATTGTTACTAAAAAGGTGTACTCTTGTAGCCACTGTAATTGTTTCTAAATAATATGTATCTGGAAAGGATTGTTCCTCAGATCCTCAAATGCTTAGTAATTCTCAAGCTAAGTTTTGAGAAGTTTGACTTATAAAAGATAAAAAGTAATCATTTTTAGAAATGCAACCATCATTTTCTTTAAAAAAATGAAAAATCCTTTTGGATCTCTAGGATTAATAAGTTCTAAAAATAATTACAGGGCTTCCCTGGTGGCACAGTGGTTCAGAGTCCGCCTGCCGATACAGGAGACATGGGTTCGTGCCCCAGTCCGGGAAGATCCCACATGCCGCGGAGCGGCTAGGCCCGTGAGCCATGGCCACTGAACCTGCGCATCCGGAGCCTGTGCTCTGCAACGGGAGAGGCCACAGCAGTGAGAGGCCCACGTACTGCAAAAAAAATAAAATAATAATATTTACAAAGCACTTTTTATGTGCCAGGCAGTGTGCTAAAAGCCCTGTGTAGATTTTCTCATTTAGATCTCAAACTAATATGGCATTATTAGTCTCAATTTATCAGTTAGGAAATCAAAATTCAGAAGAAGAAGGGAATTAGTAAGGTCACTTAACACATAATCAATGGATGGAGCAATGAGACGTAAAAATAGACTTAGGCCATTAGATACAAAGTGTATAGCCTCTTAAGCGTGAGTTATTTATTCACGAACCAGCAATTTATTGAGTGCCTAATATGTGGAAGACACTATTAGAGGTGCTGGGAGGACACACAGCCCCTATCCTCAAGGAATCTACATTTTTTCAATCGTCGTTACTATTGTAGGCGCTGGAGAAAATTCTATTTAAGTCTTAAAGCCTTACTTATGATTTTATGCACAAAATCTAATCTGAGCGTCTCATTCTGAATACCTCTTTCTCTTGGCAGCGACAGAAATGTAAATTCTCAAGGCACAAATAGATTGTTACTGAAAAGGTGTACATAGAATATATTAAGCATTCAAGACAAATGCACTGGCAGTTCAGCTCAAGGTGCATAATTATCACACAGGAATTATTTTATAAAGCACGATGTCAGCCGATATATTTTTGAATTACAATTGAGTGTGAAAATCTTCAAGTTAAAACATAGTGTTCTGTAATTTTGTGGCTTCCAGTTTTAGAGGAGAGCGAAACGTATTTATTTAGATTTTTGACAGTGTGGATGTACTTTAAAACGATTGTGACAATGAATTTTATTCTAGAATTATCTTTCGATACCAAGGAAAGAAACACACGTTTGGCTTACTTACATATCTGTAGACACAGAAAATGTGTCTTCACCCTAGTAAAGTCAATCCTGGTCATGGTACACATGCATTTGGGGAGTGGTTTCTCTCTGCATGTACTTATTAAGATGTTAGCTCATCCTCCTGGCCAAAACTATTTTATGAGCTTCCTCTAAACAGAGTTTTATTTTACCAGGTCAGTCACAGGCCACTGCTTGGTTATGGCTCAGGGTAGGAGGTGCCACTTACCTTTCTGACCAGGCCTAAGACCCCATCAGTGTGTTGCAGACACCATTTTTCCACAAGTATTCTAAGTTTTATCTCCAGTAGATAAGGAATCTTCAAAAACATAACTACAATGCTATTAACACACATAGAAAAATTATGAATAATTCTGTACCTCAGTTATATCTGGTAGACCACTGAATCTGGCCCTTCCACAAGCCAATCAACTTCCCTTTCTATTTAAGACTACTCTATTTATAGAAGGACTTCAACTTTAAGTTGAAGTTTCTGTTACTTGCAACCAAAGTAGTATGCTGAATACAACACCAGAAGAACAGTTTGAATTATTGAGGAGTAGCATACGATTTTTTTTTTCAGATGGACGTTGGTAGTGTACATTAAAATATAAGTAATGAATGTACTACATAAGAATCATCATGTGAATAACTAACCCTTTATAGCTTTGTACTTCATGGTTTGTAAAATGTTTTCTCATGCATTCTGTTCACAGTTGCTGTATGAGACAGGCAGTGATTATCATCCTCAGTTTATGTGAGGTAACTAAGATACAGATTACTTCAGAGACTTTTCCAGAATCAACAGAAGTGAGATAAAGTGTCATAACCAGAACCATCTTCCTCCTAACACTCCCACTGGCTCCTATGAGCCTCTGTGAGTCACTAGTTCCAGGCCAGTAGGAGCATCTAACAAAAGATATAACTAGGTTAATAATATGTATGAAGACAATTCAAGGGTGTGTGTGTGTGTGTGTGTGTGTGTGTGTGTGTGTGTGTGTTTAGTGAATAGCTTCTATTAAAAAAATTTTTGACAAACATTTCCAAAAGAAAATACTATTAGTCCTTTTAAAGAGGTGCTTACCTAGCAGCATTTAGCTTTGATCTTGTGATCCAAGGTAATGTCAACAAGTTTTCTTAAAAGACCAACCTCCCAAGACCTTTGAGTTAGACCCTTGGTTTCCAAAGTCTTAGCCAAGAAATCCACTGTGGTAAACTGTCTTCTCTATTTATCTAATTTGGGAGGATGAAGGCCCACGCTGACCTGGCGGGATTTGAACTCATGATTCCAGGAAGTCTAAATGAGCCAAAGATAATGCTTGGCCATGGATCATTACCCCTGTTGGAGAACAGGCAGAGCTTGGAGCTTGTTTACCCTGACAAAACTGTTAAGATAAGGGATTAAAATCCTCCCTAAAAGCAGAGCCTTGATGTCTGCCTTCATGCAACAGGTAGATCATTTCAGAATACTTCTGTAAAGTATTTGAGACACTCTCCATAGGAAGGGATAGGGAACTTATTTACCTGTGACAAAAACAAAAATGACAAGCAAACTGTTCTTCCCTATGTTAATATGAGTAAGGCCCAGGCTGAGAGACGGTCTCATACTACTCTAAGAAGTCGTTAAAAAGAAGTAACTTTCTCCTCCCTCAGGCTCTGTGGTAAAGTGGTTCAAGTTGGAACCTAAGAGAAAGGCTAGCAGCTTCTGTTTGCAGCCTAGATAATCATTTCCTGCTTGTCCTTAGGCAAATTGCCTTATCAGTTTGGGGAGACTTGAGTACCTCAATATACCCATCTAAAATAATAGCTGTTTCATCAAGGGTATTGTGGGGTTTAATTGAAGCCCTTGAAGGGTAATGAGATCCTCAGATAAGACCCTGTGTAAACACAAAAAATGCATGTCCGCACATACTCACCTCAAACAGATATAGGCCTGGGTCTACAAAACTGAATTATCCGGCAAAGTTGTTTTCTTCATGACATCAACATGCCTTACGCCAGCTTTGTTGTCCCACACTTAGAAGATAAATTCCTTCAGGCCAGTGTTCTCCAAGGATTGCCAAACGCTTAGGTAAAGCACCTTGGTGAAGAATTAAATGCCATAGCCAACTTCAGGTCACCTGCCTTCCTACAATATTTCCCAAACTTCAGGCATTCATTTCCCAGATTCACAAATTTTACTATTTCTGCTTACCAAACTGTATCATCGTTTACTTAATATCTTTAAACTGAGATAGTTTTTTGTTTTAAAAGTTTATTTAAAGCAAACACTTTCTATGATTTTTGTTTATAGAAAACCAGAGTTTTGTAATATACATTAATCTACATATATCTATTAAAGTTTTAAATGTTTATTCATTTTATTTTTAAATTATCTTGCATACCAGTAGCTTATGCATATCACATTTAGATGAGGTCAAAAGTAAACATAATTCAAAAATGCATATAATCTATAAATTGCTTATATTTTATATGTATAACACATTTTGATACTGTTCTTTTGAGCAGCTTTGTCAACAAGCTACTGCAATGTAGTAAACTCCTGAAAGTTCAGAAGCTTAGAAAAATAAACATTTATTATTACTTAAGGGTCTGTGGGTCAGCTGGGCAGTTCTGATGATCTTGGTCAGATTTGGCTGATCTTGGCTGGCTTGCTTATGTGTTCTTGGCCGGTTGGCTGGGGCTGGCTGGGCTAGGATGGCCTCACTCACATCTCTGGTGGTTGTCTGAGTTTTCCCTTGGGGTAATGCATTGACTGGATCACATGTCTTTTATCTTCCAAAAGACTATGCTAGACTTACTCCTAAGTTTCAAGATTCCAAAAGAAAGCAGAAGCCATGAAGCCTGTTGGGACCTAGCTGAGATCTGGAACTACTTCCCCTCCACCACATTTTATTGACCAAAAAAATTGAAATGCCTGCCCACATTCAAGCAATAAGAAAATGGGCTCTGCCTTTTCATAAGAGGGGGTGTAAAGTCACGCTGGAGGGCACTGAGTCAGGGAGGAGTGTAGACCTGTAGCCATTTTATAGTAGTTTTAACTTTTGTTCAGGTTTAGCTTAGGAAAATATTAAAATGAGTGAGCCTTTCTTGAATTCACATGAGGTGGTGGAGAAAAGATGACATGGAGTTAGGAAACCTGGCTTCTGGATCCATTCTTTATAGTAGAAGTGACCTTGGACAAGTTATTTTCATTCTCTGTCTCTCAATTTCCTCACCTACAAAGAGTGGGGCTGGATGACCATGAGTCACTAAATCAAGAATCTAGTATGGTATATTAGTTAGGATTAGGTTTTGTTGCAGCCCAAAGCTACTGTGCTGGTTCTGAAAACTCATTAGGGACCCACATTCCTCCAAAGGAATGTGCAAGGGGCCTGAATTTATTTCTGTCAGACTGTGCAGCAATTTATGCTCTAGGACAAACAAAAAATAGAGCAATTTAGTCAGCAGTTAGTGGAGTCAAACAGCTGGGTGTGATAGCAAAAGACAGTTTAACAGAAAGACCAGGGAAAGAGACAGTCGAAGAACCCCGCTAAAAGTACTATCATCTCACTGCTAAAAACACTTGTCATCCCAGGGTGACCATCCACATGCCCAGGTTTATTAGAAAATAAAATTGATAAGCCTTTGGCAAGTCTGACCAAGAAAAAAAAGAGAGAGAGAGAGAGAGAACACAAACTACTAAATAAAGAATGAAAGAGGGGGTATTACTAGTAACTTTATAGAAATAAAAATTATTACAAAAGAATATTGTGAACAACTGGATGACAAAAAAATTAGATAACCCAATGAAATGGACAAATCCATAGAAAGATACAAACTACCAAAACTGAGTCAAGAAGTAGGAAATCTGTTTAGACCTATAATAAGAGGTTGAATTAGTAAGTAAAAACACAAAGAAAAGCCCATGACCAGATGGCTTCATTGATAAGTTGTAGCATAAATTCAAAGAGTTAATACCAATTCTTCACAACTGTCCCCCAAAAATAGGAGAAAAGAGGACATTTCCCATCTCAGTCTGAGTCCAGGATTACCCTGATAACAAAACTTGACAAAAACATCACAAGAAAAGAAAGCTACAGCCAATATCTCCTATGAGTAAGACACAAAATTCTCAGCAAAATACTAGTAAATTTAATCCAGCAATACAAAAATAGGAGTATACATTATGATAAAAGTGGGATTTATGCCAGGAATGCAAATTTGGTTTAATATCCAACAATTAATTGATGTATGTACTATATCAGTAGAACCAAGGACATAAAACATGTGATCATCTTAATAGGTGCAGAAAAAGCATTTGACAAAATTCAAAACCCCTTTATGACAAAAACTTTCAATAAACTAGGAGTAGAAGGGAATTTCTTCAACCTGATTAAGGCCGTAGCTAACATTATTCTTAAAGGAGAAAAACAACACTTTCCACCTAAAATCAGGAATAAGACAAGAATATGCATTTATTCCACTTTAATTAAAAAATACACTTGAGGAGTTAGGAAATTAGGCAAGAAAAATAAAAATCATTCAAATTGAAAGGGAAATAGTAAAACTACCTCTATTTGTAGATGACATGATCTTGTATGTAGAAAATTCTAAAGAACTAAAAAACATATTAAAACTAATAAATGAGTTCAAGTTTAAAGGACACAGATCAATATACAAAAATCATTTGTATTTTTATGCAGTAGCAAGGGACAAAGTGAAAATGACATAAGAAATTAATTCCATTTACATTAGCATCAAAAAGAATAAAACCCTTAGGAATAAATTTATCGAGTAGTACAGAAGTTACACCCTGAAAACTACAAAGCATTGCTGAAGGATATTAAAGAAGACCTAAATAAATGAAAAGTCATTCCATATTCATGGGCTGGAAGACCTAATATTATTAAGATGACAGTACTCCCCAAATTGATCCACAGACTCAGTGCAATCCTATTCAAAATTGAAGCCATTTTTTTTCTGCAGAAATTGATAAGATGAACTAATATTTACATACAAATTTAAGGGATTTAAAATAGGCAAAACAATCTTGAAAAGGGGGAACAAAGTTGAAGGACTCACACCAATTAAAAAGTTTACTACAAAGCTTGTAATCAAGACAGTGTGTTACTGGCATAAGGATAAATGTATAGATCAATGGAGAGAATTGAGAATCTGGAAATAAACCCTCCCATTTACAGTTAATTGATTTTCTACAATGGGACAAGGAGAATTCCAGGAGGTAAAATGAGTCTTTTCAACAAATGGTGCTAAAACAACTTGGTATCCACGTGTGAAAAAGTGAAGTTGGACCCCTTCTTCACACCTTACACCAAAATTAACTCAAAATGGATCACAGACTTAAATGTAAGAGCTAAAACTATTAGAAGAATACATAGGAGTAAATCTTTGTGACTTTGTTAAGTAATAGATTCTTAGATGTGAGTCCAAAAGTACAAGCAACCATGGAAAAACAGATAACTTGGACTTTATCATAATTAAAACTTTTGTACTCAAAGAATACAATCAAGGAAGAGAAAAGATAATAACCCACCAAGTGGGAGAAAATCATATATCCGATAAGGGACTTGCATCTGAATTTATAGATACAAGAATTCTTACAATTCAAAAATAAAATGACAAATAACCCAATTAATTAATGGATACAGGATCTGAGTAGACATTTCTCTAAAGAAAATATACAAATAGCCAATGAGCACATGCAAAGATCTTTAGCCATTAGGTAAATGCAAATGTAAACTCTAAGGAGATATCATTTAACACCCATTAAGATGGCTATAATAAAAAGTCCAGACAATAACAAGTGTTGGCGAGGATATGGAGAAGGGAGAGTCCATACACACTACTGGTAAGAAATTAAAATTTTGAAGAGACTTTAAAAAATGGTCTGGTAGTTCCTCAAAAGGCTGAACAGAGTTACTGTGCTATGCGATCTTATAATTCCACTCCTAGATACATACGCAAGAGAAATGAAAACATATGTCTACACAAAAATTTGTACGTCAATGTTCACAGCAGCTTGTTCATAATGGCCAAAAAATGGAAACAACCCAAATGTCCATCAGCTGGTGAATGCATATGTAAAATGTGGGATATTCATCCATAATCTGGAATATTCTTGAGTCATAAAAATAAATGGTAATCTGCTACAGCATGGATAAACCTTGAAAACATTGTGCCAAGTGAAAGAAGCGAGTCACAAATGACCGAGCATTGTATGATTCCATTGATATGAAATACTCAGAATAGGCAAATATATAGAGACAAATTAGATGAGTCATTGCCGAGAGGTGGAAGATTTGGTTATGGTGGGTGCGGAATGACTCTTCATTGGTATGGATTTCTTTTGGGAGTGATGAATGTGTTCTAAGATTGACTGTGGTGATGGTTACACAATTTTGAATATACTGAAAACCATTGAATTGTACATTTTAAATGGGTGAATTTTATTGGGCTGGCCGAAAAGTTCATTTGGGTTTTTCCGTAAGATGTTAGGGAAAAACCCAAATGAACTTTTCGGCCAACCCAATATTATATGTGAATTATATCTACATAAGAGAACATGCTAGCTCTAAGAGGATGACTGATGAACAACTAAAACGATAACAAAGCATGTCTGGGGTTATATTTAGCACACACATCACCAATTTGTGGTGCCTAGAATAGATTCTCTTCAAGATCGTCTTCTACTTCGGGATTTTCATTTTATGGCAGAGAAGTCTGACCCAGAAAAAAAGGAATTGATGTTCAGTATATAGGAGCAACAGGTGACTGGAATTGATTAGATATCCATCTGTCTATCTCTCTATCTAAGCTGACCAATGTTATGAGGAACAAACGTTATGCCTAACTGACTAGGTAGACAAGAAGAAAGAGTTGGGTGCTAATTCCAAACTTAAAATAACAGCTTGAAGGCTAAAACTGCCTCCTTAGCAAGGACACCTAATCTTATGATCTGAGATGCAAAGAAGGTTCTGGGAAGAGCAAGAGGTTAGGGATCAAATAGTCCTGGGTAGAAATTCAGGCTCTGTCAACTGTTGCTGTAACCTTAGACTTAACCATTCCCAGGCCTCAGTTGCCTTATCTATAAAGGAAGACAACACAGCTATCCTGAAAAATTGGGGGGAAGTGTTAAAATGAAATACGGTTATAAAGTGCCTGGCATATTGACGGTACTCAACAAATTAATTTTCTTCCTTTTGTGTGGCAGGAAACCCAGCCAGAGTATAAGATAATACAGAACACAAGAAAATATTTCTCCAAATTCACTAGCATAGACCCAAATCTATCATCCTGTTCCATATTGGCATTCCCTCCTTTAAAAAAATTCATCAGTATGCTCTCCCTATATTCTGGGGGAAGCATAATTTACTATCAACATGATGGTATTTGAGAAAATAGTGTTATTTTATTTAAAGGAGAAAGGAAAACTCCCTACCACCACAACTACCGCTACCAAATAGCATCAACTCCTGGCTTCTGGATATCAGAATAAGTTGAGTGGGAAGGATAAAGAAAACTATTTGCCCAGAAAAAGTAAAATTCAGCTTCAAACCTAGAAGTGGTCCCAAAGCAGAATTTGGTATAAAATCCTGTGAGTGCAGCCAAGTCCTATAAAGGAGAGGAAAAAGGTATTCCAGGAGAATACAGAACAAGAGCACCTCGCTTGGTCCAACTGGCTCTTAAGGTAGCTGCATCACCGTTTCTGCTTCCTCCCACTCCTCCCCACCAAATGATTTGAAACTGACCTTTTTGAAGTTGGTCTTTTAAACAATCATTTGCTGTCTTTAAAAAGTTTTAAATGGCTGTCTTGGTAAAAGTGAAATCAATATTCTTTCAGCCTGGGCTTTTAGCAGATAATGTCTCCCCATAAATCATGGACATAATGACACTGGAATAATTCATTATCTCATTACATTTACATATGCTGTGCCACATTGTTCTGAGGTGAAGGTTATCTTCCCTGCCTGGGATTCCATCCAGAAACAAATAAAAGACCAAGGAACCTGATGATTTCATGGTCCGTTTATAGATGCTGTTGTGGATCAGTTTTCTGTCTGTCAGCTACTTTTTCTTTACAGCTCTTCTGTGCACACACTGCAGGAATATAGACTTTCAGCCCAAGAATTTCAATAACCTTTAAAACTTTATTTGTGCAAGACGTGCCTGTCTAGGTTGAAGATGTTCTCTGTACTCTGGGCTTCTTTTTATATCAGTGCCAGGTCCAAGTTCATTAGTACCATCAAGTATTTATTGAGCGCCTACTGTGTTTCAAGTATGACCCTGGATGCTGGGGATACATATAAAAAGAAGGGTGGACATGATCTCTGGTCATTGAGCTTAGCACCATATGGGGA
This sequence comes from Neophocaena asiaeorientalis asiaeorientalis, assembly GCF_003031525.2. Taxonomy (NCBI): domain Eukaryota; kingdom Metazoa; phylum Chordata; class Mammalia; order Artiodactyla; family Phocoenidae; genus Neophocaena; species Neophocaena asiaeorientalis. Next base: position 12,311,209 of record NW_020173377.1, on the reverse strand, counting down.
AAGATGAAAAAAGAACTCTTGACAAATAATCATGCCGTCTTTGCTAGTAGTAAGAACTGGGAAGGATCAGCGAAGGATGCTATTGATAAAGGAACCTCTTGACTGGTCTGGTGGGGCATAGATTATGGAAGGCGGCCCTGGGAGTGGTGTTTGGGGTAGGACCTAAAGGTTAGGTATTGCAATTAGAGCATTCCAGACAAAGGGAACATCATACTGTACAATAAATACTAGGTGAAGGAATGAATGAACAATAACCAAAAAGCGAACTAATAAATAAATAGTTTAGATAATGGCTCTAAATCTTGAGGACCTACTCTTAACCTGCTCAAGGAAAACTGAAGTAGTAAACTGTCATTGAAGGCCTGTGGCATTACCCCTTCAGCACTAACTCTTACCAATTATACAGACTGCTGGAATCCTGACCTGGGTAAGTACTTAAAGAAAAACAGACCCAAGTGAAAATTTTAGAGTTACACCTTACAGTTAACTTGGTCCAAGGTTTCCTTGGGTGAATTACTTTATGAATCTCAATTTCTTCCATTGTAAAATGGGAATTACATATGAGATCCTCTTAAGGCTGCTGTGAAGATAAGAAGAGATCATGAATGTCAAAGTAGAAAAATATAGGAGTTAAGAAGCTAGGCTGTGTCCCTGAGCAGATTGTGTTTGAATTTCTGCTGGGCCACTACTTAGCCATGTGACCTTGGGCAAATTTCATAGAGTTATGCTATAACACAACATATGTGTTTCTAAAAATCACTGCACTTTGCAAAATTGGGCGAAAGAAAATCACAGAGCTCATGGGGAAAATTGAGGCTAGGGCCACATGGCAAAAACTTGTCAGTGATATATTAAGGAAAAAAGATAGGAGTCTAATAAACAGTAGATAGTTTACATGTGTTAAATAGGTGGGAAATACAAAAACCCAATAAATACTGCACCTTGCCTTGAAAAAGATCGGGAGTTTGCTTGTAGACATGGGCATCGAATGGGTTGCAGTTTTTGAGCACTTGTGAAGTGGTGGAAGCAGGGTTATCGGAAATGGGATGGAAAGTTGTAGCACCAGATGTAGATGGTGTGACTCATAACACCTGTGGTGAACTGAGACAGATGGTGGACACTTGAGGGATGTGCAGATGTGCATTTTGTATACTTCCATGCAACTCAGTTCAGCCAAGTGTAGGTTCTGCATTCACCCAGTGTGTCTTGCAGTGAGAACTGAATGTCAGCAAACACGAACATCATAAATTCCCATTAGGCTCAACCTGTCCCCTAATGTATCAGTTAGGTTGGAACACACGTGCGTTGTAGCAGAACTGAATGTGTGTATCCTTGCTCTGCCTCAGTTCTCCCATCTGTAAATGGGGATGATCCTAGTGCCGGCCTCCGAGGGGTGTTGTGATCCTGACTATACCATTTGGTGCCATATAAAATGCCTAGTACTGGGCCTGACATATAGGCGTGGTGCCTTTTCCCTGAGCATTTGACATTTCATGGTGCGTTAAATTTGATTTGGAGATTTTGACGAGAGGCCGGGCGTCACTTCTGGTGAGTGAGGGTTGCCCTAGTTGCCTGGGCCTGACAGAAGCGCACGCTCCTACACCCTCATGATACATGCGTTGAGTCTTCTCCTCTTGCTCTTCAAAGAAACAGGCCTAGCAAAGCCATGTTTTCGTGGGGAGGTGGGAGGGAGAAGAAATGGCAGTTACATAGATTCAGGGAAGGGCCAAGGACCAGCAGGCGAGTGTTCCACGGCCCACCTCAAGGGGAGTCCTCTGTTAGCCATGGCCTCAGCTCCAGCTGTTCTCGCCTGTAGTGCTGGGGTGAGTCACCTAAGCTCTCTGTAGCTGTAATCCGCTTCTTGGTGACTCTCCAAACTGAGCCTGAATTCCAGAGGTTTCCCTATCAATGAGTACAGTTGGCTCAGCCTGCCGTGAAGCCCAGATAGGTAATTTCATCTTTCATCTGTCCTCCTTTTGGGTGGTTGCAGACAGCTGGCTAGGAACAGATACGAGGGGCCGTGACTCACAGGGTGTGGTGGGCTGAGCTGGAAAATAAAGGCCACAGGCTTGCGTGAGATGCACGCAAGTTGTGTGCAGAAAACTCACGAGGCATGGGTGCAGGCTGCTGTGTGCGCTTGTCTCCTGTAGTTTGTATCCAGAGGCATCTGCTACAAGCTCCTGAGTCATGTATGCTGAACGTTTCCACCCCCAGCTGTGTGTTTAGGGGCCGCAGAGCTGCCGCCTCTTTGGCCTCCATCCCCAGAATGCCGTCTCTTATTTGACACATCTGCTCTCCTTCCTAGAGTGACCTCAGCCCCCATACCTGCATTGCCACCTTCTCTCATCACTTCCGGCTCTGAATGCTTCGCTCATACAGTTATTATTAGCTCCTTGACACTTCATCTTGTTCGTCTCTGTGGCCTCCAACTCTCTGGTCGTTGCGTTTTATTGTACCCACATCTCCTATCCCCCCAACTCAGAACAGAAGGGTGATGTGATTAAGAGCAACAGACTTTAGACGCAGGCAGATCTGGGCTGGAATTCTGTTGCTTCTGCGTAGAAGTGGAAAGATACTTCATTTTTCTACGTTTTAGTTCTCTTATCTGCAAAACGTGAGGAGTAATACTTGTCTCCTTAGAGTTGCTGTCGGGATTAAACAAGATAGTATCTCTGAAACATTCAACACAGATTAAATACTCCATAAATGTAGCTGTTGTGATTATCAGGAGGTTTAACTTCTTCCAAGCAATGGCATTGGCTTCACAGAGCTAAATCCATGCAGTAGGAAATGTACAAATATTTATCAAATGAATAAAATTATCACTTGTTATTAATGTTGAGTGTTCCAGTTCATATATTTTTAGGTGCATGTTTCATTCATTCATTCTTATAAATTGTTCCATATGTACCAGGCAAGGAATGGGGGATAGGAATAAACAGAATAGAAGGTCATTGCCCTCCTGCAGTCTCAAATGTAGCAGAAGAGAAGAGTTACAGAGAACTACCCATTCTTGATTTTTCCCCCTAGGCAATTGTCTGCTGCGGATTTTTGGCGTGAATTAACTTTTTAATAAATATATTTGAGTTTATCTGGGAATAAAATATAGATTTTGACTAGCAAAATGATGCATCACATAGGCAAAATATTGGTGAAATAACATGCAAACACCACATGATGAGCCATTCCTTGTAATAAATTAGACAGTGTCACTAAAAGTCAACTGTCAAAATAATTCTACTTCTTGACCTTGGCTTTCATGAGATTTATAGTCTGGAGGATTTTAAGGTTGGATTTAGAGGCTGCCGTACCATTTTGACTGGATTCCCTATTTAATGTAAAGGTCCTCTTCACATTCAAGAAACATGGATGAATGGTTTCGTAATGAAGGGATCAGCTTAACTGAATAGAGGTGTATTATATAGAACAGTGTTTCTCAAAGTGCACATTCCAGGGGACAGTACCCAGTATTGGTTTTTTGTTTTGTTTTATTTTTAACGAGTATCTCCAGTTGGTTTTTTTTTTTTTTTTTTTTTTTTTTTCGGTACGCGGGCCTCTCACCGTTGTGGCCTCTCCCGTTGTGGAGCACAGGCTCCGGACGCGCAGGCTCAGCGGCCATGGCTCACGGGCCCAGCCGCTCCGCGGCATGTGGGATCCTCCCGGACCGGGGCACGAACCCGCGTCCCCTGCATCGGCAGGCGGACTCTCAACCACTGCGCCATCAGGGAAGCCCCTCTCCAGTTGGTTTTGACATAGGTAGTATACACAGTCCACAGTTTGAGATGTACTGGTTTAGAGAAAGTAGGTGGATTGGTTTCTGAGTCTTAAGTTATAAGTTCAAAATGGATATGAGTAAGTGCCAGGGACTGTGAATTGGGATCAGAGTGAATTTGTACTGTGGGAATAATATTCAGGTGACATAATGACTTGGAAGTTTGAGGTATAATCTGGACTGCTCTAAATTTGCATTTTCACAAGTCCAAAAAGTATTAAATCCACTCGCCTAGACTTTTAGCTTTATTAACTCAACCTCAATCCATAGTGCCTCTACAGAACTTTGTTAATAGAAATGCTGAAAAGACTGCTTTTGAGAAGTTTACAGTTGATTTGGAGGGACAAGACGTGTTCGTGTGAAGCTTTCAAATATCAGCATGGGCTAGCAGATAATTACTTGTTGATGTGAACCCCAGAAATAACCACGTGATGGGGATTCAGAAGTAGGAGAGGTCTGGTGCAGCTAGAAGGGTTAGTGGCAATCCAGGTTAAAGGTGAGTGAATGAGTTTATTGAACTATAAAAAGGGATGGTGTATATATCTTGGAAGAAGGTGAGAACAGGGCATTCCTTGTAGGAACCACAGTACAAATTGTGGAGGAAAGCATTGGTTCTCAAAGGGAGCACAGCCACTAGGGGGCTTTTTAGGAATTTGTGGGGACTATTGACATTGTCACAATTGAGGGGATTCTACTGGCATTTAAGTGGGTCGGGTCTGAGGGTGGTAGGCATCCTATAATGTGTAAGATGGACACACAAAATAGGAAATTTTCTGAGGCCTCTATGACTTTAACATATTCTGCTGGACATTTCATTTGGTTGAAAAACCTGCATATGATTATCTTATTTAAAACCTAGAGTAAGAAAAAAGATGATAGATAGATGATATATAGAGAGATAGATAATGGTTTAATATTATTTTTTCCAGGAATGCAGCTATAGAAGGTAGGTTATAGTTGATTACCTTCAGAGATTTACTAAGCATTGTTCACCATTTCAGAAAATCATATCACTGATGACAGTACAACTTAGGAAAATTTGGGTTTGAGTATCAGTATGAGTTTGTAGCTGTCACACTCGTGGTAATTCTATGCATGTATGTATGAATTTACTTATTTCAAAATGTCAAATGGAAAGGGAAAGAATGGCTACATCTTGTGAGTACTCTTAACTTTTCTTAAATCCACAATTCTTTGATATAAGGGGATGAAGTGTCAGTATCAGTAGTGTGATCAGGCCTGAGCCCTTTTATTTTATAATGTGTTATTATACATTAATTTTCTTTCTCCTCTATAATGTAGTGAGGTCATTATATTAATATTTTTTCAAATTATTATTATTATGTGTGTAGGTTGGTTATGTTATCAACTATTTGTAATATAAAGGAGATATGGGGTTTGATAAGCCTAAAAACTCCTGGATTAAGACATCAAGCCTGAGAATTACGAAGACATGTTTACTTAAATTCAGTGGTGGGGATGGGGTCGGGGGTTGGGATGGGTTTGGAGAAGAAGTGAACCTTTGTTCAACTTTTGATCTTACTTCCCTAGTGCCACAGTAATGTTTGCCCAGATATATCAACTTTTAGTCACCTATTTTAACAAGAGGTAGATAGGCCTTTTAATATTTTTTGCAGTATTTAAATAGCATATATCTGATACGCATCTTTATGGAATAATAGGTTTGGCCAAGAAAACGGCTGTTGTATTACTGCCTTATCAGCATTTTCAGTGGCTCAAAATGTTTTCCTCATGTTCAGAAACCACAACATCAGAGAGGTTTCCACTGAGAAGATTTATCTGAATAAGCCATTTTAGTGATAAGGGAAGCACGCAACCCCACAGCTGCCCACACCCCCCTTTGGGTTTATGTTCTTAAGCTCCAGAGAGCTTCTTTTTCTTCTTTTTACAAACTAAGTCATGCTTCCCCCACCCCCTGACATATGCTTGATGCTTCCCAGAACTCCTTGCTTCTCCAGAAACTATTCCATAGGCAAGTCTGAGGTCCACTTAAACCGAACTCTGGCAAGAGGGAGAAATCACACGTTTCCTTCAGGACATAATGCAGTGACAAAGCACGGGGATAGGTCTCTAGCAGCTGGGGCTAGAAATTGTTCATAAATGTTGTTAGGAAATTGGTGTCAGGGTAAATCCTAGGCCTCGTTTCCCCGTGTTTGAGGATGGCAGCATGTATCACAGGGGCTTGTAAGATTCTGCCAGGAGAAAATAAACTTACTACTGTCACTTAGGAAATATATGTCCTCTTAAGAAACAAAAGAATGAAACCATAAAATCAATAGTGATTGGTTATAGACACATGAGCTATGTATTGCTGTTAGGTGTTAGTAAAAAGATCATCTAGACCCCATCTCAAAGATACCCTGGTCATTATTTGAGATGAGGGCTATCTATCTTGAGGGATAAATAACCAAGAAACAGCAAATGTGGTGCTCATTTTATGCTGGGATTGCAGCTAGATGTCATGTTTGCTGTTCTTGGGTCTGTAGGACCCCGTAAGAAGGGGCTGTTTATACCACAAATGGTATGCTAAATAAATAAATAAATAAATTCAGCGTACTCATGGTAAAACTGCGGCATTGACTGGGCTGAAAAAACACTCGTCTAGGAAATGCTTTTCAAGTAGGAAATGTTTTTTGTAATGTGATCCATTCAGGAATTTCAATCCAAGAATCATTTTAGGGTGGCTGCCTACCGCTGAGTATCTCAAATGGGCTGACTCGTTGGGGTTTGGGTTTTGGTTTTCTAGGAGGCCGTTTTGGCACCACGTAGACATTGACCAACATTTTCAAGTAGACGATAGTCAACAGTATGGTCACGTTTAAGAGCTTGGGCTTCACAAGCAAATAAACTTGAATTTGAAACCACAGGCTTTACTCATGAACTGGGTGCCTTTGGGATGTTATATGTAAAAGCAACAGCAGTGACATTGTATTATAAAGAAATGATAAGCATAAATAAAATTAAAGAAAATGTCCAGTAAACTCTCATGTACCCATCACCCCACTTGCCAGATTGTCAACACTTTGAGCAAGTTTTTTAACCATGTTCTCAGCAGTAAAATGAGAATAATAATTCCCGTGCCCGATAGCTAGTGGGAAGCAGCTGCATAGCACAGGGAGATCAGCTCCATGGTTTGTGACCACCTAGAGGGGTGGGATAGGGAGGGTGGGAGGGAGGAAGACGCAAGAGGGAAGAGACATGGGGACATATGTATATGTATAACTGATTCACTTTGTTATAAAGCAGAAACTAATACACCATTGTAAAGCAATTATACTCCGATGAAGATGTTAAAAATAATAATAATAATTCCCATGCCCAAGAGTTCTTGTAAGGATTATAAAAGCAATAGTATATACGACCTTTTAGCACAGAGGCTGGCATGTAATAAATGCTCCAGAAGTTTATTCAAATGTAAACCAAGAATATCCTTGGTTTAAATATACAGCCACCTATGCTGAATGGAAAGTAGGATCTTTGTGCTTTTACTGGCCTTCAGGAACTTCACAAAACATACAGGCCCTTAGCATGAAGTGCTATATTTAAAAAGTAAACCCCCAAGTAGTACAGGAATCTGATGCTTAGCTAACTAGGTTTAAGTCTCAGTGAACATTCTAAATGACTCATGAAAGACAAAAACAGTTCCTTAGGGAGATGACATTGTCCTTGATAAAACAATGGGTACAATAAAACAAGAAGTTTATGGCTAGAAGATCTTACCCCGAGGAAAGAATATGCTTTTCCTTAGGTTTCAGGCCACCAGCACTAGGACTAAGAACAGTCCTGCCATTTCCTTTTGGCTGGTCTCAAAAGTCTTCATGGTAGTCAGTGAAAGCATTATTTTGGTACCAAAAATAGTTGTTGCACTCAGGTTAGAATGAGAAACTTTTTTTTTTTTTTTTTTTTTTTGCGCCCCACTTTTTTTTTTTTTTTTTGCGGTCCGCAGGCCTCTCACTGTTGCAGAGCACAGGCTCCGGACACACAGGCTCAGCGGCCATGGCTCACGGGCCCAGCCGCTCTGTGGCATGTGGGATCTTCCCGGACCGGGGCACGAACCCGTGTCCCCTGCATCAGCAGGCGGACTCTCAACCACTGCGCCACCAGGGAAGCCCGATGTAGAAATCTTGATGCAATATTTTCATGGCTTCTTTGTACCAAATTGCAGACAATCCATGCATATATCACACCTCTTCTCTTCTCTTTGGCATCTGACCTTTTCATTCTACTTTTACTTTAAACAATGAGTCAAGGCTGTACCTGGCAGGGTGGGAGTTTACAAACAACAACAAAGTCTGATTCTTTTGGTTTTGATCCTAGCCCAGGACCTTTTACTAAGCAAGCATTCAAAGCTGATATGTTGAATGAATGAACAAATGAATGAACGAATGAATGATATACATTTATATTGTCTATTCTGGGTTTTTTTTTCCTTCGGGAAAAGTGTTAGGCCATGCTTTGTTTTTTCCTTATGTTTGATTTATCTGCATATCTAAACAAAACCAACCTGTTCAATTAATGTATTTTCCCCTTGTTTTATAACCCACCTCTTTACTTGTTTTTATTTAAGCAGAAGCTAAACAGTAAAAACTTGGGAGTATTTTATTTTATTTTTTAAAAATTTATTTTATTGAAGTAGAGTTAATTTACAATGTTGTATTAATTTCTGCTGTACAGCAAAGTGATTCAGGTATATATATATATTTATACACACGTATTCATATCTATCTATCTATATATACATTCTTTTTCATATTCTTTTCCATTATGTTTTATCACAGGATATTGAATATTGTTGCCTGTGCTATACAGTAGGACCTTGTTGTTTATCCATTCTAAATATAATAGTTTACATCTCCTAACCCCAAACTCCCGATCTATCCCCCCCACCTCACCTCCCCCTCTGGGAGTATTTTATTTTAAAAAGCAACTTCAGCAACTTCAATTTTGATTGAAAAAGGCACAATCCAAAGTGAATGAATTTAAAAGTGTAATGGATTTTAAAGTTCTTTAAAGGGACTAGTGTAGAAAAACCCAAATAAATACCCAAATAAATACGTTTTGGAAAACAATTGCATTTTGTAGGGTTGCTTTTCATCCTTCTTCTTGGCGTTTGCTCAGCCCACTGCAGTCACGATTACAGTGTGTGAACTGCTTAGCATGAGTTAGGCACTGTGACCAACGGTCAGTCCTTTACAACCACATTTTAGGGTATGTATCCTTATACTTATTTTATCCATGAATAAAAAATGAGTCTCAGAGAGACCGAGCATCTTGTCCAAGATTACACAGCTGAGAATTTGTAGAGCTAAGGTTTGTGTCCTAATCTAGCTGGCTCTGAGTCCCAAACTTGAAGTTTGCTGTTGAACAGGGAGTAATTTGGGCCAGAGGAAAAAAAAAATTTCCACCGTAGACATTCAGATAGACTCTCATATAAGTAAAGGACTTCCGTGATCTTTAACTTTCCATTGCTTTTACCTTCTGCTGCTGAGTCAGCAGATCTTCCCATGATTGTCCGTTCTCCAAAGGTAATTGGCCAATGAAAGAAAGGAAAGCAAAACCTAGGGCCTAGCATTCTTGAGATCACCTGTAATGAAAAATAAAAGATGGGATCTTTCTTGTTAAAGAGTAGGTAAAGTTTTGCAACTATTGGGTGGGTTGGTACAACAAATAAACAATGAATATGGTACTTAATAAAAATGTAATGAGACTAGAAGGCACATTGGAGTGGTAGGAAGGGTAAATGGGAGGTAAAAAAGGAAAGAGTGAACTCTTGATTCATTTGGCAGTAAATGGGGAGGGGAGGTAATGGGTTTGGACCATCACTGGGGCGGGAAGAGATTGAAAATAATACCAAATGAAGGTTGGGGATGAAACACTCTGTCCTTCCAATTTCTGCTATAGCCTGGCCCTCATCTCTCCTCTCTCCCTTCGCCACATTAGCTGTCATCATAGTGAGGTCTGCCTTCTTAAGCCAATAGACATTCCTCATCTTAGTTGACCTCTGAGGAGCACCTGCATTATTGCCTACTGTTGCCTCCCTTCCCTTGGCTTCAGGGCACAATTCTCTTTGATTTGGGTCCTATCACTTCTTGTCTCTCTCCTTTTTTGGCTCACCTTCTACTAGCCACTAAATGTTGGAGGTCCTAGGTCCTCTGCTCCTCTTATCCTAATTTCTCTCCCTGGTGATTTCATCTACTCCCAGGGTTTCATATCTTACGTACACTCAGATAACTCCCAATTTTTATCTCCAGTCTTGATCTTGCGACTTAACTCCAGACTCTTAAATTAGCTGTCTACTTGCCATCTTTTGAATGCCTCAAAGGTACCTCACAGTCAGCAAGCCCAAGACTGAGCTCATCATCTTTTCCTCCAGGCATGGTCCTCCGTCCAAGGTCCCTCAGTGAATAGCACCAGTGTCTGTCTAGTTACTCAAGCAGAAGCCAGGGAACAATTCTCTCCCATAACCCTCCTATCCACCACCACGTCCTATAGATTTCATGCTCTCAAATCTATCTACTTCTCTCCATCTCCACTGCTGTCAACCTAGTCCAAGCCACGATGATCTCTTTCCTGAATGACTGCAACATACCTTCTGACTGGTCTATTTGCATCCATACTGGTCTCCCTATGTAGTCTTTTCTCCACCCTGTGACTAGTCCACCCTGCAACTCTAGTTGACTTTTTATTTTTCAAAAGATGAATTGGGTCATATCACCTTCATGTAAAAATCCTTCAATAATTTTTCATTCTCCTTAGGATAGAACCCAAAAAATTCATCTCCTGGCCCACCAGGTGCTGTATAGTCTAGGGCAGTCGTTCTCAAATTGTAGTCTCAGCATGCATCAGCATCACACAAGTGTGTGTTTTGAAATGCAAAGTTTTGGGCCCCACCCCAAATCTCATGAATTGGAAACTCTGGGGATGGAATCCAGCAGATGGTGTTTTAACAAGTACTCCGGATGATTCTGATGTGTATACTCAGGTTTGAAAACCACTGCTCTGGAGCCTACCTACCGTTCTGGCTCTGTTTGACTTCGTGCTCTCACCATTCTAGCCTCTACAGCTTTCTTTCATGCCCCACTTTTGCACTATGTTTCTTTCTACCACAGGGCCTTTGAACAGCTTTTTCTTGAAAGCCTTTCTCTCTCCTCCTTCCCTGGTTACTATCTACTCTTCCTTCAGGTCTTAGCTCAAGAAAGCTGACAACGACTAATTCCTCCTAATACCGTATACTACTCCTGCGTAGTGCTTAAAACAGTTGTATTTTTTTTTTCATATTTGTATTGTTACTGGTTAACATCTGCCTCTCTACTAGACTGTAAACTCCAAAAGAATTGGGACAAGATCTGTTTTTGCTTGCTATTGTCTGCAGTGTCTGGTACTAGAATAGAGCCTGTGCTCAGATGTTTGTTGAATGAATGAATACACAAATGAATGAATATTTCCTTTCAGTATCTGGGTACTGTTTGAGAGCACAGACAGCCTGGAATTCTCATGGTCAGCTCCCATTCCTCTCATTTTCTACAATGGGGATGCCTACCTCATGGGTTTTTTGAGACAGTTAAATGAGGTAATTCATGGACAAAACCTAGCACCAGGCTAGGCACACAAGTCCTTGATAAATGTGAGCTCTGACCATCATTATTATTACGACTCCACTGTTATTATTATCATTTCCAGTTTCCAAAATCTCCCTCAGTCATAATGGTGGAGTGTAGCTAAAACTAAACAGTATAGTTCTTGACAAGAATATACATTTTTGAATTATAAGATGAAAACCAATGCCTGTGCAATGTCTCAGGGTTTTTTCCCCAACAGCTATTCATCTCCCAGAATATTTACTCCAGGAAATTCTGATTAGCCTTCTTATTAGTTTCTAATGTCATTCATTTATTTCCTTGGCAAATAATTAAGGAGTGCCTAAATGTACCGAGCTGGGTTCTAGAGATGTGGTAGCGACCAAGAGGGGTGTGTTCCTTATAGAGTTGATAGTCTAATGGGGAAAAAAGGTATTAACAGCCCAGCAAGGAAATATTTCACCACAGTGGCCATAAATACTATGGAGAAGCACAAGGTCCCACTTCTGTGTGAACTCAGGAGGCTAAGCCATAATGGGGAGGGGAGTTTTCATTCCTAGGCCCACCTTTGATCCTCAGGTAGAAGCGGCCTGTGCACAAACCAGGCCAACCATTTGGTGTAGGTGGTGGCCTGTGATGCAAACCAAGCAGGTGAAGTGGATGTTTCTCTCCTGTTCTGAATCACACTGGTCTCTGTATGTGTTAATTCTGTGTTGTTCTTACAAACAAGGTTTCCATGAAAACCAGCTGAAAGGGGAACAAAAGGCAAAGGCCAGCTGGGAAGCCTGCATTGTTAACGTGTTTCCCAGGTGCTTTATATGCAGACTTAGTGGTTAGGAACTATTCCTTTTTAGGCTCTCTGCCTGATTTTCCTTTGGCCGGCTCTGATTTCTTTACCTCCTCAACGCCTGGGGCCAAGACTCCTTTTTGGAGCAGTTTGAAAGCCATCCTTTCTTGTTCTCTTTACTCAGTTTGGTCCAGGTCTGAATCTTTGAACAGCATCAACTATTCATTGCCATTTGACAATGCTGGGGTTGGAGGATCCAGCGTTTTCCAAAGCAGGTCTTGCTTTACCATTGGTGATCCAGTGGGCCTGTCAGCAAGACTGGTTCTAAATCATCCAGGCTCAATTAGTTCATTTCAAAGAAATACCCAGGTGTTGTTTGACCTTCAAACATATGGACTGCTGGAATAAATGAAAGTCTCGCCTGTTCCCATCATGCCGAGGGAACTGGATGGGGTAATTCTTTTTTGTAGTCTCTGAGTTTTGTGAAGGGGTTATTAGGTTTGGGCTCAGTGAGTTATTTACTTGAGCAATATGCTTGGCGGTGGGCTTCCTTTGCTGAGAGAACAGCCAGGTGTGAGTTGTCACCAAGTACTGCTAGAACAGTACAGAGGGATGGAGAATAATTGGGCCACATAGGTGGGGCCTGAGCTCTGAGGCTTGAGGGAAACAGCCTTTTCCTAGCATGGGGGGTGATGACCATCCTCTCAGACTCTGACTCCTGACTTGATACGCTCAGGCTTTCTTTGGTCTTGTTCAAGAGGCCAGCCTACCCAGAAACCTCAGAGCTTTAGAAGAGCTTAGCCTAACAGCCTATGCTATGCTTTTGCGGCCTAAACAGTTTCTAAGAATTGGGGCAAGGTTGAAAAGCATTGTCCTGTGGCCGAGAGTGAGGTTTTTGGAGTTAGAAAGATGTGGTTTCAAATCACGGCCCATCCTACTTGCTACTGTGTGACATCGGGCACGTTACTTCACTTCTCTGAGCCCAGATGTCTCAGGTGTATAATGGAGCTGATAATTTTTATTTTAGCCTTTTACAAAATATGTTTAAAAGATGTTTTAATATTCATCCAACTAAAAAGAGATTTAATGGTCAAGTACATTTGAAAAACCCTTTAGACTCTTTTCCTCTGTTTTGGATGTGATAATGCCTATTGTCAGATTAAAGTTCCTGAGAAGTTCTGAAGGAAAAAATACCTGTTTAACTTTGTTTAATCCAAAATGTCAAAATATATTTGAGTCCATGAGCTCTTTTTCTTTTCTTTTGTAGAAAATGGGAGCAGTGTTTCATGAAATACAAATGACCTCACAGGATCGTTGTAAGAGTTAAATAAGAACTTATGAAAAGTGCTTCCCATGGTGCCTGGCCCAGAGCAAGTACTCAATAGTAGCGAGTATTGTATGATTATTATTAATGAGGGGTTTTGGTCCCCAAAACATAAAACTCTAAATTGGCTATATCTGGTTTTTAATCACAAGCCCTTTATTAGTGTTTACCAGTTGGAAATTTACAGATTTCAGCTGTCAGTGATGGCTAATGGTTGTGATTTATTTAGTGCCTACCACGTTTCAGGGTGCATTTTAGGTACTTTAACCAAATCGTTGCTATATTTGATGGTCATAACTATTCAGCAAGGTAGGTTTTATGCTTTCATTTGTAAATGTCAACACTGAGGCTTGAAGATGGCGTGTGTCCAGCCCAAGGTTACGTAGAGACTCTGCTGTGGAATTGGGAATTTAGCTTGGATTTGTTTGGCCCAAAGCCCTTTATTATTCTCTGTTGGCATTCTGTAGATCTACAGGGGTCTGTGAAAGCACCGGTGATGTGAAAGAAATTTGCAGTAAGTCTAATAGAAACCAGACACTTGGCCACCATGAGGCACTGGAGGACAGTATGTTGGGAGGTCACCCTCCTGCCCTACCAAGGATCTTTCCTTTATGGAATCCACCTTGTTCTCTCACCTGCAGTGAGTGGTTGGCCTTGCAGTGGTTGTTCCCTTGGCCCAAAGCATTCTTCCTGTGTCTCCTTCCTTGGTTATCTCTCAGTCACCCACCCTGCAGTCCTTTTACTTGCCTATCTCCCCATCAAACTGTGAGCAGGGACCAAGTCCTGGTCAGTGTTGTATCCCCAGCATGTAACACACTGTATTCTATAGTTACGTATTGATGAATGAATGCTGTCAATTCAAAACCTATATAAGGAAATGATTTATGCCTTAGAGTAATAAAGAGTGGGAAAATAAGTTTATCATTTAGTAAGTACCATTTGTTTGATATATAAGAGTCTCAAAACACTGTTTCATGGAGATTTGGGCAGTAAAATTGTTGAAAATTCCTGTGCAGAACAAGGCCTGCTACTAAACTCTAAGGAAGGTTTTTTACCACCTTGGAGATTGTTGAAAGCGGCAGCCTCTTTTTGCTGAGTACTGAGGGTGGCTATAGAACGTTGTCCAGTTCAGCAGTTTCAGAAACGCTTTTTAACAGACCCCTGTGTTGAGGGAAGGGTGGTGTTTATGATTCAGCTCAAGGAAACCAATTCACTCGAATGCCACTCAATTATCACGGTTACTGTCTGTGAAATGCCTTCTTTTACCAAACTGTGTCCTAGGCATATTACCCATCACCTCTCATTTTTATGGCATGACTCCAAAGTACTGGCTATTATTCCCATTACAAATGAGGAAGCACAGCCTCTGAGAAGCTTTGCAACTTGCCAGAGACAGCCAGCTAGAAAGCGGCGGGGCAAGGATATAAATCCAGGTCTGTCTGTGTCCGAAATACATTTTGCCCCCTTAGGACACCTTGACATCTGAGACGGGAGCTATGGGAGCTCCACTGGCAATGTGATCAGTATTGGACATTAATGAGCAAGGTCCCCCTGGAACTTTGCAGCAGAAAGATGCCTAGTGACCTTAAAGCAAAAATCAAAGCAAGTGTTGCTTTAAAGCTTTGTACATCCAGCCTATTCTGGCTACTATGTCACCTTCCTCAATTTCATGAACATTTTGATGGTGATAAAAAAGGAATAGTTCTCAATATCAGAACACCTGTTTCCTTGGTGTTCCTCTGCATCCATGCTTCGCCTTTGAGATCAAATCCTCCTTATGGTCCATGTCTCTCATTGTTTGAAAATACCTGGTGTCAGGCTTGCTCAAGTTCGACATTAGCTTCTTTTTTTGTATGCAGGGAGTTGCCCTGATTTTAAGAGCCAGATTGACTGTCTCAAAGGTTGATGGATTATTTCCTGCAAAGATCTCCACAGATGAATGCATTGATGCATTTTATTCTGATCTTACCTGTTTCATGGCATATCTGGCAGGAAAGGAGAAGATGGGAAATTGATTCCCTTGAGCACAGCCTCCGAGAGTGGCATGTTTTCAATCACATATTATGGTAATATATTGATGAGATAGTTGTTTTGGTTAAAAGGAAAAAAATGTCGGGGAAGCAACACTAAAGCAAAGGGCTTTAGTGTTGAATACGTGGTTGAAACATCAGCGCCAGGATCATGGGAGATGAGAAAAGGTAACCAGAGCTGTCAGCATTTGTGATGCTTCCTCTTCACCCACAAATGCCACAGGCATCCTTTTCCAAACTTAAGCCCCGTGATGTTGGAATCTGGCAACGCTGGCTGTCTGGTTGTGACCAGTGGGGGAGCTGAAGTGTGTCAAGTATCTGGCACCAGGGCACACAGTGCGAAATAAGAAGAGGGGATATTTATTCTGTTTCAGTTCCATGAGGTGATCTATTCTAGACTGACTTCTACATTCTAAAAGTATAATTGGATACTTGGGACTCCTTTTGATTAACTGGATTTCCAGGGGCCAATTCCTGAGAGAGTGGGCATCCCCAGGGCTCTTCCCTATAAATGAAGGGACTCATTCTTCCATCACAGGGTTTTTCAAAAGTTTGGTCTAAGGACCAGTGCATGAGATTCACTTGGGGCACTTTTTTTTAAAATGTTCCCACCTCACACCTATATACCTACATTTCAGAGGCTGAGGCATTAGTTTTTTCTTTTTCTTTTCTTTTTTTTTTTTTTTTTTTCTTAGCTTTCTTTGATTTTAAAAATTTTTTTTTTTTTTTTTTTGCATAAGTTTCTATGATTTTAACAAGCTCCTCAGATGGTTTTCTCAGAAAATTTTTAGCTTTAAAATGACCATCTGCAAGAGGCCAGGATTCAAAGGAGGCAGGAGCTGAGAGAGCCCTGGGAGATCATACAGTCAGTTAATTCGTATCATTTCACAGAGGAGGAAACTGAGGCACAGAGACGCACCAAAGTTGGTGATGGAGCTCAGGGAAGACCTGAATGTAGGCTTTTCAGAGCTCTTCCAGACTCTGAGGGCAAACATCATTTCACTACACTAAAGGTGACATTCCCTTTTTCTGCCGGGAACTGGAATTGCTATATAAGGCTGTATTTTATAAGGAAAGAATGGTAACTTATTTGCCCCGGCAGTGCCATCCTCTTTTAGAGTCTCAAATAGTAACATTTCAATTAACTTACTTAAAATTCCTTTATGATTCCCCATTGTCTTGAGAGTGGGTTTCAAATGCTGGATAAGCCCGTACCTGTGATTACCACTCACACCTCCAAACATCTTCCACCCGTCCACTCTCCTCTACCTCCTTGGCATTCTACTCTCCAGATATTCTCAACTATTTTCAGTTCACCAAATGAGCCATATTCCTCTTTCTGGAGGGTTAGCGCATGCTACTATTCTCTCTACACTACTTTTCCTAGAAAAGCTGTCTTCATCTTTCAATTGTCAGATGTCAGTTTATATTTCCCCTGCCCCGGGAACCTCCGAAGTATGGGTAACAGACACTACCTGGTAACCTATACAACCCTTTTCAAATTAATTGATATTGTATTGCAGTTGTTATGGTGCTTTTCTCCTTAACTATATTTTAAGCTCTAAAGGACAGGAGTCATGTTTGGTGTTGTAGCACACATAGTAGGTAGTGCCTGATCGAAGGAGGCACTCAGTAAACTATACACGACATAAATGGCGGGATGATCTTGAGGTTCACATACCAGAGTGCTCAAGCAGATCATGTCTGCCTGGAATAGAGGATGACATTAGTCATTGGTAGTAGGTGAGACGAGTGAGGGCAAGCTGAGCTCGATCCTGAAAGGCTTTGGTTTGAGTTGAAGATGTCAGCTCAGCCAGGACCTGGTCACTGGTAATGATTGACTGATGGGAGGGTTGTGAGGAAGATTCCATGGCAGCAGCAAGGAGCATGGGTGGGAGTGAGAAGAGGCTAGAAACCACGTGAGAATTATGTTGTGGCTACAGTAGTCCAGGCTCAAGGAAATGAGAGTCAGGAGCAGCCTAGTGCCTGTGGGGATGATGAAAAATGAGTGAATCCCAGAAATGCTGCCGTCAAAGAATCAAGAGTACTTGGTAGAAGAGTCAAAGATCCTTCCCAGGGGGACCTTTCTTCTTTCACTGATTTGTTACTTTACTAATTCAACTAATACTGATTGAGGTATGAGGCCCTGGGACTATACCAGTGAGTAAAGTAGACATGCTCCTTGCTCTCCTGTAAGTGAATGAGACAGATAACAGGTAAGTAAACAAACCAAAGAAGAGCCACCTAATATAAACGTTTAGTAGGCAATGAACTTCATGAGTCAAATTAAATAATTCCTGTAAGGCACTTGGCACAGTGCTTAGTATATAGTAAAAACCCAATAAGTATTATGAAGTCTGTCTACCCCACCATTCTCTAATAAAAGTTTTAAAATTTCCTTTTATGTCTCACTCACAACTATTTTTGAAAATTTACTTTATTGAAGTATAGTTGATTTACAATCTTGTATTAATCTCTGCTGTACAGCAAAGTGATTCAGTTATATATAGATGTGTGATTCGGTTATATACATTTTTTTTCATATTCTTTTCCATTATAGTTTATCATAGGATATTGAATATAGAATCCTGTGCTTAACAGTGGGACCTTGTTGTTTATCTATTCTATGTATAATAGTTTGCATCTGCTAACCCCAAACTCCCAATTGATCCCTCCCTCACACCCTCTCCACCTTGGCAACCATAGGTCTGTTCTCTCTCTCTGTGTCACTCAAAACTATTAAATGAATAATGACAATGGCTGCCATACATCAAGTCCCTATTCCATAGCAAGCTCTATGTTTGTGGGCTTTGCATGTATTAACTTCTCCTTGTAACCACCTTGCAAGATAGTTATGATTGTCTTCTTTTTTTCTGATAAGGAATCGGAAGCTAAAGAGAGTTAATCAATTTCTTTAAATTCCCAGAGCTTAGTGAGCTGAAAACCCTAGGGGTGCCCAACTCCCAAATTCCATTCTCTTTCCATTGTCACAATGGATCTATTGCCAACCAGTGTTACAACAGTCTGCTTTATAGTGAATCTGGCAGGCTCTTCAGACCTGTCTATTCGTTCAAATAACTGAAATACCTAGTAAGTGTTAAGGAGTATATTCTACTTGTGACTCAGTTACCCACCTCCAAGTATGGCCAACTGTATGGTCCTTCCCTGCCTTCCAATGAGCATCTTTGCATTAGGAGGAAATTTCAATACAGTCATCTTGTAACTTAAAAAAAAAAAAAAAAGAATGTTCATTTATTTATTTCTGTATTTTTAGAAATCTTGGACTATAGAGAAAGCACCTACAATGTTGTTCAACTCAGATTCTGGGTGTTCACAGTGTTAGGATGAAGAGTCTAAGCTTTGCAGATTTGGTTGAAGTCTTTCCTTTGCCACTTACTGGACTATGACATTGAACAGATCTCTTAAAGCACTCTCAGCTGTATTCTTATTATTTATAAATGGTGAAGAAATAGGAGGGTAGTAATAGCACCTATCGAATAGGATGTATCTGGGACTGAATTAATAAAAGTAAGTGAAGTGCGTTCTTAACTGGTGGCAGTTTTGCTCCCCCAGGAGATATTTAGCAATGTCTAGTGACATTTTGGTTGTCAGAACTGGGGGAGTGCTACTGGCACCTAGGGAGTAGTGACTCAGGATGATTTGAAACATCCTACAGTGCAGAGACTGTTTCCTCAGCAGAGAATTATCTAGCCAAAGTGTTAATAGTGCCGAGGTTAAGAAACGGTGTATATCGTAATATCTGTTGTGTTGCCATTAAAAAAAAAAAAAACAACCCAAAATCATCCAGGAATATGGAACACTTGGAAAATCCCTTTGGAAGCACTGAGATTATGACATACGGATGAAAATACATCTGGGGTGTTGACTAAATATTTTCCTTTTCATCTAAAAATTTTGAAGTCATGAACTGGATATTTCCGTGTGTCCACTTGGGTTGTGGGGTGGTGAGGACTTTTTGTCGATTGTTCAGGAGTTGCGTAAAGCTGAATACGCATCTGATGGCACGCTCTGTTTTTTTCATTTCGGGAGTAGTTTATCCTACACCATTACTTGTGGAAAGGGAGGTTTATTTGTTTTTATGTAGTTCTTTTCTTTGTAACTTAAAAGCATCTTGAATTATTAAACCAGTTATTTTCCAGGCCTGCAAATGTTTTCAGCATGTGGCCCTAAGTTTCCCTGAGTCAGCACATAGCCCTGCATCTCGGAAGACCTTAGTTCGTCAGAACCATTCCTTTAAGATGGTGGTATTTTTCTTCGGGCTTGGGATTTTTGAGGCGCTCATTCTGATACAAGAAGGCGTGTGTTTCTCCCAGACCCCCACATTCAAGGTTGTGGTGGGAATTCTGCTCAGGGCTTAGGGGTATGTATCACCATTTCAGACTAGAGGGGAGAATTAAGAGGAGAAACTCAAGTGGCCAATTAACGTCTTCCCCTGATGTTAGACTCTTGCTTACTTCTAGCCAGGAGCCAAACCATAAGGTAAATCCTCCAGCCCACATTTTACCAGTGACCATAAGAAAGTACTTTGAGTTACCACTGAAAAATTATTTTTTTCTGCTTTGAAGCCAAATGCTTTTATAAGAGGCAGAAAAAGAAAAAAAAAACACCGAAGTCAAATTGATGAAAACCAATCAAAATATGACCTTGTTGTGGCTGATACAGCTATCCTGGCTGGTCCCAAAATACTGATGGCATCTTCGGGCATGGTGCTCAACACTGAAGGAATTAGATTTCTGTGACAACTGCTTGGAAGCTGCAGTCCTGCACCACACATTTCCTGAGTGTATTACTGACAAAGATCAGCCCTGTTTTGTTCATTACCAGGAAGCAGCAAAGAAGGCTGAAAGGCTCTCTACAGCCAGTATAGGCTGACTTTTAAACAAATGTCCTCAAAGCTCGTGAATACATCATGTAGGGGCAGAGGCCTTGGGGAAGGTATCTGTCGTGAAAACTCCGTGGACATCTCTGCTGAAGTCAATGGCCCCTAGATGTTGGATAGCCTCCCACCTAAATCTGTTCAGTTAGTAAACACCTAGAAATGATAGTTTGCTCTTAAGGAATAAATATGTGTTCATTCTTGATTTTTATCTTAAGCGATTTACTGATACAGAGCCCAGAGAAAGAAAATTTTTTCTTTATGTCAAGAAACCTGAATTCTGCATAATGAAATCATGAGATTATACTCCATAAAGCCTGAAAAGGACCTACCTCATCGCTGGACTCAGTTTTACGGGGAGGCTCCTAAGATCCCAAGCTAATGATGGCTGAAGGGGGGATAAGAGCCCCAGCCAGACGTCTTTCGGCTACAAAACATGTGGCAGCCGAGCCTTTACTATTCACTCTTCTCTTTGTTGTTTTCGTCCAAGACTAGACTGCCCAGCTCTTACTTCTCCTGATATTTCTCACAGTTCATTTATAACCCCTGCCCCTCCCCCTGTCTGACTTTGAAGAACCTGAATTCATTTAGGCTTTGATTAGTGGTAATTACTTACCTGTCAGACCCCAGCTGGACTGCATCACCAAAGCTGAGTCACATAGCTTTGCTTCCAGTGACTGCTTCCAAACAATTAAATCAGAGAAGCACCTGTGTAAATATGCAATATTTGGCGATAAGAAAATGATGAGGCAAGAGAAACTGAGCAGAACTGGTGAAAAATAGTGAATATTTTCCCCTGGGGGTTTTCACACATGCCTTTAAGCATCTCCATTCTCAAGAACAAGGTCAGGTTACTTTCCCACCCTTCCCATACTTTGTGGGTTTTTTTTGGAAGACATAGCTAATCTGATATCACCGGATGTGATTTGTTTGCAAACATTAAAATTGTAAGCTAATCCTCTCATATGTACACTGAAAGGCAAAAAGTTGAAATAGGGTGAAGGACTAACCAGTAATTTTCTTTTCCCAAGCCAAAATGTCTATCTGAATAGATAAGCTGACAATTGAAGCTCATCATGGACAATGCTATCTGTTCTTTGTATTTAGGGCTTCCGTGATGGGAGTTAAAGCTTAGGATGGTGGAAAGAGCAAGAGCTTTTGTAATCAGATAGACCAGGAGATGAATCCCAACATCACCACCTAGTAGCTGTGTGACCTTGAACGTGTTTTGAACCTTAGGTTCCAAATTTGTAAAAAGGACATAATTCCTGACCTTACGTGCCATGCCACATGTAAAGTGCCAATCTCAGTGCCTGCTTAGCAAACATTCACTCTGCCCCACTGCATAATAATAGACCAGAAAAATACATCATCTTGGACCTGGTTGCCATTCAATAAGCCACAGTTAAACTACTGGTGATTTTTTTTAACATCTTTATTGGAGTATAATTGACTTACAATGGTTTGTTAGTTTTTGCTTTATAACAAAGTGAATCAGCTATACATATACATATGTCACCATATCTCCACCCTCTTGCGTCTCCCTCCCACCCTCCCTATCCCACCCCTCTAGGTGGTCACAAAGCACCGAGTTGATCTCCCTGTGCTATGTGGCTGCTTCCCACTAGCTATCTATTTTATATTTGGTAGTGTATATATGTACATGCCACTCTCTCACTTTGTCCCAGCTTACCTTTCCCTCTCCCCGTGTCCTCAAGTCCATTCTCCAGTACATCAGCATCTTTATTCCTGTCCTGCCCCTAGGTTTTTCATGACCGTTTTTTTTTTTTCTTGAGAATCCATGTGTGTTAGCATACGGTATGTGTTAGCATACGGTATTTTTCTCCTGACTTACTTCACTCTGTATGACAGACTCTAGGTCCATCCACCTCACTACAAATAACTCAATTTCATTTCTTTTTATGGCTGAGTAATATTTCATTGTGTATGTGTACCACATCTTCTTTATCCATTCATCTGTCGATGGACACTTAGGTTGATTCCATGTCCTGGCTATTGTCAGTAGAGCTGCAATGAACATTGTGGTACATGACTCTCTTTGAATTATGGTTTTCTCAGGGTATATGCCCAGTAGTGGGATTGCTGGGTCGTATGGTAGTTCTATTAGTTTTTTAAGGGACCTCCATACTGTTCTCCATAGTGGCTGTATCAATTCACATTCCCACCAAGAGTGCAAGAGGGTTCCCTTTCCTCCACACCCTCTCCAGCATTTATTGTTTGTAGATTTTTTGAGGATGGCCATTCTGACTGGTGTGAGGTGATAGTTCATTGTAGTTTTGATTTGCAGTTCTCTAATGATTAGTGATGTTGAGCATCCTTTCATGTATTAGTTGGCAATCTGTATACCTTCTTTGGAGAAATGTCTATTTAGGTCTTCTGCCCATTTTTGGACTGGGTTGTTTGTTTTTTTGATATTGAGCTGCATGAGCTGCTTATAAATTTTGGAGATTAATGCTTTGTCAGTTGCTTCATTTGCCAATATTTTCTCCCATTCTGAGGGTTGTCTTTTTGTCTTACGGTTTCCTTTGCTGTGCAAGAGCTTTTAAGTTTCCTTAGGTCCCATTTGTTTATTATTGTTTTCATTTCCATTTCTCTAGGAGGTGGGTCAAAAAGATCTTGCTGTGATGTATGTCTTAGAGTGTTCTGCCTATGTTTTCCTCTAAGACTTTGATAGTGTCTGGCCTTACATTTAGGTCTTTAATCCATTTTGAGTTTATTTTTGTGTATGGTGTTAGGGAGTGTTCTAATTTCATTCTTTTACAAGTAGCTGTCCACATTTTCTAGCACCATTTATTGAAGAGGCTGTCTTTTCTCCATTGTATATTCTTGCCTCCTTTATCAAAAATAAGGTGACCATAGGTGCGTTGGTTTTTCTCTGGGCTTTCTATCTTGTTCCATTGATCTGTATGTCTGTTTTTGTGCCAGTACCATACTGTCTTGATTACTGTAGCTTTGTAGTATTGTCTGAAGTCCAGGAGTCTGATTCCTCCAGCTCCGTTTTTCTTTCTCAAGATTGCTTTGGCTATTCGGGGTCTTTTCGGTTTCCATACAAATTGTGAAATTTTTTGTTCTAGTTCTGTGAAAAGTGCCGTTGGTAGTTTGATAGGGATTGCATTGCATCTGTAGATTGCTTTGGGTAGTATAGTCATTTTCGCAATGTTGATTATTCCCATCCAAGAACATGGTGTATCTCTCCATGTGTTTGTATCATCTTTAATTTCTTTCATCAGTGTCTTATAGTTTCCTGCATACAGTGACAGCTCTACTTCTTCTTTTCCAATTTTGATTCCTTTTATTTCTTTTTCTTCTCTGATTGCTGTGGCTAAAAATTCCAAAACTATATTGAATAATAGTGGTGAGAGTGGACAACCTTGTCTTGTTCCTGATTGTACAGGAAATGGTTTCAGTTTTTCATCATTGAGAACGATGTTGGCTGTGGGTTTGTCATATATGGCCTTTATTATGTTGAGGTAAGTTCCCTCTATGCCTAATTTCAGGAGGGTTTTTACCATAAATGGGTGTAGAATTTTATTGAACGCTTTTTCTGCATCTATTGAGATGATCATGTAGTTTTTATCCTTCAGGTTTGTTAATACGGTGTATCACATCGATTGATTTGCATATATTGAAGAATCCTTGCATTCCTGTGACAAACCCCACTTGATCATGGTGTATGATCCTTTTAATGTGCTGTTGGATTCTGTTAGCTAGTTTTTTTTTTTTTTTTTGAGGATTTTTGGATCTATGTTCATCAGTGACATTGGCCTGTAGTTTTCTTTCTTTGTGACATCTTTGTCTGATTTTGGTATCAGGGTGATGGTGGCTTCATAGAATGAGTTTGGGAGTGTTCCTCCCTCTGCTATATTTTGGAAGAGTTTAAGAAGGATAGGTGTTAGCTCTTCTTCTAAACGTTTGATAGAATTCGCCTGTGAAGCCATCTGGTCCTGGGCTTTTGTTTGTTGGAAGATTGTTAATCACAGTCTCAATTTCAGTGCTTGTGATTGGTCTTTTTCTATTTTCTGTTTCTTCCTGGTTCAGTCTCAGAAGGTTGTGCTTTTCTAAGAATTTGTCCATTTCTTCCAGGTTGTCCATTTTACTGCATATAGTTGCTTATAGTAATCTCTCATGACCCTTTGTATTTCTGCAGTGTCAGCTGTTACCTTGCCTTTTTCATTTCTAATTCTATTGATTTGCGTCTTCTCCCTTTTTTTCTTAATGAGTCTGGCTAATGATTTATCGATTTTGTTTATCTTCACAAAGAACCAGCTTTTAGTTTTATTGATCCTTGCTATTGTTTCCTTCATTTATTTCTGATCTGATCTTCATGATTTTTTTCCTTCTGCTAACTTTGGAGTTTTTTGTTCTTCTTTCTCTCATGGCTTTAGGTGTAAGTTTAGGTTGTTTATTTGAGGTGTTTCTTGTTTCTTAAGGTAGGATTATATTGCTATAAACTTCCCTCTTAGAACTGCTTTTGCTGCATCCCATTGATTTTGGGTCATCGTGTTTTCATTGTCATTTGATTCTGGGCATTTTTTGAATTTCTCAGTGATCTCTTGGTTATTTAGTAGTGTATTGTTTATCCTCCAATTATTTGTATTTTTTACAGGTTTTTTCTTGTAATTGATATCTAGTCTCATGGCATTATGGTCAGAAAAGATGCTTGATACGATTTCAGTTTTCTTAAATATACCAAGGCTTGATTTGTGACCCAAGATATGATCTGTCCCAGAGTATGTTCCATGAGCTCTTGAGAAGAAAGTGTATTCTGTTGTTTTGGGATGGAATGTCCTATAAATATCAATTAAGTCCATCTTGTTTAATGTATCATTTAAAGCTTCTGTTTCCTTATTTATTTTCATTTTGTATGATCTGTCCATTGGTGAAAGTGGGGTGTTAAACTCCCCTACTATTATTGTGTTATTGTTGGTTTCCCCTTTTATGGCTGTTAGCATTTGACTTATGTATTGAGGTGCTCCTATGTTGGGGGCATAAATATTTACAATTGTTATATCTTCTTCTTGGATTGCTCCCTTGATCATTCATTATGTAGGGTCCTTCTTTGTCTCTTATAATAGCCTTTATTTTAAAGTCTATTTTGTCTGATATGGGGATTGCTACTCCAGCTTTCTTTTGGTTTCCATTTGCATGGAATATCTTTTTCCATCCCCTCTCTTTGTCTGTATGTGTCCCTAGGTCTGAAGTGGGTCTCTTGTAGACAGCATATATATGGGTCTCATTTTGTATCCATTCAGCCAGTCTATATCTTTTGGTTGGAGCATTTAATGCCCTTACATTTAAGGTAATTATCGATTTTTATGTTCCTATTACCATTTTCTTAATTGTTTTGGGTTTGTTATTGTAGGTCTTTTTCTTCTCTTGTGTTTCCTGCCTAGAGAAGTTCCTTTAGCATTTCTTGTAAAGCTGGTTTGGTGGTGCTGAATTCTCTTAGGTTTTGCTTGTCTGTAAAGGTATTAATTTCTCCTTCTAATCTGAATGAGATCCTTGCTGGGTAGAGTATTCTTGGTTGTAGGTTTTTCCCTTTCATCACTTTAAATATGGCCTGCCACTCCCTTCTGGCTTGCAGAGTTTCTGCTGAAAGATCAGCTGTTAACCTTATGGGGATTCCCTTGTATGTTATTTGTTGTTTTTCCCTAGCTGCTTTTAATATTTTTTCTTTGTATTTAAATTTTGATAGTTTGATTAATATGTGTCTTGGTGTGTTTCTCCTTGGATTTATCCTGTATGGGACTCTCTGTGCTTCCTGGACCTGACTATTTCCTTTCCCATATTAGGGAAGTTTTCAACTATAATCTCTTCAAATATTTTCTCAGTCCCTTTCTTTTTCTCTTCTTCTTCTGGGACCCCTATAATTCGAATGTTGGTGCATTTAATGTTGTCCCAGAGGTCTCTGAGACTGTCCTCAATTCTTTTCATTCTTTTTTCTTTATTCCTCCCTGCAGTAGTTATTTCCACCATTTTATCTTCCAGGTCACTTATCCCTTTTTCTACCTCAGTTATTTTGCTATTGATTCCTTCTAGAGAATTTTTAATTTCATTTATTGTGTCGTTCATCATTGTTTCTTTGCTCTTTAGTTCTTCTAGGTCCATGTTAAACGTTTCTTGTATTTTCTCCATTCTATTTCCAAGATCTTGGATCATCTTTACTTTTATTACTCTGAATTCTTTTTCAGGTAGACTGCCTATTTCCTCTTCATTTGTTTGGTCTGGTGGGTTTTTACCTTGTTCCTTCATCTGCTGTCTGTTTCTCTGTCTTCTCATTTTGCTTCTTACTGTGTTTGGGTTCTCCTTTTTGCAGGCTGCAGGTTCGTAGTTCCCGTTGTTTTTGGTGTCTGCCGCCAGTGGCTAAAGTTAGTTCAGTGGGTTGTGTAGGCTTCCTGGGGGAGGGGACCAGTGCCTGTGTTCTGGAGGATGAGGCTGGGTCTTGTCTTTCTAGTGGGCAGGACCACGTCCAGTGGTGTGTTGTGGGGTGTCTGTGAGCTTATTATGATTTTAGGCAGCCTCTCTTCTAATGGGTGGGGTTGTGTTCCTGTCTTGCTAGTTGTTTGGCATAGGGTGTCCAGCACTGTAGCTTCCTGGTTGTTGAGTGGACCTGGGTTTTAGCGTTGAGATGGAGATCTCTGGGAGAGCTTTTGCTGTCTGATATTATGTGGAGTCGTGAGGTCTCTGGAGGACCTATGTCCTGAACTTGGCTCTCCCACCTCAGAGGCACAGGCCCGACACCTTGCTGGAGCATGAAGACCCTGTTAGCCACATGGCTCTGAAGAAAAGTAGAAAGGAAGGAAGGGAGAGAGGGAGGGAGGAAGGTAGGAACGAAAATAAAGCTACTAAAGTAAAAAATGAAAAGAAAATTTAAAATAAAAAAATTAAAAAGTAATAAAAAAAGAAAGAAAGAAGAGAGTAACCAAACCAAGAAAGAAATCCACCAGTGATAACAGGTGCTAAAAACTATACTAAAAAAAAAAAAAAGCAGACCAACAGAACCCTTGGACAAATGGTAAAAGCAATGGTATACAGACAAAATCACGCAAAGAAGCATACACATACACACTCACAAAAAGAGAAAAAGGAAAAAAAAAATATATATATATATAAAGGAATAGGGCAACCAAATCAATAAATAAATCTACCAGTGATGCTAAACTCTAAATACTAAGCTAAGATAAACATAAGGCCACTACCAGATTAGATGCAGAACGGAAACCCTAAGTCTGCAGTTGCTTCCAAAGTTCACTGCCTCAATTTTAGGATGATTCGTTGTCTATTCATGTATTCCACAGACGCAGGTACATCAAGTTGATTGTGGAGCTTTAATCCACTGCTTCTGAGGCTGCTGGGAGAGATTTTCCTTTCTCTTCTTTGTTCGCACAGCTTCTGGGGGTTAGCTTTGGATTTGGCCCTGCCTCTGCATGTAGGTCACAGGACGGCATCTGTTCTTCGCTCAGACAGGACAGGGTTAAAGGAGCCGCTGATTCGGGGACTCTGGCTCACTCAGGCCAGGGGGAGGGAGGGGCGCAGAGTGCAGGGTGGGCCTGCGGCGGCAGAGGCTGCGGTGACGTTGCACCAGCCTGAGGCGCGCCGTGCGTTCTCCCGGGTAAGTTGTCCCTGGGTCACGGGACCCTGGCGGTGGCGGGCTGCACAGGCACCCGGGAGGGGGTTGGGTGTGGATAGTGACCTGTGCTTGCACACAGGCTTCCTGGTGGTGGCAGCAGCAGCTTTAGCGTCTCATGCCCGTCTGTGGGGTCCGTGCTGATAGCCGTGGCTCGCGCCCGTCTCTGGAGCTCGTTTAGGCAGTGCTCTCAATCTCTCCTCTTGCACTCCGAAACAATGGTCTCTTGCCTCTTGGGCAGGTCCAGACTTTTTCCCAGACTCCCTCCCGGCTAGCTGTGGCGCACTAACCCCTTCAGGCTGTGTGCACACCACCAACCCCAGTCCTCTCCCTGCTCTCCGACCGAAGCCCGAGCCTCAACTCTCAGCCCCGCCCACCCCAGCTGGTGAGCAGACAAGCCTCTCGGGCTGGTGAGTGCTAGGCGGCACCAATCCTCTGTGCGGGAATCTGTCCTGTTTGCCCTCCGCACCCCTGTTGCTGCGCTCTCCTCCACGGATCCGAAGCTTCCCCCTCTGCCACCCCCGTCTCTGCCTGCAAAGGGGCTTCTAGTGTGTGGAAACCTTTCCTCCTTCACAGCTCCCTCCCACTGGTGCAGGTCCGATCCCTATTCTTTCGTCTCTGTTTTTTCTTTTTTCTTTTGCCCTACCCAGGTACGTGGGGAGTTTCTTGCCCTGTGGGGGTCTGAGGTTTTGTGTTAGCGTTCAGTAGGTGTTCGGTAGGAGTTGTTCCACATGTAGTTGTATTTTTGATGTATTTGTGGGGAAGAAGGTGATCTCCATGTCTTAGTCCTCCGCCATGTATCTTCCATGTATCTTTTTGAATTACAGTTTTCTCCAGATATGTAGGCCTGGTGTTTTTAGTTGAAGGACATCCATAGGTGGAGCTTCATGGACCCACTCCTGTTGTGTTCCTTGTGTATTTAAGGATGTCATTTTGTGCAGAGCTCAAGCCCCAGTTTCATCTCTTCCTAAGCTCTGTCATGCTGAGCAAGTTAATTATTCGTTGTGTTTTTTCAATTGCAAAATGGAGATCATGATAACTAATGCTTCACATTTTTCAGAGAATTCAGTGAGTTACATGTAAAGGACTTAGAACAGTGACTCGAACAGAGAGAAAAGTTGTAGTTGTGATTGATATTATTACTGGGATAAAAGTAGGCAGCCAACAATAGAGTTGGTCTTACAGAAGGAGCTAGTGTACATAACAGATCAATCAAATTTTCCCAAGTCAAAATGTTCAGTGTTAATTTTTTCTTCTTTCATAAAAGTCTTTTTTTGCAGTGCACGGGCTTCTCACTGTTGTGGCCTCTCCCATTGCGGAGCACAGGCTCCAGACGCACAGGCTCAGCGGCCATGGCTCACGGGCCCAGCCACTCCACGGCATGTGGAATCTTCCCAGACCGGGGCACAAACCCGCGTCCCCTGCATCGGCAGGTGGACTCTCAACCACTGCACCACCAGGGAAGCCCATAAAAGTCATTTTTGATTGTATTTAGTTTGAATGTAATGTTTTATTGGTAGTTTCTGAATAAGACAGTGAAAAGTAAGAAACCCTTCAGTGGAATGTTACTCAGTTATTCATAGAGGCAGGTCCAACTGTCTTTGGTCCTTGAGTCTAATATGAAATAATCACTAGTTTTTTAAATCCCCAGGATACTATTTACTCTATGACATCAAGCTGATATACTTGTAAGGGTAAGTAAGGGAATAAACAACAAAGAGTTGTCAAAAGTCAAGGTTTATTTACTATTCCTTTTGAAGTATTTTAAAACAGGATTATGGAATGTTGGAGGATATAAACATGTCTCATTCTGCTGCACTAAGCATTGAAGTTACCCCAAATTACCTGATCATTTTGTTAGTTGGATGGCATCTTCTATTTTTGGTGAGCCCTTGGCTTGTTTGAAGAGGTATTTTACCACCGAACAAGACAAGCATCCTAAACACCCCCAAATTTCCTGAAACCAAAAGATATACTTAAGTTGTGACTGCAGCGATAATAGAGATTTGTCGGAGGCTGTGAACGGAGTTTTTAATGCAAGATTTAAAGAAGGATCACTCGGAGTGCATCTTTTCCCTTCCTAATCCATTAAGCAAACTGATTAGTGTTAAATGCAAAGATTCATTGGGTGACTTGCTTTGGAATAGAAAAGTACTTTGAATTATTAAGCTTTCTACACATCTTAAAAATAAATTTACTCTGAACTTCCCACTCAATCCCACTGAATTCACTGAGCAATATGGCCTCCTGGTTCCGTTTAACAGCTCTGCTTTCCCAAAGGGGTTGATGACTCATTGTGTTGGAGCTGAGCTTTAATGTGCTTCTTCCCTGAGGCCTCATCACTTACCTAGTCTGTTGATTAACTCTGTACCTCGACATAGCATGGTCCAGTTGAGTAGGCTGTATGATAAGCATCTCACCAATAACACCATAAAATCTAAGCAGAGAAATACATGGTACACTGATAAAAGCGCATGCATTGAATTTTAAAAATATATTTTCCTATTCTGCACTTTCAAAGCCACAGTTTAAATACCCAAAAGTCCTTTCCATGCATCCATCAATGCACAGTTCTCTAACTCTGCTATATTTTGAATACAGATTGGTCCAGTTTTCCTAGGAAATGGAAGTAATTTTCATTCTAATGCCACATTTTGGGTCACTTGTTTATAATTAACCTAACTTTAAAAAATCTGGTTTAAATATTCTGGTAGTACCTCTTACAACTGAATTCCTGGTCAATTTCCATTTACAGCTGCAAACTCTCAGGCAGCTGTTGATTCTAATTCTCCTTGTTAAAGGTTACTAACTTCATCAACAGTAATGCTGTAAGTTACATGTCTTAAGATTCTCTTATTGTTGCTAGCTGAGACTGTACTTTTGTTTTCTGGCTATTTAATGTTGTTGACATTCATTTTGTTCCTCATTCTACAAAGACAATTGGACTGAATTATTCCTAGATACCATTACCCAGTTGACATACTTTCAGCCTTTGAATCATGGGCTGAAACCAAAAATCTGATGTTTTTGGCAGCCAGACCCACAGTCTGTATTAACTTTGGTCCAGACAGGCTTTCAGATCATGAAAAGGCATGTTGAGTCTTACTCCAAGCTTCTTTCTGCCTTCCTTCATCAGCGCATGGTGTTCAGGAGCATAGACTTGGGATAACATCCTTAGTTTGTGTTTAGAAGAAGGGAAACAAAGCAGAGTTGTTTAGGATCTGCATAAGGAACAATTAGCTCAAGTATTATGGCTTTAATATGAGCCAGAAGATTGTAGGTTTGGGGGTCTCAATTGGTATACTGCAAACCTTTCATGGGTATGCTACCTAACTGGGGACCGCCTGTGAGGTTTTCTTTTTGTACAACTGAAAGTATTTGTAGATATGACAACAGCTGTCACTTATTATGTTGGTCATGCAATGTATTGGGGGAAGGGCTAAAACCTACCAAGAGTAGGAAAGGAGAGACAGACTAGCATAAATCTGACAGAAAAAAGTATCCAGAAGATACATGGTACAAAAGATGTATAGGCAGAAACCTGCAATAACTTTGATGTGTATGTGTATACATATAGGTATATTAACTAATTTATTGAAGTATAATTTACATACAACAAAGTGAATGTACTCATTTAAAATGTACAGTTCAATGAATTTTGATGTATGCATAAACACATGCAACCATCATCCAAGAAACAGAAAATTTCCAACATCCTAAGACAGTCTCTTCAGCCACAGCCCAGACAACCTCCCAATCCACTCCCAGGTGCCATTACATATTTATCAATATAGACTAAATATACCTGTTTTAGATCTTCATATAAATGGAGTAATGTGATATGTACTCTATTGTGTTTGGCTGCTTTCAAGTTTTTGAGAATCATTCACATTGTATGTATCAACAGACATTCATATACAAATATACAGTCTATGTAGACATAGGTTTTTATTTTTCTTAGGTTCTTACCTAGGAGATGAATTGATGGGTTATCTGATAAGTTTGTTTTCAACTTTATAAGAAACTTACCAAACTGTGTTCTGAGATATTTGTATCATTTTTCACGCCCACTGCCAATGCCAATGCCATTTCAAGGTCTATATCCCTTTTGTTCTGATTTGTTTTTATTTTCGTTTTTCCATGTGGAAGTTGAATTATTTATTTAAAACAGTGGAAAATATGGATTGCAATACCAAGAATACAAATTAGCTGTTGATACCAGGTTCCCATCCCAGTTTATGTTTCTTTGTTTCATTTCTTCATCATATTTTGTTGTCAGATCTACATCCTTGCCAAACTTGGTAATATCAGTCTTTTTCATTTTAATCATTTTAGTAGGTATAGAGTGGTATCTTATTGTGGTTTAAAATTGCATTTCTATGGTGACCCTGACATGAAAAATCTTTTTAGTGTTTATTAACCACTCATATTTTTCACTTTTGTGAAATATATGTTCAGATATTTTGCTCATTTTAAAAATTGGGTTGTGTTTTTATCATTGAGTTAAGAGTTCTTTTAATATTCTGAGTAGCATTTTATGTTAAAGATGTGTACTGTGAGTATTTTCTTTCAATCTTTTACTTGTCATCTTTTTTATTTTTTATGGTGTCTTGTCAGTAGCAAAAGGTTTTACTTTTGCTAAAGTCCAGTTTATCAATTTGCTTCTTTAATGGTTAGCATTTTTTGTGTCTTAAGAACTCTTTGCCTGCACAAAGTCATAAAGTTTTATAGTTTTAGATTTTACATTTAGTTCTGTGATGTTTCTAGTTTACCTTTGTGTGTAGGAAGAAGTAGGGTTCAATATTGATATTTTTCAATACAGACATCTGATTGTTACAGCACCAGCTTTTGAAAATGCTATCCTATCCCTGCTCTGTTCTGTTCAAGTTCACTGACCTTGTCTTCTACAGCATAAAACTACTATTATAACCATTTAGTGATTTTTCTTTTTTACTTCAGATACTATATTTTCCTGTTTTAGGAGTTTCATTTGTTCTTTTTTTAAAAACAGTTTTCATTTCTCTTATTGCATTCATGTTTTTTAAAATAAATTCTAAATCTATTTATAATAGCTACTTTAAAGTTTTTGTCTGCTAATTCCATCATCAGTGTCACTTCTAGGTCTATTTCAGTTGACTAATTTTTCTTCTGGTATGGAGAAAAGAATTTTTCCTAGTCATTTGCATGTCAAGTAATTTTTCATTGGATGCTGGGCACTGTTGATGTTTCATTGTTGAATGTCTGTATTTTATTATGTTCCTTTAAAGAGTGTTGCTCTTTTATGTGGCAGGCATTTAAATTTTGTGTGAATTAGTTTAACCTTTTTAAGATTTGTTAAAGAAGGTGTAAATTAGTCGTTATTCTAGAGGTAATGTTCACCAACTGAGGCGTGGACATTCTAGGATCTCTCCTGAATTCTGAATGGATTCAGTGGTGTGTCTCCAGTCTGGCTGACTGCAACTTAAGTATATCTCAGCCCAGTGGGAGATATGGTAATCATTCAGTTTATAGTTCTTCAGTTATTGTTCTTTCCCTAGTAGTTCTTTGTCTTGTGGAGTCTTGCCCTATACAGCTTAAAAATGAGCCAAAAACTCAAAGTCACCCTTGTGTGTATTTTTGGAACTCTTTTTTTTCCGTATATCTTCTCTTTTGGTTCTCTTTCCTACAAATTCCGGTCACTTCAACTTCCTCAATCTTTGATTTCTGTCTCCTCTACTTGGTGAGTCCCCATGTTCAGTTTCCCTTCCCCAAGTGGCAATCTGAAAAGTGTCTCTTGGATATTATGTCCTCATCCCATTTGTTTCCTTTCACTCAGGGATCATAGTCTTGTGCTGCCTGTTGACCACTGTCTGAAAACAGTGAGTTCATATATTTTTTCTTGTTTGCTAATAGTTTATGGTGAGTGGTCCTTTCAGTAGCAATTAGTCCATCATGGCCAGAAGAAGAACAGATATATTTTATAACAGTACAATTAAGGCAGTTACTTTACCACAAACAGGGATATAGTGCTAAAGGGGACCCAGCTAAATGTTATGGTTACTTTAGATGTGATTCATTCCCTTTGAGAGCACTAGTCAAAATTAGGTTTTTGGGTACATGCCATTAGTAGTGATGGAGATCACTATTTCCCAAACTGCACTTGCTTTTTCTCTCAACTTTGTGATTTTTTTCTGTGGAGACCTTGCATTATAATTTACTTAAAATATTTTCTTTCAGTTAACTTGCTTATAACTTAAATTTATTTGAAAAGTAAGCTCTAAAACGTTATCATAAATGGAGTTGAAAAACTATTTGTATTTTTCCAATATATATTAAAATAAGCAAAACTCTTTAAAAATAAACAAAATGTATCTTTGGACTACTGAAAGCATCTGTATCCCACCGGGCACTTTTCTACACCTAGGAATATGGGAGTAGATCACATAGGCATTGAATGAAGAAGTGATGTAGGTGATGGAGATAAAAAATGTGATGACAGTTTTTCACTTGTAGTTTCTGATAGAACCATAAAAGTTTAAAACTAGAATGATCTAATCCAATCTTCTCATTACACAGGTGGACTAATTCCTTCCCAAGGCCTCACAGCTGGTTAGTTAATTCAACAGATCCTTATCAAGGGCTGGGCATGTTCTAGGAGCTGGGAATACAGCAGTGAACAAAGCAATCTCTCTTGGAGCTTACATTCTAGTTAGGAATAGAACCCCTTTCTTTGGCTCTTTGTCTAACTGTGTGTTATTTAATGGTCTATTCACAACAAAAGAGGGCACCTGAACATTTTAATACCTGTCCCCAGTTTGTGTCTCAAAACCTTTAGGAATAAGATTTTTCTCTGTGTAAAATCAACCCAACTGCATAATCCTTTCAGTCTAACTCACCTGAAATATACCAGCTCACATGATGGCACTCTGTACTCCTAGTGGGGTTACTTCTCATGCTTTTCTCTTTAGCCATAAAAGGAAAAACAAATCTCTCTTTTTTATGAGAAAGTGCCCATTACAATTACGTAATGTGGGACTTTGTGGATGTAGTCAGCCTTTGGTTGCAACATACATTAGAGCTTGTAGACAGGGTCTTTTGGTTTCTTATCTCATCTTGCTTCATGATCTTGTTTCTGCCCTGTTTTAGTCTCTCTTGACATATCACCCTCCCAAGGTGTTTGTGCTGTTTATCTGTATCAATTCCTATATTCCAGCTCTGTCTCCTTTCAGACCTGGAAATTCTTACCCAACCAAGCCTCTTCTGGTCTGAGGAAAAGAAGACTCTACTCTGACATTCCAATCTTGAAAGCTGACTCTGTTCCTGACAATGTCAATCGTTTTCACAGGCACAACCACCCCCAGAGGCAGCAAGGGTAGGATGGAAGAAATCATCAGAAATGAGTTTGGGCACACAGTTGCATCTCTCCTTTTTGTCTTTAGATCAGTGGAATTAGTGAAAGCTTCTGTGAACTCCTGGAATTTTCAGCCTTTGGAATTCCCAGATGTCTTCAAGTTGTCTTTGAAGAACGCTTATTTTACAACGTGTGCTTTTTCTTAGAAAAGGAGAAAAACAGAGTGGGTCTTGTTTGAGGGATAACTGAGACTTGAGGATAACTCCTTTTTATTATGGACTGCTATGTCCCAGGCATTGTGCTATGCGCTTTTCATGCTTTTGCCTTTTTGACCTTCCCAACAGTCCAGTGATAAATGAGTTATATGTAGCCTCATTTTACAAATGAAGACATAGGATCTTGGAGAGGCCACTTAGCTTCCCTAATATCAAACAGCCAATATATGGTTAACTCGAGATTCAGTACCAATGAAACCCTTCTATGGTTCATTAATATCAGTGCCAGGGTAGAAATCATGATACCAACATATGTATAAAACATTAAACATAGGATTTGTTCATATATATTCATTTTGTCATTGAACAAATTGAGGCAGGGTTTGTTGAATTTGCCTCAAAATCACTGCGTTAAATAAATGGTGGTCTAAATCAGAATCGTAGTTTTTTGAATTTTATTACTAGGTTTTTCCAACACAGCATTCATTGTGTAATTCCAAGAGAAAACTGTCTGCTTTTGCATTGGCCTGAGTTGTTTGGTTAAAACCCAGTGTTGAACAGTCACAACAGAAAGTTTAAAGGCAGTGTTGTAACACTGGCAAAACCCAGTGTATGAACAGTCATGACAGAGATTTTAAAGACAGAGTTATAACATTGGCATTATAGATAATATTTAATTCTGTTAAATCTAACAAATATTTATTCAGATATTTATTGTGTCTTTTTATTGATGACATTATGCTTTTTTTTTTTTTTTTTTTTTAACTACTGGACCTCCCACATAAACAATTCTATTACCAGGCCAAAACAAAAGATAAAATGCCCTTTCAAATTCAAGGAACATGTTCTGGTCTATCTAGATAGTTACTCATCCTGTAAGATGTGTAGATGTGTTACATTCATATGGTACTGAATACCATAGGAAATGTCTCATTCCTCAGAATGCCTTGTTAGGATGTGCCATTTGAAAGACAAAAAAAAAAAAGTTTAATCAGAACCACATAATCATTGAAAACAATCTTGTTTCAGTCACCATCACTGCAAATGCAATTATGACCAAGTCTCATGAGTCTGTGTAATACGGATGGTCGACAGACTCAGATAATCCAAATACCTGATTTTCAGCATTTCCCCCACTAAATTTCTTTACCAGCATTGCTAGCAAGGAATGGAAACTGCTGCTTCTAGTTTCTTTCCTCTCCTCCCCACACCCAGGGCCCCTAGTCCCAGTCACCCTTCAATGGAGATATTAGTAAGCAATGAAATGGCCAAAGAGCTGTGGGAGGAAGAAGAGAGAAGGAAAGCTGATCAACCCTTGAGTAAAAATAGAGCTATTTTAATGTGATGCTTTTGAAAAGGAAGGTCCTGCTCTTTGTAGACTATTGTTTTGATTGATTTCCTTATCAGATACACTTGTACAAGCACATCTTAAGTACAATTTTATTCAATTTCTATTACATGATTAAAAATCAATTCATTTTCTTTGTTTTAAAATATTAAACATTATAACGATATGATTGAATTTCCTTTTTTTTTGACCTTTAACCTCCATCTCAGACCTGCCTCCTTTTCTGAAAAGGAACACTACAATCTTGACATCTATTTATTATTATATAAAGTGTCCAGTTTTTTATCTACTCAGTTTTTTTCTTTGTATTTAACATAGAAATTTAGCCAAAGAACATAGCATGGCTTTGTTTTGTTTTACAGTAATAATAGACTATATTGTTTAGCTATGTGGTAGACACTGTGATGCATTGCCCAACTCCCTCTTTAATGAAGGACTCATTGCCTCAGTAAGGAATGCTCTCAGCAGACAGTTTTAGCTGTCAGGCCCTTCACGATTGCCTCAATGGCACAGAGGCATCTCAGCCTCACCCCCTCCAGAGTCAGCCAACATCCAATAGCTGATCTAGTTCCAATGTACAAGTTTTTATGCAAGTTCACTGCAAGGCTATAAATGTCCTGCTACGTTGGCCCAACTTGGAGCAACTCAGAATGACTTTTCAAGGTTGACAGCTCTGCATGGGGTGACTGAGGCTGCTGTTGGGTCTGTGTTATAGCTCTCCCTCTGCCCAGTCCTGCTTCCTCAGATGTTGATAAGCAAGAATATTCCTTAATAAATATCCTGAACAGTAAACAGTAAACTCATAGTCTGCTTCTCAGGGAACCCATCCTATGACATGCCTCTTGCTTACTTTTTCACTCAATAGTATGTCTTGGAAGGCTCATTTACCAATTAACATAGATCTGCCCTCTTCTTTCAGTATTCTTGTAGTATTTGTGACAGAAACTGAGTAGTTGTTCATCAAAGCCCTGGTTCCCTTTCTTCCTGAGCCTGTACCTAGACCACATAGTGATTAGGAATAGGTAGGTTACCGAGTCCTGTCCACTGGATTGTGGAAACTACGTGATGTATGATACTTACAGTCCCAATCTGTTAAAATGGTATGAAGTCTTCCATGCCTTTTATCATATCTCATGTGATAGAGATATGCTAGATGCAAAGGATTTAGCAGAAGATGCCAAGGTCCTAGAGGATGGCAGAGCCACAGATGAAATAAGGCTGGGTCCTGAAATCACCACCTGAGCTGCCTGTGAACCCTGCATCAAATTGTTAATCTCTTGAGATATTTAGAGTTATTTCTTATAGAATTAGCATCTCTTACTTAAAAGTGAAAAACCTTTTGGTAGTTTCCAATTTCTCACTATTCTGAATATTTTGTACATATCTCTTCAGGTAGGTGTTTCTCTATTGTTAAATGCAGGGAAGTGAAATTGCTAGGTCTCAAGATGCATAAGCTTTCAAAAAATTCAGTAAATATTCTTGTACCCTTTTCCGAAATGGTTATACCAAGTTCTGTTTCCACTAGTAGTACATGGGAATATCTCCTTCACATATCTTTTCAATGTGGGATTTTAAGGTAAACTTCATTTTTGGATGAAAAATATTTTCATATGTAGTTGAATTTTAACTCGCTTCGTATCTCAAATTCCAGTAAATATAAAAAATATTAGACACTTGATACTTGGAGTTTATCTCTTTGAAAGCAGTCCCTGAGAGTCATGCCATGAATCACCATTTTGCTGTAGCAGAAATTTGAACTGTACGTGCCATGGCTCACTCATAACCCATGTGTTTCACTACTGAAGGATCCCAATCAAATGCCCAGATTCCACCTCAGACAGATTTGCTATTACCTATTTCTCATTCTGAAAGAAGAAAAAAAAACAGTAATGATACTGGCTTTTACATATTGAGTATATAATATATGCCAGGCCCTTTGCTAAGCATCTTATCTGCATTAACTTATTTGAATCTTAAAGTAATCCTCTGATGTATAAGTTTCTATTACTTAGCTCTGCTTTTCAGATGAGAAATCTGAGGTCAAGGTGATGTCATTTACAGGTGAAAGAGCGAAGACATAAGCCCAAGATTATCAGACTCCAAGCTTAAGGTTGGATCTCTTTTCTCTTACACTCTGTTGCCTGCATAAACAACTCTTATTCATAGTTGGAAACTGTCACATCCGTCATTGAATTAAATTTTGCTGGACCTCACTGAGGGAAATTAAGGGCTGTGGTGGTTTTTGTATATCTGGGAATTAACCAGGTCATGAGGAAGTTTTCTTCGTGAATATCCAGGGTTCGTTTTAATGGTAGAACAACACCCATTAGAGTTAAGCCTTCTATCTCAGCTTTGGGGAAAAAAAGTATCAAAGTGTACAGATCAATAAGTCATTTAAAGGTTTTTTAAAAAAAAACAATAAAATCTACATTCTGGGTGGCTGCTTGCAAAGCAGCTGTAATCGCTTGGCCAAATCACATCTTGCTCCGTTCTCCTTCCTGAACTTCCTTTGTCCTCAAACTGAACACAATGCAGAGGAGGGCTGTGTGGGTCTGGGGCAAGATGGAATTTGGTCCAGCTGTTTTCAGAGGTTACATTAGAAACTCAAGAGGCTAAAAGGGGTTGCTGTGAAAACTGCCTTCTCACATTGGAGTCCCCGCATTGCATCACATGTCTGTACCAAGAAAGCTCAGTGGGGGTGAAACTGGTAACACACAAATCTTCCCAAGATTAGGCCCTATCGATGGGGCACAAGGACCTATCTGACTTTCTGAATTTCTTCCATTTTTGCGGTTTTTGAGGTTGCAGTAGAATTCAAGACTCTCTGGGTTCAAGTTCATCTAGTCTTGACGAAATATGACTTCCTGGATCAGTGAAAGAAGGTTTTGATTTAAAAAAAAATGAGGACAATTAGATAAAATGTTTTCATCAAGTATAAATGAATCAAGGTTAGATGTCTCAAAGTATACAGGGGTCAAAAATCTTGGGGTGAAAAGTAAGCAGTAGACTGATTCGGGGCTTCCTCGGCCTTTACCGCATTGGGAAACAGTGAGTTCCTGTAAATCCCAAACTTGGTCAAAGGGCAAGAGAACAGAACGGAAAAGACAAAGAGGGCTAGATGGGTATATGTAATCATTGGGCAGAAGGCTTAAATTTGGTCTCGGGGGCAAATGTGTCCCTTCACAGCTGTCATCTTCTTTGTATAATGGTAGATATTTGTTCATTTAAGCAACATCTGTTGTGCTAACTCCATGTCCGGCACAGTTAGAAACTTGCTCTACAGCAGAGAGTGGGATAGACACAATCTCTTACATCTTACAGTCTTTGAAGGAAGAGATTAGGAAATAAGTGAACATGACTATTTATAAACAAGCAACTGAGACAGTTGCTATGAAGAAAGCGATCAGAGTCCTCTGATGCAGAATGGAGGGGGAGATCTTTGTAGATAAAGTCCTCGGGGGAGAGGTGTCTGAAGACCCTCCGCCTGAATAGGGGCATGTGCACAGTGAGACTGGGGTGAAGTTTCTTGGACTGAGGTCTACTCCTAGAAAGAGCTTGGGCTGACTGGAGGCTATGGCGGGAGCAAAGTGGGACAGAGGGAAGGTGACTCAAGCAGAGGCCAGATAGTCCCAGACGATGAAATGGCACTGGAGAGTTTTAAACGGGGAGGTGACGTGGTCTGATTTCCATTTTAGAACTGTCACTCCAGCTGCAGCGTTCACACTCAGTTTGGCGGAGGACATGGGTTGAAAAAGGAGTAGAGTGGAAGCAGGGGGTTGAGATAGCAGGCGATTACAAGAGTAATAGTGCAGCACAAGTGAGGTGTATTTTTTTATCTGTTCCCTTGTCATTGGCTGTACTCCTTTGGACCCGGGTCAAAGCTGACATGAATGTGAAATGTTTGTATAAGTCTGATTACATTGCATGAATTCCATTAAGCATTCTCAGGGGAAATAACAATTAGGGAAGCCGGAAGGCCGTGGCTCCTGCTTTAAACTTTGTCATTTGCCAGAGATTGTGGGTATACAAAGCGCCTATATCTGTGATTATAGTCATGTGCAAAACACTTGAACTTCTGGGGTTCTGCAGATGTCTGCATGTGCGTGTGGTTGCCATGGTAGTGAGCTTCTCTGGCAAGGTTAGGAGGGGATGCACTAGCCCCTGGTCTCCTTTCTGTTTCCTTGACATGGAGTTGAACGGAAAAGGCAGAGAATAGCCAGGGTAATGAGTTTCTGATTTTTCTGTGCTTATGCTCACGGATTATCTGAAAAGAAAGGAGGGCATGACATCTGGTTTCAAATGACTATGCATCGAGGCTCAAGAGCTGTGAATTTTCAAACTCCAGTGGAGATTTTTGACTGGCCTTGAGATGTTCCCCTCATTGTGGATAGCCTTTATCAAAAGCAGACTTATTTTTTTTAAGCTGTGCTAGACCCACTTCTACCTGTAAAATTGTTTTTATTTCAGTATTTGATTGTCCACCAAAGATGTCTGTGGGTTTCTAAGGCTCTTGATTTATGGTTTTGGAGAAAGTAGGGTACCGAATGTCCAGTACAGTTGGATTGCCAGGCATTGGTGAACATCCTTCTGGGATCTGTGGCCGTGAATTCAGAGTGATGTTAACCAGCACTTTCACTTTGAAACAGTCATGATACCATAGTCTTCTAAGGCGAATAATATTTTCCGCGGCAAGTTGCTTTAATTTATTTCCCTTGGTATCTGTGGTTTGAGTCTTCTTTCATTGAGTGATAGATATTTCTCGAGCATCTATGAGGAGCTGAGCACTGTGTTGACAGAATCCTCAGTAATAAGCGAAGGGAAGCAGAGTGAGGGGGCAAAAGATAGAAAGTAGGGGAGAGAGAGAGAAAATAACTTAGGAAATGGACTTCAAAATTCCTCTGGTGTTCACATTCTCATCTGTCATTTTCCATCCACAGGACCTCGGGCTGATAACTTAATCTACGTCTTTGTTGCCCTCTCTAAATTTGAAGCCTTAATTAAACAATAGAGTCTTTGGTGGGCTTTCAGAGCAAGGTGTAACTCAAGTGCCAAGTATGACACATATTTTATATTTCAGATTTCTTTGAAATTGATAAGCTCCAAGGATTTTGGTATCTTATTTAATAGGTAGCAATAGCAAGTAATTTTGATAAAGTTCTCCTCAGAGGTTGAGAACTTGGTGAAGTTTTCTGTTCACAAAAGAAAAAGAAAAAAGAATTACTGCTTAGCAGGCTGATTTGTCTTGATTTTTTTTTTTTTTTTGCTGTTTTGCCTACAAGAGAAGAGCGCAGAATCTTGGGGGCTTGATAGAGAGAGAGAGAGTTACATGTTGAATTGTGTGTGGACAATGCTAGCAATTTGTCTTTTATTACACTGAAAATATAAAACATTTGCAACAGAGGAAACAAAGCCCCACCTCACTTGCTTTTACTTTTGCTCATTCCTGGGTCTCCATGCTGACATAATCCCAAATGCTCATTTAGCCAAGTATGGCTACTCCTCTAGAAGCCTTAGCCATCAGCTACATGAATTCAGTGGCACTATACAGAACCTTCAATTCAATCTCTCACATTTGTCAAGGAGAAGGATAAAAATGAATTTGTCCCACAAAGCAGAAACAGCACTGAAAATTTTTAAATAATATGGAACTGAGCATCCATGCTGATATGCCAGCCTTTCCAGCTCCATTGTCTAGAGCACTGGTTCTCAGGCTCAGGCAGTTTTGCCTCCCAGGGGACTTTGCAGTGTCTAGATACTTCTTGATTATCATGACTCAGAGATGAAGGTAGGCAGAGGTCAGGGATGCTTCTAAACACCCAATGACGCACAGGGCAGCCTTCACAATAGAGAATTATCTGGACCACAGTGTCAATAGTGGTCAATTGGAGAAACCCAGATCTAGATCATTCCTTCAACCCTCTAATCACATATGCCAATTTCCTAGGTTTGTAAGCCTACTGAAAGAAGAAGCTAAACATTTAATTTAGATTTCAACATGGTATCGATACATCAAGCTACATCAATAGCTTTCTGATGCAAAGTGCTTTCAAGTTGGTAACATCAAATGTAAAACAGGTCCATTTGTAATAAAAATAATAGCAATCCCTTACATATGTAAGGCATATTATAGTGTGGAAAATAGATTTATATACAGCACCATATTTGATCATCGCTTCAACCCTGTTAAAGAATTGTACCTGGTATCTAACCATTTTATAGAAAGGGGATTGTTTTTGCCTCCTGAATCTCTTGAAATGGCTTTTCAACTTGTGATAACACCTTAATTATTGAGGAGTCACCAACAAATCATTTCAAGTATTTCTAGAAAGAAATACTCAGGGTATGGGCTACTCATGTCTCTCTTACTGGGCATGAGTGAACTCACCGCAAAGGAATATAGAGCTTTGGGGACTGCCTTGGAAGAGTTCAATTGTAGG
The DNA here is from genome assembly GCF_003031525.2 of Neophocaena asiaeorientalis asiaeorientalis. NCBI lineage: Eukaryota > Metazoa > Chordata > Mammalia > Artiodactyla > Phocoenidae > Neophocaena > Neophocaena asiaeorientalis. The sequence goes on along the minus strand of NW_020173377.1, from coordinate 12,267,823 downwards.
GTATGCTACAATTGCACCACACATCTAATTAATAAAAACCATATTACGGAAGGCAGCAAAAGATATTAGAAGTGATTTTCTTACTTGAGTTGCCTTTTTTTTATAGAACCTGAAATAGAAGGGAGTTATGATGAGGGAAATTTCCTGGCCTGTGATCTGATCTTTGTATGGCTTTACTGTGCTGTGATCCATAGAGCATCACTTGAACGTTTAGTGAAGAAGATATTGGAGAAATCAGAGGCTGAGCTGCTGTTTGGGTGTCCTTGGCAAGCTAAAAATATATGAGTATGAATGTTTCAAGTCCATTAGACATTCAGAGGACCCTCTTTGATTCTGGAAATGTCTTAAAGACACAGAGTTCCAAGAGATAATCAAGCCAGAGCAAGGATTCAGAGGATTCTTCGCTGAATGTGGGAGGAGTTCTTGCCTCATTCGGGACTGACACAGAGCACATTGCTTTTGAATCCAGATGTTAGCAGGTGGCAGGCCCAAGTGAAATGCTGGCTTGACCGCTAGCTAGGTCTCTGAAATGACAAGCCATTACACAATGATGCTTGGTTTCCTCATCTGCTGGATGGAGATGGTACTCTTTGGGGGCAGCATAGAGGATTAAAAATGCGATGTAGTGCACTTAGCACAGTGCCAAGCACATTCCAAGTACCCGAGGATAGCAGATCCTTCTCGAAGGTGCTGTGAAGTTTTGATTAGGCTGTTCTTGCTTGTACGATCCCTGTTGGTGAGACTTCTCTGGTGTGCATTCATGTTCACTATTGAAATACTGTGTTCAGTGCCACTGTCCAAAGTCAGACTCCTGACATATTTTGCCAACACACCACGAATGAGACCACACCCTGCCTCTACTTAAAATCATTCAAAGACTCTAACTTTCTTAAGGGAGTAAGTCTTCCTTTGCCTGCCCTTTAAATGTTGGGGCTCCCTAGGGTTTTCTCTCTCATGTTCCCTGAGGTTGTGTTTTGTTAAGTATTGTATACACCAATGTTCCCATTATTCGCAATAGCCAAAAGGAAGCAACCCAAATATCCATCAACACATGAACGAATGACCAATGCATATACATATAATGGAACATTAAGCAATGCATATACATACAATGGAATATTATTCAGCCCTAAAAAGGAAAGAAATTCTGACACATGCTACAACATGGATGAACCTTGAACACATTACCCTAAGTGAAATAAGCCGGACCCAAAAGGACAAATACTATATGATTCCACTTATGTGAGATACCTAGAGTCGTCATATTCATAGAGACAGGTAGTAGGAGAGTGGTTTCCAGGGGCTGGAAAAAGGGAGAATGGGGAGTGATTGCTTAGTAGGTACAGAGTTTCAGTTTGGGATAAATGAAAAGGTTCTGGAGATGGATGGTGGTGATGGTTACACAACAATATAAATGCACTTAATGCCACTGAACTGTACACTTAAAAATGGTAAATTTTATGTTATGTATATTTTACTGCAGTAGAAAAAAATTTTTAAATAAGCATAGTATAATAATAACAAGAAGAATTGCTAATATTTATTGAATATTTACAGTGTACCAAGCACTGGGCTGGTCATTTTATGTATAGTCGTTAATTTAATCCTTCCATTAACTCTTGGAGATCAGTGCTGTTGTTATCCCTATTTACTAATGAGAAAAATTGAGGCCCTGAGAGAGGGTGAGTAAGACCAAGGTCACACAACTAGGAAGTGGCAAAGCTGAGATTGAAACTCACATATCAAGTTCCAAATTCTTAATCATTATGCTTACTCCCTCACCTAGTCCCTATATGTTGACAACCATCACATTTTGAATCTCTAGCTCAAACCTTAGAAGAATGATAATGATGGCAATTGTATTGATGCTTTGCTAACATTATGTTCAGCCTCTCAAAAAATTTGTGAAATAATGCCCATCGTCACGATTTAAAGATGAGAATCTGAAACATAGGGAGTTTAAATAACTTGTTCAAGTTCACTCAGCAATGGCAGAGCCAGGATTCAAACCTAAGTCAGTCTAATTTAAAGCCATATTCTTATTATAACTGTGTTCTTAAATGTTCCAGAAGCACCCCCTTCTAAGATAAACTCTCTTCTAAGATAAACTCTCTTTCATAAAGTTTATGAACTGGGGATATACCTTATGGTATCAGTACAGTATTCTCTCTATACCCCAATATTAACTTGATGGATGGACTTTGTAGAACTCAGAAAATAGAGTATTTATCACTCTTGATATAGTAAGTGCTCAGAATAAATTTGATAAAACACTATCTGCCCCAGGATTACCAATAACTAACACTTAGGTAGAGATAAATGAAAGAATCAGGAACTTGGGTGAGATGAGCAAGTGCGTATAGGAAAAAATCCTCTCACAGCTCAATGAGATGCTTCTGAGGCTAGAAAACCTTGGCTATCCCCAGGCGGACTTAGAGAATATGTAATTTTCTCAAAGCAAATAACTTTTTATTGAAATGTAGTTGATTTACAATGTTGTATTAGTTTCAGGTGTACAGCAAAGTGATTCAGTTCTATATATACAAGTAAGTCCCCTACATATGAACGCGTTCCATTCCGAGAGTGCATTAAGTCCAATTTGTTCATAAGTCCAACAAAGTTAGCCTAGGTACCCAACTGACACAATCAGCTATATAGTACTGTACTGTAATAGGTTTATAATACTGTTCACACAAATAATACATAAAAAACAAGCAAAAAATACAGAAAACATTTTTAATCTTACAGTACAGTACCTGGAAAAGTACAGTAGTACCAGATACATCACCACTGCTTTTATGTTTGCTTCCAGACATCCTGGGCTTGAAATAAAGATACTGTACTCTATACAGTACTGTACAGTAAAGTACACAAAAGCACAACTATTTGTAGAGGATGCACACACGTGATAATGTACACCAGACACTTGAACTAACTTACGGGATTGTACGTGCAAACACACATTCGCATCCTTGAAAGTTCGCAACTTGAAGGTTCGTATGTAGGAGACTTTATGTATATATAGTATATATGTATACACATATATATATATATAGTATTTTTTCAGATTCTTTTCTATTGTAGGTTATATAGTTTCCTGTACCATAGGAATCAATCAACAGTAGTTCCTTGTTGATTATCTGTTTTATATATAGTAATGTGTATCTATTAATTCCAAATGTAATTTTTAAAAGCTAAACCATTCTGCACCCATTTTGGTCCCGCATTATGGCTCCCTTTCTCTGTTGCCCGTGTTTTTTTCTATTCTTAGTGAGCATCTCTGCCTTATTCCTGAGAGCTGAGACCCTTGGTGACCCCTGGGTCTTTTTGCTGGCAGTGGTGTCTTGCATCAGTTCACAGTGTTGCCTCTTACCAGTTTGTACAATTGCCCTCAGAGACTGCAATAAATGGAACCGAAAACTTGGAGCCCAAACACAATTTCCAGGACTTAAATCCCTGACCCCTATAGAGATCCTTAGAGATGCTGTGGAATGCAAATTCCCCCAACAAATCCAACCTGCTTTGTTCTATGAAAGAGTTCTCTAACAACCATGAATCATTAGGCATCATAAGGAAAGGCCAATTTTCCTTCTCTAAAACCAGCTTTTCATAAAAATAGGCATCCTTGATGTCATGAGCAGAACTAAATGACCTGAATGCAACTTTTTAACAAAGGAAATAGTGGCTAAGAGTTTTTGTTATTGCTTTTTTCCCCCTTTCCATAGAGTATATCTTGCCCATAGCCAGATCTATATCTGGAAGAAGTTACTTATAATAATAATTAGACATTACCATGACAAATGCAATATTTTAAATTGCCGGTAGTAAAATAAATCACTTCCCAAGGAAAATTTTCTGTTGAGCAAATACATGCAATTTTTCAAGGTATAACAAAAAAATGTGTGGTTACCTTAAAATGTCCTATAATTTTCCCAGTTATTACTGATTACGTAAATGCAAAATGCAGTTGAAATTTCAGTGTGATAGAGTCATAATGAATTTTTAGGTTTACCTGACTGGTATTATCATATAGAAGAAGAGGAATAAGCCTGTGATTGGAGAGGGTCTGGAATTACTCTGGTCATCAAATATTCATGCTGTAAAAACTCTGCAAAATGATGTTTCCTAAATAAATGTCAAGAGTTAGATGGCATTCAGTGAATGATTCCAAGATTAGTGCAAATAGTGTTTCTTTAATTAAACGCAAGCAAAAAATGATAACTAATTAAATGTCATAATGGGACAGGGAAAGTGTAGGAAAGAAAGGGCTCAGTGGGAAACCAGGTCAGAGATTTGAACTGAGTCTGAGGAGAGGGAAGCAAGGGTCAACTTCCTCATATCTGCAGAGCCAAGTTCCAACAATGCCCCATAGTAAAATACGAGTAAAAGTGAGTCCACAGAAAGGAGAGCCCTAGCATTCCTTTAAAGGGAAGGAAGCTGCAGTAAGTGTAATCGGGAACGTAGGTTGCTATTATTGTAAATAATAATAACTAACATTGAGTCAGTATTTCATCTATGTCGCAGAGTTTGATAAGCATTTCGTGGACTCCCTCTCATCAGACTAAACTCCTGTACAGTGCACCAGCGAAGTACACAGAACCTTATTTTTTTTTAAGCTGGACAGTGATATTTTGCATTTTCAAAAAAGCGTTCAATTGGTCTCAGAGGAAAACTGGAAATGCTGGTGAACTACCTTTGTTCATATTTTGAATTGGTATTGTTTTTATTGTAAAGTACATAATAGGAGGTGGGAGGCGGCACCATAATCTTTTCAGTATCAAAACCTCTAAAGTTTTGTCCCTCGCCACTGGGCCTTCATCAACACTCCTTCCTTGACTAGTAGCCCTGAGGTCATCCCATGATGAGGAGGAAAGTAGGACATACATCTTTAACTAAGACTGGAGGGCCTCCCTGGTGGTGCAGTGGTTAAGAATACACCTGCCAATGCAGGGGACACGGGTTTGAGCCCTGGTCTGGGAAGATCCCACGTGCCACGGAGCAACTAAGCCTGTGCGCCACAACTACTGAGCCTGTGCACCACAGCTACTGAAGCCCACCTGTCTAGAGCCCATGCTCCACAACAAGAGTAGCCACCATACCCTCCAGTCCATCCTGGATACACTGCTTGTTGAGAATCCCCCCCCCCACCCCACCTTGTTGTTTTTATCGGAACTTTGTGTCTGATTCGGTATCATCACTCCCCAGGATATTTCTACCCAGGTTGAAAACACAATCCCGCTTCCAGGCATCTGCTTCACGTTTCCTGGATGGACCAGTAATGTGTTTGTTTAGCTCACTTCGCGCATTAGACTATAGGTTTTGCCAGTGGCCTTTTGAACACGGACCTCAGGATGTTTGTTTTTGTAAGTTTTTGTCTTATCTCACTTCCTCTGAAAAAGCCTCACTTTTCACAGCTTGGCTGAAGCCTGAATCAGCAGCTCCCTGAGCCCTGCTTAGACATCTTGCCAGTACACGAGGCTAAATTTGTTGCCGTTTGAAAATCATGACCATTCTGCCTTGCAGTGTTTCATCAGATAACCAGAAGAGCATTCCAAGAACTGGGCAAGAAGAGTACAGTAAACTACGTCAGTGGCTGTCTGCCTATCTCCTTTCTTTCCCTTTCCCGCTCTCTCCCCATTTTTTCCTCCCTCTCCCTTCTCTCTCCCCAACACCCCCTTCTCTCTGACAAGCTCATGGAACTGGGATGAAGTTCAGTGCTTCTCAAAGGCAAGGCAAGCACCTGGGGAATTTGTCAAAATACAAATTCCCAGACCACATCCTTGGAGATTCAGACTCAAAACAGCTGGTCGAGCCCTGGGAATCTGTCTTTTTAACAAATATGCACCCTCCACACCACCCACAGCGTTTCGATGAAGTTTTTTGTAGACCTGAATGTGAAGAAACCTCAGTAAAGTGGTGAAAATCTTGAACTTGAAAGTCTCGGATCTGGTTTTGAATCCAGCTCAGCCATAGCCTGGCTGGGTAACCTTGTGGACCCCAGTCACCCTCAAAATAACTGGGTAAAATAAAAGGTTTTGTGGGAAGTCAGTGGGCTTGGCATGAAGTGAAGTTCGGCAAATAGTAGCGCTTATTTTTAAATCATCCTATTTTAAAGAAGCACAGAAGAAAAGAAAATAGTAGAAAACAGAATCTTATTACTAGTCTTCTATGAGGAACAAGTGGGCTTACTTAGCCTATGTAAAACTAAAAAGTGCGTCTTGCACCGAAACAGGAAAGAAAGGAAACAAGTGCATAGCTTTCTCATTTCTGAAGATCTACAGCTCATGTTTCTCCCTCAGCTTGGCACCCTCCTCAGTCCCATCTTCACTCAGCATCCTTTAGGAGGTTTCTTGAATTTGCTTCCTCAGGGAGGGTGGCCTTCCGGACCCCTAGGTTAAACCCACAGCATTGGTGACTTCCTCTCAATGTGGTAGTCACGTGGTATTGTTAATTACTAGCTAGATGTTTGCCTTCCTGCTAGACTGTGAGCTCCACTATGGGATGGGATCTTGTTGCCTATCATAGCCTTCTTTCCAATGGGAAGTTCATAGTATGAGTCTGATAACAGACCTTCTGAGGGAATAAATAAATATATGGGAGATTTAAAAAGTTCATTAGTGCTGTTCAACTCTGAAATGGAATATCTTGGATACAGTCTTGCCTGTAATAGCAGGTCCATTCAAATGGACCACATGGATATATTGCTAAGGAAACCCCTTTAGGGAACTTGGTGACCCTTTAGTTCTCTTCCAGTTGGCCGAACAGTTTTCCAGAGCACCTCAAGGAAATCTTGGACAGTTTTTTGAACAAAATCATAACGAAGAGCTCTGTTTTGCCGTTTTCAAGGAGTTAGACAAATTGCACAAGGAGACACAAGATGACAGCATCGATTTTAATTATGTCTCAGTGAAGCACCTGAAGGTACCACTTCAATGATGCACTGCTACAGCCCACAGGACCTCCAAACGATGACGGGAGAATTAATGAAGTAGAGGCAGAATGTTTTTATTTTCCAATCTACTCCCAGCTTTGCCACATTTAAATTTTTTTCCTTCCTCATATGGAGACATTTTAGCTTGGCATTAATATTCCCACAAAGGAAAGGTGATTCACCAGCGGAATGAATTAAGCATTTTACCAGACTTGGTTTCAAAAGTTGGAAAACTGGGGAAAAGCGCACATTATTTCAAGTCTGGAAAAGCTAATATTTTTTTCTCTAATGTCTTTCATTTTCTACTTCTGGTCAAAAATAGAAAGCCACTTTTATATCCTTTTAAATGTGTTTCTTAGGGGGAAAAGACACCTTCCAAGTGGAAGCAGAAACAAAGAATAAATGCTAAGTTCTGTTTCTTTTGGCTTGCCGACTTCATTTGAATTTTGCTCCTATGGCTAGAGTTTCTGTTACTACCAAAAAAAAAAAAAAAAAAGAAAGAAAAAGAAAAGGGCAGGGGTGTACCCGGAAGCTTAGAAAAAGTGAAGTAAGAAGGGTATATAATTCTTAGCCATGTTCTTAATTTAGCCCTTATTACAACTTGACTCCATTTATAGGACAGTCCTTCTGACTGAATATTTATATTCTGTTGTTTTCAAAGAAAATCAAGAGTGCCATAAACAGTGACAGTTGTGTGTGGCAAGCATGTCAGTGTACATAGATAAATTATGCCTTCATTCTTCCCTTTTTTTGGCAAAGTCACAAAGCTGCCATTTTGAAGGTATTTCTACACACTCCTCTGTTTATTTCTTTTGAGCCCATTTGTTTTCTCTTCCGGAAAGAAAATACACTGAAAGCAAAGACCAAGTATACACTCTGGCGAAGTATTAACAGTTCCAGCAATGGATTACCTCTGAGTTCCGGGAGGTCATTTTGCAAAGGCTCTGGACTTAGTCTGGTTGATGAAGACCTCTGACACTTGTTAGTAGTGTAGTTTGAGCTTTATTAGGTTTATCACTAGCCATCAGTACAAGGAAAAGCCAGTGTGGGGACAGCCATATCGTCAGATAGGAAAGTATTGAAACATTGTGTAGAGACAGGTCCCTTCTCTACCACACACTGGGTGAAGTCTGTGCAAAAGTAGAGCATTACTGTCCCTCCTGAGTGGATAAAACAGCAAGAGAAGGGTTCCTTTACTAAAGAAATTTCCAAAGTGTATTCCTTACATGCTATTCTGTGGTCACAAAGGTTTTGCACAGTAATGCCGTCTTATTTCTACTTGTGTACTAGAGAGAAATGCATAGCAGAGTCACAATGCATTTTCATCGATTAAAGACCCTAGGAATTCCTGAAACCATGTATATTCTTCCTAAATTTGTTTCCCCAAATTCATTTCACCCCTATTTTACAGCACACCTGTTAACAGTGACTCAATTCCATTGAAAAATAGTACCACAACCCGTAAGCCCATCTGCACTCCCCTCCCCGAACCCTGGAAGCTCTTCTTTTTCTCAGATTTTATTTAATGCAAGGATGACCTGTAGTAACTCCAGTACTTTGCCATCTTTTATATGTCACGACACCCATAGACATGTATAATAAAAATTATAGTAGTTGCATGCCCCACATATCCATAATGGATCATGGTCATCCTTTGTCCACTTCATGGTTTTTGACTATCTTTACCTGCCATAAAATACTCTGTGACTCCTTCTGTAAATTTATGAAGCACTGGCCCAGATGGGAGGTCATAGCCCAAGGGCTGAGGGGATCAGTCTCATGGGGAAGCTATACCACTTGGGACATTTCATTGTGACGAGCTGACAGGGATGCACAGGATGAACCCACCCTGGCTACCGGGAATATTTGTGTGTTGAATGTGGAGTCCTCTATACTCACCCACTGTTTGGTGTCTTCAGGTAGCTACTTACCCAGCGTGAAGTCAGATGTGAACCCTGTAACTGGTGCCCTTTGTTTCACTGCCCAGCCCACCTCACACATTTTATGTGGACCTGGTGCTATATTATCCGAATGACTCCCCTCATTTCCTGTGTTTGATAGACTTCATTCTTCCTTTCTTGGTTTCCGTACGAGGCAGCAGGCCAGGTGGACAAGAGCTGAAGGACGATCTATCAACCCTCCCTGAGACATTTGGAGGTTTTGACTTCCTTTCAATTAGGAGCAGACTGTTCTAGAGGATCACCTCCCCCACCCCTCCCCCCATGGCCTACTTGCTTCCAAAGCATACAGCTAGATGTTGATTTTGCTATCAGAGCTGAGGCTCTGGGAAAAACAGTAACCAGGTAGGAAAAAGGTAACTGGCAGGGAAAAGTTATATTCAAATGGATGACTAGGGGCTGGTAGGATACCAGGTATTTTCTAAATACACCTCTCACCTAATACCAGGTTTCTTATTCCCTTTCTGAGAGCTCTAGTCTTTTGTTGTCATCGTTGTTGTTGTTGTGTTATTTTCCAATAGAATATAGTCTCCTTTTTATTTCCCTAAAAAGTAATCCATCTTCATTGCTCAAAACTGAAACTAGGGCTTCCCTGGTGGCGCAGTGGTTGAGAGTCTGCCTGCCGATGCAGGGGACATGGGTTCGTGCCCCGGTCCGGGAGGATCCCACATGCCGCGGAGCGGCTGGGCCCGTGAGCCATGGCCGCTGGGCCTGCGCGTCTGGAGCCCGTGCTCCGCAGCGGGAGAGGCCACAACAGTGAGAGGCCCGCGTACTGCAAAACCAAAACAAAACAAACAAACAAAAAAACCATATGGATACCCAATTGTCCTAGCAGTATTTATTGAAATCTATCCTTTCCCTGCCAAACCACCATGATACCTCGGTCATACAACAATTGCCCATATTACATGCCTGGGTCTGTTTCTGGGCTCACTATTCCATCCCACTGGTCTGTTTGCCTACCACTGATCCACAGTTAATTCTTACATCATAGTAATTCTTGATCCTTGGTGGGGCACACCTCCCACATTGTTGTTCTCCTTGGTTCTTATTTACCTTATTCATCCTTTTCTGTTCCATACACATTTGACACTCCGTTGGTCATATTGTTAAAAAATTTGGGCATTTAGTTGGGATTATAGTGGAGGAGAATTTATATTTTTACAATATTGAGGCTTTCGATCTATGACTGTTTATTTAGGTCTTTTTAAATGCCCGTTAATAACATTTTATAATTTATTCAGTGGAAGTCTTAACACATTTGTTAGATTTATTCTTACATATTGTTGATGCTATTATGAATGCTATTTAAAAAAATTTTGTGTTTGCTAATACATATAGTAGTACAATTGATTTTTTCATATTGATATTATATCTAGAAAACATGTTTAATTCTCTCATTATAAGTCTGTAAATAATACATCTGTGGTTTCTTTGGGGTTTTATGTGTATAAAGTCATATCATCTTTAAGTGACACATTTGTTGCTTCCTTTCTAATTCTTATGCTTTTTATTTTCCTTGCCTCACTGCACTGACTGAAACCTTCAGTGTAATTCTGATTAGAAGTGGTAACAGTGGGCAAGTTTGTCTTTTTTTTGTTTGGTTTTTTTTTTATCTCACAGTGAGAATACACCTTCAAGTATGATGACTGCCAGTTTTTTTGTTTCTGTTTTTTTTTTAATTTCCATTATCAGATTAAGGAAGTTGGGGCCCTTCTATTGCTGGTTTGCTCTAAGGCTATAAGGCTTTCTTTTTTTTATTATGAATAAATATAGAATTGTTTCCAAATGCTTTTTCTGCATTTCTGCATTCTTTGAGATGATCTTGTGAATTTTCTCTTTTATCTATTGTTTTATAACAAACTATACCAGTATTGAGTGGATTAAAAGACTACCATTTATTATCCCTTACAATCTGTGGGTTGAGAGGGTTCAGCAAGGTGGTTCTTCTGCTGTTCTTGTCTGGGTAGTCTCATGTGGTTGCAGTGAGATGGTATCTGGTTCTGGATTCATCTGGAAGCTCAACTTGGACGTTGAAGTCTCCCAGGTGGCTCATTACATGTCTGGCACTTCCTTGGAGGTGGCTAAAAGTCCCAGTGCAGCTGGGATGCTGGGAAGGCTGGTCCTGTCTTCCCCCACATAGTCTCAGGGCCTCTTTCTCTCTCTGTGGCCTCTACATGCGACCTTTACAAAGTGTCTCCAGCTGGGTGGCTTACGTATTACATGGTGGCCCAAAGTGTAAAGCAGGAGCTGCCAGGCCTTCTTAAGGCATATTCCTGAAGTTTGCACAGCATCACTTCTGCCATGTTCAGTTGTTTAAAGTAAGTCACAGGCCAGCCCAAATTCAGTACCATAGGGATTACACAAGGACCTGATGCCAAGAGGCCATCTTTAGAGACCACCTACCACAATATATTCATGGGTGAATTACATCAGTTAGATTTTCTAATGTCTGTAGCTTTACATACTTGGGATAAACCCAACTTGGTCATAATGAATTATCTTCAAATCTAATATATTACTTTCTTATGTTGGCTCATTTTCACTTTTTCCTCATAATATATTTCAAGAAAAATTGTGGGTCTATGCTTGCCCTTAAAAAGAATCCAATAACACCCTTATATGAAAAGTTGAGGCACCATGTTCTTTCCTCTCCTCGTGTATGTCCTGAGATGAAACTTCTTTGATCCTTCCTTGGAGGGAATGGGACACTGGGACAGTTTTACTGCTCACAGCTTTGGCAGGCATCGCAACCTGAGCAGCCATGGTTTCACTTAGTGACTCACTGTCACACTGGCATATCCTGTTCCTTGTTGATGGTGCCACCTTTTACACAAAAGCACACAGAACCCCCTGCATTTGCAATGAGATTCCATTTGCAGTCCCCCTCTTCTGCGGAACCTCACAGCGCTTGCCTGCATTGGAAGGATTATGACAGCAACTTCCTGCAATCCTACAGTGCCCAACAGATGGAGGGTGACTCATGCCTCTGACAGGGAAGTTAATGGGTCTTTTCAGTGCTTATATTGGTCACTTTTCCCTGTTTGCTCCCAACATTTGCTGGTCCAGTAAGTTTATGAAAAGATTGGAGGACATCACTATAAGGTAACAAGGATAGCATTTAGTTACTATTACAGTAGATTCTATTTGAAAGATTATAACTTAACATATACCAGACACTATATAGACTATGTGTGTGTGCATATATACATGCTTTGTATTTTGTGGTGGATAAAACACGGCACAAATTTATCAACATTCTTCCCATTGAGAGGTGAGTCTGTGACTCCTGCCCTTGAATCTGCGTGAGCTCAGAAACCGCTTCGAGCAGGCGGATATGGAAGAAGTGATGCTGTGACTGTTTTCAGGCCCAGGCCTTAATAGACTGGCAGCTTCTCCTTCCTGCCTCTTGGAATGCTCATTCAGGGAGAAGCCAGTGGCCATATAAGTCCAACAACGCAAAGACCACCATACCGTGAGGAAGCCCAAGTTAGCCACAAGAGAATAGGTAGAACTGACTTAGCTCCCACCCAGCTTTTCTGACCATTCCAGCCCAGACAGCAGACCTGTGAGTGAAGAAACCATTAGATGATCCAGCCTCAATGACCATCTGTTGATATCAACCCACAGAGAGATTATAGGAGGAGATACCAGTGTGTTTATGAATAAAGACGAGTTCAGGGTTGGTCATGGTGTGTTTGAGGTGCTGTGGGACATCCTGATAGAGCTATTGAGAGAGTACAGGTGTCTGAAGTTCAGGGTGAATGAACTAGACTAAAGGTATAGCCCTGAAAATGCTCAGAGTGCGTGTTGCTGGTCTCTGAACCACGGGATCCAGCCTGCTCTTGCTTGTAGTAGTCGCTTGCTAAGGGTAGGGGCCACACCCCTGGGGGAGTGAAAGAGAGTTGCACTTACGGTGAAGAGGGACAAAGTGTGTCATCCGCTTGAGGGAACCCTTCTCCCAGGCAATTCTAGCATCTGTCTCCAAGGAAAGGTATCAATTCTGCTCCCGCCCGCTTGCCATAAACTAAACTAAACTAAAATGCAAAAGCCTTATGTTAGCATACAGACCATTATTCATGTGTTTGGTATAGTCTTTTGTATAGATATTTTCCCACTGCTAAAGTTATGTATCAAACTCTGTCTTCCACTCTTTCTTTTTTTATGGCCTATAAAGACCAACACCATCTCATTGTTGGCCCACGCTGATCTCATTTCCTTTCAATTTCATTCATTCACTTTGCTCCAGCCTCCCTGACTTTTTTTTATCTGTCCTTTCCATTTACCAAGCTCATTCCCTCCTATGGGGGGGGTTTACACTGATTGTTCCTCGTATTTAAGAGGACAGATTGTCTCTTATATTGTCTTCTTATATCGTCCTATAGTTCTGTCCCTATCCTATAGTTGTCCTGTAGTTCTGTCCCCATCCAAATTCAGATGTCAACCCAGAACCCAAATGTCACCTCAGAGAGGCTAGGTCTACACGCTATGCTAACAGCCTATTTTATCTGCTTTGTAGCACCTAGTCATACCTGAAATTTTTGAAAAACTTAATTTTGTTTGTAGAACTATTGGCTCTACAAGGATAGGATGTTTGAACTTCTAATTCCCAGTTCCAAATGAGTACATAGTGGATTTCCAATAAAAAACTGCTAAGTGAATGCATGATCTTCTAGAGGCAGGAGAGAGGGACCAAGAGAGGGAGGACGAGGGCAAGTGGGCATATGTCTTATAGGAGTGCGTCTCCAGGGCTCCCATATCTAGTGCACTGCTCGCTGGATCTCACATTCAGCTGCACGTTAGAGTCATCTGGGGTCCCACTAAAGGCTGAGACCCAATCCCAGAAATTCTGATTTATTGGTATGTGACCTAGGCATCAAGAGTTTTCAGAGCTCCCCAGGTGGTTATTATGTGCATCCCGACTGAGAACCACTTATTAGGTGTTAATAAAACTGAAGTTATCTTTTCCTGGGCCTCTTGTGACTTTTTTATTAAGTGAGTTCTGAGACTCTAACTCTAGAGACATCAAGCAATGCTAATCTCTAAAGATGTCCCCAAAATACTTGGTTTAAAGAAGGATCTGGACTGCTCATGTTTACCTTAAAGATCAGATTCCCATTGACTGGTGGGAACGTCTTGGATTATAAGAAAAGATACACGGAGCTTTTGTTAGAAGACGAACTAGGGCTGGCATGTGAGCCAAATTCAGAATTTTCCACATTAGTGTCTTTCATGGTCATTGTATATTAAAGTAGGATAAGAAAGTAACTTAACAGTCCTCCTGGGAATAGGAGCGCTATTTTTGACATTTTGAAGGTCACGTCTCAGCCCCCAAGGGAAGCATATAGGAGAATAGAACCAGGTTCATTCCCTAAGCCCATCTCTTGGAGAACATGGGGAAGGTACTGATGGTATTGAGGGGCACTGTAGAGTGTGAGTTAAAAATCCTGAAGCAGTGAATCCCTCTTTTCAAAGAAAAGCAAACTATAATCCCAGTTTGTAAAGCTGGTCGAAGTGGGGCAGCTCTGTTTGAAGTAAGGTTTGTAGCCTGGAGGCCAGCTCAGTCCAGGTTGCCTCACACAGTCCCTACCCCGAGGTGGCCCTGGAGGACTGAAGCCTAGGGCTCTGCCAAACTTACCTTGAAAAACACTCTTCCAGATGATGCTTTTAGGAGGAGTAATTATAGATCTGTCCTGTTAAAAACATCCACCCCAAGGGAAATTTATAACAAATAGGTAAGGGACTGCTGGGGTTTCTTTGGTATCGAGATTGAGCACAGTGTCAAGATTAACCAGGTTGGTCCTTTACAGGAGCATGACACAGAGACCTTGGTAAAAATGCAGGTTCTGACTTAGTACATCCTGGGTAGGATCCAAGATCCACTTGGGATAAGCTCCCAAGCAGTGCCAATGCTTTGAGTACCAGAGTTCCAAATCACAATTCATATATCAAAATCCCCTGGGAGACTTATTAAAAATGCAGATCTTGGGGCCCCATCCTAGGGCCTCTGGAAAGAACCCTCTGGTTGTGGGTCTGGGAGTCTTGTTTTAAAGGGTTCCCCAGGTTTTTCTGATGTTCGCTAAATTTGAGAACTGTGCTTTAGCATGTATCTATCTACTTATCTTTCTCTTCAGGGACCCAGAAGAAGAGCCCGAGGCTCCACATAATGCCAGGGCTGGAAGAGGCTTTGCAGATCATCTAGCCCAGCCTTACTCTGTTATTGATTAGGAAACCGAGCTCCCAAAGGGCAAACAGTCCTGCCAGGTGCCTATAGCCAGTGGGTAGCAGAGCAGTGCGGACACCAGAACAGAAGTATCTGATTCCAACCCTCACTTTTCCTAGAAAACCATGGACCTTTCTTGGTCATTGCTTTTCTGTGCTGCTTCATGCGGCTGTCTCTCTCTCATCCTCTGCTATATTCCCCAAGCCTAGTGTCTGGCCTAGGGAAGATGCTATAATAAGTTACTCTTACTGTTGTATATACCTGCTGCACTTGTACCTAATCAATTATCTTCACATTCTCTTATTAAATATTTTCAAGTTATAAAAATGAACACTGGATGTTCCCAGATAAAATACCGAAGTTCTCAATAAGAGTCTAAATGTAGAAGGCATTCAAGAACATGGATTATGGGGAGGAGAGGGGATGGCCCCAGTTCCATAATTTATTAACTATGTGATCTTGGGAATTTTGCTCAACTTTTCTGACCCTCAGTTTCCTCATCTGTAGATCGGAGATATCACTGGACCCTAATTGGTCAATGTATATAAAATGTTTACTATGGTGCCTGGTCCATAGTAAGGGCTAAATCCAGCCATAACGCTCTGGATTTCAGAAGCAAAATAATGCTTCATCAGTCACACTGGAAGTCACAGCGTTAGGAACCCCTTGCCAGCTGCCAATCTGTAGCAGTTAGAAATGGGTCACATGTAATGCATGAACCATAGGTCTGGAGTGAACAAATTTGAGTTTGCACAGATTCTAAGAAGAAACTTTCTGCAGCATACGGTGTGTTACCCTTGCATAGCAAAGTGGTTACTGAGATACTGAGGAGACAGGTTACTGAGCTGGGTCACTCCTAACGAATGCGATGGCAGGAGGGGTGTGTAGGCTGAAATCCCCACTGGGATTCTCTCCACAGGGTCCACATATGGACTAACCAGCTCAGAGTTTGCTGCAGATCTGTGGTGCAATGGCTTTCAGCAGTGTGTTTCAGTCTTCACCCAGGGAGCGTAGGAAACATATTTTTAGCCTGATTACTAAATGATGGAATGTGAGTTTGAAATGCAAGCCTCCAAAGTTCACCAGGGGAACGAGACTGTGTGATTCTTACTATCAGGAGGTGTGTTTTCTCCGCGTGTCCCTGGTTTTCAGAGTAACTCTGATTTTCAAACATTCTGCTCTGTTGTTCCATGAGTATAATTCTACTTGTCTGAGCAGATATGCTGATTTGTGAGGAAGTGGTTGGGAAAATATGGCCACCACAGAGCGATATAGAGATCACGTCAAAGATACTTGGTGGTAGAGGAAGAAGTACGACATATTGTAAGCAGGTGTGACTTCACCTTTAACCTCAGTAATGAGTCAGACTTCTTTCAGTTGCAAGTGACAGAAACTAACTGAAACTTGCATAGGCAAAAAGGGAGTTCCCTGGCTCTTGTAACTGAAAAGTCCAGGGGATTCATGGCTGGCTAGATACAGATTCTCGACCAGTGACCCAGCAAGCCCACATCTCTTACCTCCTCACTCTGGCTCCTCTGTGTGGCTTTTATTCTCAAGCAGGCTGCCCCTTTGGGTGACCTCAGCATCCCTGGGCTTGGATCCTGCCAGGGGTTTCAGCAAAAGCTCTGAAAATTCTCTTTGGCTGGACCTGAGTCATTTTTCCCTCCCAAAACCTACCAGTCCCTTAAACTGTAAGGACTACAAGACTCTTCAAAGGAAACTGAGGTATAGCTGTCAAAAAAGGAAGGCATGGATTCTGGACAGAGAAATGCAATAAATGCCTTACATCCTTTGCTTGTGTGTCAGGAATGTGTTTGCTGTCACTTCTTTCTGCCCAGTTTTCCTAGAATAAAATTCTTATGCCCACCCTCGTCATCTACCCACAAGAGATCTGTCTCTCGCTCATGTATTCTGTTCATTTGCCTCCCCGCCCCTTTACTTTTCTGCCTTCAGGAAGAAGGATAGTGCCTTTAGCTGCAGGCGGCCAGGAAGAACTTCTTCTGAAATTTCCTGGGAAACATGTAGACGCAATTTTGCCACCATATGCAGCGTCTCTGGTAAACTGTAGAATGGGCCCTGGTCCATCTTAGTTCACCAAAGCAAGGACTCCAGGAGTGATTTGCTTGGCTCTGATTTGCAGTTTGCTTTTAGAGAGCTGAACAGATAGGAATTTGCACTTGAAGACTGCTGCCCTTGCAGGGAGCAGTTTGCTTAATTAAACAAGAGGTGACAATGTTGTGAGTTGTGTACTTAGCACGGTAAGGTTCACAGTTCCGTACACAGTGGAAGAGCTCTAAGATTGACATGTCACGAGGTTTAGAGAGAACCTCAGATAGCAAAAAGGGACATTAACATCAAATGTATGTTTTCATTCAGTACAACGCATCAGAGCCTCCTATAAGGTTTATTGCAAAGAATTAGCATTTATTGACTGCTAAGTGTCAGACACTGGGCAGAACCCATTCACTCCCCCAAATACCCAACAGGGTGTTTATTATTCCCATTTTATACAAAACGAAACTGAGGAACTCGAGGTTAACTGACTTGCCCTTGGTAACAGAGCTGGACAGTGAGGGAACTTCAGGCCATTGGACCCTGGGCCCCAAGCTCTCTGACATCCTATATAGGTCTATGTGATGATCAGTTTGGCTACTCAGAAATTATCCATGACTGGGTTTCTTGTTTGTTTGTTTCTAAGACTTTATTTTTATTTTATTTTATTTTTCTTTTGTTTTTGCTGTACGCGGGCCTCTCACTGTTGTGGCCTGTCCCGTTGCGGAGCACAGGCTCTGGATGCACAGGCTCAGCGGCCATGGCTCACGGGCCCAGCCACTCCGCGGCATGTGGGATCTTCCCGGACTAGGGCACGAACCCGTGTCCCCTGCATCGGCAGGCGGACTCTCAACCACTGCGCCACCAGGGAAGCCCTAAGACTTTATCTTTAGAACAGTTTTGGGTTAATCCCAAAATTAAGAGTAAAGTACAGAAATTTCCTATATGCTCCTTGCCCCATACACGCACAAGCTCCACCCCCCAACCCACTGTCAATATCCCCAGCCAGAGGTTACATTTGTTGTAACTGATGAACCTGCATTGACACATCACAATCACCCAGAGTCCATAGTTTACCTTAGGGCTCAGTCTTGGTGTTATGCGTTCCATGGGTTTGGACAAATATATAATGACAAGTGTCCATCATTATGGTGTTGTCCAGAGTATTTTCATTGCCCTAGAAATCCTCCGCCTACTCATCCCTCCCCTGCTCCTTACTACCCCAGCAACCATTAAAATTTTTGTTTGCTTTGCCTTTTCTAGAATGTCATAGAGTAGGGACCACACAGTATGTAGCCTTCTCAGGTTGGCTTCTTTCACTTAGTGATATGCCTTTAAGGCTCCTCCATGTCTCTTCATGGCTTGATAGCTCATTTCCTTTTAGCACTAAATCATTTCCATTGTCTTGTTATAGCACAGTTTATTTATGCCTGTTCACCTACTAAAGGATATCTTGGTTGCTTCCAAGTTTTGGCAATTATGCATAAAACTGCTGTAAACATCCATGTGTAGGATTTTCTGTGGCCATAAGTTTTCAACTCCTCTGGGTAAATCCCAAGGAACATGATTGCTGGTTTGCCTGGTGGTAAGGGTAGGTTTAGTTTTGTAAGAAAACGCCAAACTACCTTCCAAAGTGGCTTCACCTCTCTTCGTTCCCAGCAGTGCATGCGAGTTCCTGTTGTTCCACATGCTCGCCAGCATTTGGTGTTTTTAGTGTTCCAGATTTGGGCCATTCTAATAGGTGTGCTACTTGCCATTTAACATTTTTTCTTTAAATATGTATTTTATGACTTTTAAGTGCTAGCTGCTAGATGAGTGCAATGCTCGGAAGATTTTTGAGAAGTGACTCCCAGATAGCACCTGAGATGAAAAACAGTAGCTAAAAGCTATTGCGTACTTACTAAGAGCCATGCCTCGTGTTAAGGGCTTCATGTTTTCATTCTCTTATTCATTTAATTCTCATGTAACCTTCCTGAGTTAGATACCACTTCAGTTTAGAATAAGGAAACCGAGAGTTAGAGGGAAGACATTTGCTTAAGGACTTCTAGTAAGTAAGTGACAGAGTTGAAGTTGAGTCCAGGTAGTTTGTCTCCACGGCCTTTGCCTTTGACCTCTGTGCCTCTCCACACCACGCCACACCATGCCATGCCACGCCACGCCACAGCAGATTCTGTCAGTCACTGCCAAGACCACGGTGCCCTGCTAGAACCCAATCAATTTTATACTTAGTATTCCTCAGTTATTATTCAATAGTCTTTTCCTTTTTAAATTTTTTAAGGCCATCACCTATCAAAACATAAAGTAGTAGGTATTTCACTTTTAAATTCAGTTGCAAAAGAACAAAATTTTTGAAGAAGGAGATTTTGTCACTGAATAAAGTGACAGGATGCTCATTATCAATTCAATAAATTTCCCAAGGTGGGTTGCAAGGGCCAGGCTCTGTGGTAGACATTGGAATGTGTGGTAAGATGCAGGCAGTGCCACAAGAATGTGCATAGTTTGGTGATAGGTATACAGATAAGTACAGGGAAATGTGTTGAGTTTTGAAGAACTAGAGGGAAGGCCAAGGTGCTTTGGGGACTTGGTCTGAGCTACCATGACAGCCAGTGAACTGGGTGTTCCCCAGAAGGTAATGGAAGTCTTGTCCTTTAGTTAAAGGGGTCAGATTTGAAGAACTGTGTGCTTAGTTAAGAATTTTTGGTTGGGGAGAAAAAAGAGATAACAGAAATATAAACAAATAGTGAGTTAATTAAGAGTCCAGCAGCATTGGTTCACTTGTCCCATGATATCGCCAGGGTCCCCTCTGTCTACTCTACCATCTTAGTTTTTGGTATTTCATATTCATGATTTTACCTCATTGTCACAAGTTGGCTGCTGTAGCACCATACAAAACCAAGGTAGGAAGTGGATAAAGGTGTGGTAGTGAAAAAGCTCTTTTCCTGGAATGGAACTCTCCTTCTGCTAACAAAAGGAAAAACTTTCTCCAGGAGCCTGCCAGAAAAATTCCCTTTCCATCTCTTAGCCAGAATTGAGTCACATGATGACACTTAACTGCAGAGGAGGATGGGAAAGAAGCAAGTCTCCAGGTTTTCTCCAGCCTCTTTAGAGCAAGGTTAACAAAGGAGATAGAAATGGCTCTGTGTTATGTAACCAATAGTTTCTGCCACAGTGTGAGTGTGACACATTTGGAGCATTCCTAACCATACAAGTACTGTGACCAATGATTTGTGACCTTACGATCATTTAATTGGTCAGTCTGTTGGAGTTAATCATATAGAACTGGGTCACATGTTAGAGGATGGGAAATTCCTGCCCTGTTGCTCATGAGTTTTGAAAACTCTTCCCAGGGAAATTAACTGACTAATAATTGGCTTATCTGTTTCCACTAGAGTTCAAATAAGGCAAAATATTTTTTTCATAACCTAAGACTGGACAGTATATCCCAAAATTACCTTCTAAAATTAACTGAACTTTTTAAAGCTTGTGTCAGTTATAGCTTATGTGCTATGGACAGCAGCGGCCATGTAATTTGTGAAGCTCAGTGGAAAAAAACAAACAAACAACGTAGGGCTCCTTGTTCAAAAATTATTAAGAATTTCAAGATAGCAGAGCAAAACACTAAGCCAAGCATGGGGCCCTGTGCAATTGCACAGATTACACATCTACAAAACTGGCCCTGGCTGAGCGCAACTGGTTTGCTGCTGAAGCCTAAACTTGGGGGAGGCTGAGCTCAAGAGGTTGGCTACAGGTGTGGGATCTGCTCCTCATAAGGGCAGCATGATGGTTGAATCCACACTTTTGAATAGGCCTGCTCTGTATTCTAATCCTAATGCTGCCACTTAATTGCTCAGTGATTTTAGAAACTTCTTTAGCCTTTCAAAGATTCAGTGTCCTCTTCTGTAAAAGGAAGATGATAATATCTCTTTCGTATATTATTGAAAGGAGTAAATTAAATGATGTTATCTTTTATCATAGCACATCCCTGCTATATGCTTATACTCTGACCTCAGTGAAAGGTTGCCATGACCTGTGAATTTTGCTGATCCCCAAACTCAGTTTTACCATGTCAGACAGAGGATATTAGACTCTAGGAGGCAGATCCTTGCACATTAGACTCACAGGAGAATGATTTGTGAGTCAGAATGTCCATTTCTTCACATGTGAAGAATTGGCTGGACTTGGAATGACATCTAACATCTGCTCTTTTTTCAGAATCCAGTCTGGAAACGATGCTCAGATTAGTACACAAAATCAGTATTTTCTTCGGACATTCTCCTGACATTTCCGAGGCCAAATACGTGGAAATCTTTTAAATGTAGCCAAGGTTTCCTTTTTGTAGGACTCGGGAGAACCTGTTTAGGAGATTTAGGAGTTCTGTGAATTCCCAAGGGGATTTCCAAACTCAGCCAAGCATGCATGATTGGATCAATGTGGGGATACACTTTGGTAAGCATTTAACATAAACAGGGTCATGTTTTGTATGTGAACACAGGCATGCGTAAACTACCGTCAGCCTACCCAGTAGGAAAAATTAACATTTGAAGCACCCTCAGCAAGAATCTAACCTCAGTGGTAGTTACTTAGAGCTTTTGAATGCGCCTCTTGTAATCTATACCATAGGATTTGTTAATTTGCAAAAGAGAAATGCTTTTTTGATTGCTAAAGTTAGTGGTGTTCAGCTATGTTACCGGCCAGAATGATGGCATGGCCCTACCACCCTTCCATGAATGAAGTATAGGGACTAGGGGAGCCAATCACCTAATCTTTTTGGTCCTCAAGGTCCTACACCCCCATTTCATGGAGGGCTCTGGCACTGGACACAGTCCTTTAGTGGATGGTCCAGCCACCAGAGGACAGCGGTCTCAGCCTGTCGTAGGCAGAGTGAACATTTTATGTAAGGAGCTTATGCAAGAACCTCAGGGCAGACTGAGACTTCCCAGAGCTTATAAGAAAAATGTGCATTTTCATCTTGTGTGCTTGTTTGTTATTACACATATGTGTGTTTGGCAGAGTTTGGGCCTAGGCTTGCTTGCGTTAGGACTTCTTATTTGGCAGCAGGGATGTGAGGTGGAAACAATCCAACCATTTTTTGTGGCCAAATGGGCTTAGGGCAGTTCGCCATGAAATACTTTCTTTGTGGTGCAGTTCATGGAATTTGTGTTCTCAGGAACACACTTTGAGAAAGTGTAGAATCAACTTAGAAGCAGAGGGTTAATTTCTTACGTGATATTTCCATCAATCTAGAATAGATGGGGACAGTTGATCTAGTGCTTTTCTGTTTGTATTTTGATTTTCCGATCTGGGATGTCACGTATAAGAAAAGTGTTGGGGAGACATCCCTATGAAATCTCGTTTGATTTTGCATTTAACAATCTACTTTTTTTGAGAAGAGTGAAATAGAGGAAGGCTGGGGAAAACAAAAGACACGATCATTTCACCTGTGCACTCATAACGGATCTGTGGATGAGAAATGAAGCACTTTGGCATCATCAGGGTGTTTCTGTGTGTTTAAGTGCTTTCTCTCGATGGAGTGACTTTTAGAGGACTGACTAAAAATTGTACTTTCAGAAGCATGATTCTGTGAGACACATCCTAAGATAGAAAGCCCTCTGTGGAGAGAGAATTCACTGCTTTTCTGTGGCATCTATAACCAGCACACATCTAGTTATCAAAAGGAGAGCCGCATGGAATAAATACAGTAGTTGACTTCTACCCAAATCCTTTTGAAAAGAGGAAGTGGAGCCTTTCTGCTCTTTGACACACAAAAGCACATTGCTTTATAATGGATTCCACAAAAGAAGCAAACTCCAAACAAAGCAACATCTTTTTGCCCTAACCTACATACAATGTAAGTGAGATTCCAAGTATGCAAATGGTGGGAGGAAAGAAATGCATGTTCACTACCCCAGTTATTGGCTATTGTGTAGAATATGAGTAGTAATTGCCTACAAGCTGGATGATCAATGTGCACCACTTTTGTTCTTCTTTAATATTTGGTCTCAGTCTAATCTTCATCTACTCTTTCTATGATTATTTCTTTCTGTAAAAGCTGGGTTGGTGTTCCAAGAACTGAATCCAACCCCCATCAAGCCCAAGCCATCAGGGTGAAATATAACAACAGGTCTCTTTATCTGGGCCGGTCGTCTCTTTTTAGACATCAGTAAGACTTTCTTTATATCCACCATGAGCTTGGTTTTGAAACCAAACCTGTCTCCATCCGTTTACTCGTGTGGTGCAGGTGTGAGTGGAATCAGTGCCATTTTAGAGCAATTTCTGTGAAGTGCAAGCTCCTGGAGCGACAAGCCTAGATGGGTACTCAGCCTTCCCCCCCCGACTCCACCCCTCCGACCAGATCCTTAGGATGTGTGAGTTTATCAGTCTATCCTCCCTTCTTCACTGTTAGGCAGGGACCTTGTTTAATTTTCGTGTCTCAATCTCCCGCCACCTTTCTTCAGTGCCTGGGCCAGTGTTCTATCCAAGTAGGCTCTGAATGTTTGTTGACTACTTAAATACTTCTGGAGGACTGTTTAGGGTTCTGTTGAGGGGGTGGAAAAATGGCTTTGCTGGAGCCACACATGAGGGTGGAGGCTTCGTTCTACAGGCTGGAATGAAGTACAGTGGGAGGATGAAGGATGTTTGCAAAGCTGGGGGTGGAAGGCACTAGGGAGAAAAGAAATGCAGAAGGGAATTTTGTGTTCTGTCTTTGGAGTTAAATTCATCAAGACTGTAGAAACCTCAAGGCATCAAAAATGATACCACCTCATAAAAGTCTTGGACTAAACTATCCAGTGTGGTAGTCAGCTGCATGTGGCTATGTAAATTTAAATTACCTGAAATTAAACAAAAATTAAAATTCAGTTCCTGCGTCACACTAGCTATATTTCACATGCTCAGCAGCCACGTGAGACTCATGACTGCTGTATAGGAGAGCAGAGATGTAGAAATTTCCATCATCTCAGAAAGCTCTGTTGGACAGCCCTGCTCTAGGAGATGGTAACATCTTCATTTTTTTTTTCACTACTTGTTCATTCATCCTACAATATTAACTGAACACCTACATTTCCTGGCAGTACTCTGAGAAAAGCCTGAAACAGCTAAGAGCCTAGACCCTGGAGCAATGGGTTCAACTACTCACTTACTGTGGGACCTTGGACAAGTCAGTTAACCTCCCTGTGCTTTAGTTTAACCAGCTGTAAAATGAACATAATAAAATCATCTCATAGTTTTGTTATGAGGATTAAATGGGTATGTATGTATATGTGTGTCTATATAGATAAATTTATGTACATGTGTGTATCTATATGAGTATATAGACGTGTATGCATATATATGTATATATGTGTAGATACACATACACATTTATTTTTGTATGTATCTTAAATCACTTTCTGGCACATATCCAGTGCTTGGTAGGAGGGAGCTCTTAGTAGTAGTAGCAGGTATTTATTACAGAGTGATGAACAAAACAACTATGGTTCCTGTTGTCCTGGAATTCACCATCAAGTGGGAGAAGCAGATAGTAAATCACTACACAAGTTAACAATTACAAACTATGTCAAGGATTGCAAAAGAATGAATGAGATGAAGCAACAGAGGAGAGTAATGGAAAAGCTACATAGGACGCTTCTCATTTAAGCTAGAAAAAGAGGAGAAATGGCAGCCATGCAAAGGGAGAAGGAGAGAGAATGCTAGGCAGAGGAGAGTACGCTATGAAAGAGGACAATGTGACTATAACAGACCAGGCAATGGAGGGGCTCCAGCTGAGGTTGGAAGAAGCAGTAAAATGCAGCCAACTCACACAGAGCTGAAGCCAGTGGTAAAGAGTATGTGCTAGGGGAAATGTATTAACATTATGTATAAACTGATCACTCTGAGTTGTGGGAGGCACATATTGGAGGGGTAGCAGAAGGGAAAGCGGAGTCCGTCGGAAGGCTATTTTAATAGACCAGGACCGGAGGGAGTGATTTAGATTCCGGCAGTAGGCATGGAAGTAGAGTGGGATGGGCAGTTTCTAGTTATAGTTGACAGAAAGAACCAATGAGACTTGCCGATGGATTACAGGTGGTTGATAAGAAGGAGGCATCAGGCCGATATTCAAGTTTTTACTTGACTAAGTCAGTGGTAGTTTTATTTACCGAAATAAAGTAGACCTATAAAGAACGTTTTTGAGGAAGACTAACCAAATCTGCTTGATGACAAGCAGTGTGTTAGAGATGGAAGTCTGGTTTCCAGATGAAAGGCTGGTCTGAAAATAGGCACATGGGCATCATTAGCTTGTAGATGATATTTAAGAGGTTAGATAAGAGACTAACTTCTGGAATGATGGAGTGGGAAACACAGCAAACGTTCTCCCCAGTGAAACAACCATTTAACTGAAGAAGAGTATATATATTCTCTGAAAATTGTCTAAGGGCATACAGCAATTAGAGCAATATTCATTCAAGTAAATTTAGTAAATCTTGGTAAGAACAGTGAGAGAGAGTCTTTGACGTTTGAGCCGTGACACCTCCCTCCCAGCTACATCTTTGGAATCACCACGGAAGGGGCAGGCTGCCAGCATTTTTCATCTTTCTCCAGAAGTCCCATGTTGCAGGAGCTTCATTCGGAGAGAACTGGGCCTCTATTCCTCCACCTGGGAAATATCCATTAAATACAAATGAAGGTAGTAGAAGAGGAACAGAAGAACAAAGAGATTTGAGACAGAGAAAACCAAGAGCAAAGTGGCAGATGTAAATCCAACCATATTAGTAATATTGGTTATGGATGATCACACAGTCCAATTGAAAGGCAGATTATCAGATTAGATTAAAAAAGTAATATCATCTAACTATATGCTGTGTACAGGAGGCACTTTAGATTCAAAGATACGAATAGCTTGAAAGCAAAAGGATGGTAAAAGATACACCATGGAAATAGCAGCCATAAGCAATGCGAAGTGGCTATACTAATAGCGGACAAAATGGACTTTAAAACAGGAGCTGGAAATGGGGGAGACTATCCAAAAGGAAAGAACAGAGGGTTTGGGGTGGAGCTTTGGGAATTCTCGAATTTAGAAGCAGACAGGGGGGGAAGGATCATGAAAAGGAGACACCCAAGCTACAATATTTTTCCAGGCTCTTACAGATCATGCTATGGTATAAGCACACATACTAGAATCCTTCCGCATCAGCCCTAAGAATGCATGCAGTTGAACGGATCCTCTCACTCTTTTACCTGCCCCAATTTGACACATCAGGAAATGAAAGACTGAACAGTGACTTCCCCAAAGTCAGAGAAACATAGTAACAGAGCCAAAACTTAAAAGTTCACGTGTGTGTGTGTGTGTGTGTGTGTAGTGTGTGTGTTTGTACACTCACCGATTCAGCAGCATTACATTACATTACAGCATTAAGAGACATTGTCTTAATTTTCCTTCTTCTCTCATACTCCCTAAGTCTTTATCTTGTGGTTAAAGATAAGGTGGACTTGTACAGCAGGGTTGCAGCCTACTTTGGACCCTGATAGAAAGTTCTCAAGATTTAAAACCAACGAAGTGAAATTGGGTTGACTTGATATTAGCTGTATCTTTGTACGTGACTGGTTAACTTCCCACAATCTTGGTTTCCTCATCTGTGAAATGGAGGGAGTCATACTCCAAGGAGGGGTATAATTATTAGGAATGAATGAGGAACACAGAATCCCTTAGAGCTTAGCTTATATTTCAGGAGCCCATCAGATTGGTTTGGAATCCCTGGTCTGTCTCCAACCTTCTGAGGGCATCATAAAACATTCAAGATGTAATACTTCTGCAGTGAGAACTTACCTCCACAGGTAGAAAGCAGCAATTTTGGAGAGTCCAGTGAAAACACCATGCTGTGTTTCAGATGCCAAAGAAGAGCCACCACAAAATTACCAGTTTCCAGTAACAATTATAACTATAATACAGGATTAATTAACATCTACCATGGAACTAACATAAAACTACAGTCTTGACATGAAAACACCAGTGATCCTCTACTACCCAGAAAATTAAAGTGCTTGTTGGCATTTAAACATGCCATAACCTAAAATGGCTAAAGGCATTTAATAAATACCCTTATATGCTTTTTACTTGGGTAAACCATCTATAGTTCAGATCCTTTCATCCTCAGGAAGTCAGCGAGAGTTCAACATGAATAAACTTAATTTATATCCTTTATAACTGTCTCCACATTGTCCCCCTTGGTGTTCACTACGATGAGAATCTGACCCCAATGTTACCCCAGTAGAATCTGGCCAGTATGTTTAAAAAATCCGTTACATATAGTATCACTTTTGGATTAACAGATCAATATCACAGTAAAGACACATTGAGCCAACTCTTCTCAGAATATGAGCAATGATATGGGAGAATATTAGGTAGTTTGGGAGACCACGGAACCCCCACTGGGGTTATACCATAGAGTCCCACGCAACTTGCAAATGCAGAGTGACCAATTAGAGCCATTTTTCAGTTTTACTTAAGAAGTTTTTATTGGGTACTTCCTATTGCTGATAATATGGGAGATTAAGCTAAGCATTATGGTACTTACAACCCACAGTAGGTTATAGCATTGCGCTGGACTCCAGAGTTAGAGTTAACCCATAGGTTCCATTTTCAGGCAACTGGAAAGAAGTTGCCATGCTCAGTCAGTGGAAGACAGAGATTTGGATAGTACTGGATACTTTTTTTTTAGTTGTTGTCAGTGGAAGAAAGAAAATTACAGATGGAGTAGAAGTTTCCACTTTCATGTTGAAGAGATTTTAAGATGTGGAAAAGTCTATTTATTTAATTGAAGTATAGTTGATTTGCAATGTTGTGTTAATTTTTGCTGTACAGCAAAGTGACTCAGCTATACACACATATACATTCTTTTTAATACTCTTTTCCATTATGGTTTATCCCAGGATATTGAATATAGTTCCCTGTGCTATCCAGTAGGACCTTGTTGTTTATCCATTTCATATGTAATAGTTTGCATCTACTAATCCCAAATTCCCAGTTCCTCCCTCCCCCACCCTCCCTCCCCCTTGGCAACCACAAGTGTGTTCTCTGTGTCTTTGAGTCTGTTTCTGTATCGTACTTTCATTTGTGGCATATTTTAGATTCCACATGTAAGCGATATCGTATGGTATTTGTCTTTCTCTTTCTGACTTACTTAATATGATAATCTCTAGTTGCATCCATGTTGCTGCAAATGCCATGATTTCATTCTTTTTTTATGGCTGAGTAGTATTCCATTGTATGTACGTACCACATCTTCTTTATCCACTCATCTGTTGATGGACATTTAGGTTGTTTCCATGTCTTGGCTATTGTGAATAGTGCTGCTGTGAACATAGGGGTGCATGTATCTTTTTGAATTATAGTTTTGTCTGGATATATGCCCAGGAGTGGGATTGCAGGATCATATGTTAATTCTGTTTTTAGTTTTCTGAGGAACCTCCATACTGTTTTCCATAGTGGCTACACCAACTTATATTGCCACCAACAGTGCAGGAGGGTTCCCTTTACAGATATGGACAAGTCTAGAATAGTTAGGTACTGCACAGAGTGATCTTGACACATTTGACGGTATTTTTCATAGAACACTATGAGTGAAGTAAAGTGGAGCTCTTAATGAAATTTCTTGGAGGAAATTGCCTCCTCTCAGTTTAGGTTGCCTAATGAAGAGTAAGCAACATTGTCACTACTTAGAGAAGTAGAAGAAATTGAGAGGGTGAAGCAATAGAAAGAAAAGGTACTCAAATTTTATTGCCATCATTCGTAACGTTGCAATTTTAGGTGTTTTTCTATGGAGCTACTCAGCTCTTCAATTAAATCTGACAGCTACTACTCAGAAAGTGAAAGTAGATGTACTGACATTTATAGGTAACATTTTTTCTCACCAAGAATATCTATCCTTACCTGTGTATGTTTCCTTCTTGTAAGTTAGCATTTGCAGTTTATTAATATTATATTTAAATAAATTATCCACTCTTTTTTTCAATGATATGAATCAGCTTACCACAGTGCATTTCTTTTTGGTATAAATAGAAGGAAACAGAGTTGAATTTATTATAATCAATTTAGAAACAATTTATTTGGATTAGAGCCTAATCTTTCTTGAGTTTCCTTATTACATTGTAAGTCCTTTATCCCTCAGATCTCTATTCATTAATACATTAAGCCAAAAGTCATTATTAAGAGTCCTGCCTCATTATAAATTGCAAGAACTAGCTTTCTATCCTGGAGTTTTACACTGCAGATAGCTTCTGGGGAAAGATAACATTTTCTTTAACAGCTCATATTTCAGGCAGTCAGCATCGTATCATTATTGACAAGTGCCCAAATCAGAGCACCTACTGAACATGCCCATTCAACAAAGATATTATTACATACTGGTTTTGAACAGTGGCCTTAAGAGCAAAAGTACATCATCTTCCCCCCCATCATTAACTAGTTATTCTTACCAATAACCTTATGACAGAGGCCATTATAAAGAAAGGAAGTAGAAGTGGAAAAACTTCTACAAAAAAGGGCTGTGTCAGAGGGTACACATTGCCAATGTCACATTCTGATGGGAGCAAGTGCCTTGCAATGATTTATCTCTTTTTGATGGTCAGTTACACCCCAGCATGACTGATCAGATCAATAATACTCCTTAAAGGAATCTGAGGCTGGGTTGAAGGTTAGAAACAAAATCTTTTCTTCTTCATTTCAGTCAAACCAATCAGCCACAGGCCTCCAAGGTGACAGAATTGGCAGAGCTGTGGTGTCAGATGTCCCGATTGTCCTTCCAGAGAGGAAAATCATCCTTGGACTCTAAGAATCACAGTCCCTTCTACTTTAAAGGGAACATAATCCCTGGGTTCTTAACCTTGAGTTCGATCATGGATTCCTCCAAGCATTCGAGTCAAGATACACGTGGCATCTCTCTCTCCAAAAATATTTTTAAAAAGCTTTCTGCTGTTAGAGCCCATTCACAAAACTTACCTTTGTCTTTTTTTTTTTTAAGATTTATTATTTATTTATTTGTATATCTTATCATTTTTGGCTGCGTCGCATCTTAGTTGTGGCATGCGGGATCTTCGTTGAGGCATGCGGGATCTGTTCGTTGCAGTGCATGGACTTCTCTTTAGTTGTGGTGTGCGGGTTTTCTCTTCTCTAGTGGTAGCACGCAGGCTCCGGGGCGTGTGGGCTCTGTAGTTGTGGCGCGAGGGCTTATTTGCCCCAAGGCATGCGGGATCTTAGTTCCCTGACCAGGGATGGAACCCGCATCCCCTGCATTGTAAGGCGGATTCTTTACCACTGGACCACTAGGGAAGTCCCACCTTTGTCTTTTTAAGTGAGAAAATAGAGACCCAAGAAAGTCAAGTTAAATACTCAAGTTCAACTAACTCCTAACCTGGTCCTCTTCAGATCATTCATCGCTGCCTCTTGAGAGGGCTGAGGTAACCTCAGGTCTTCCTCAGCTTTTCTTGGAAATGGTAGTGTTCTGATTCTTCAGCCCAGTTCATCCATTCAGCGGTACTGGTTGAGCCATTCTATGTGTCAGGCACTGGCATTCGTCTCTTCCATATCACAGGTGTCAAAACTGAAGAAGAATCAAAACGGTGGTCTTATCTTTTGATCTGACCAGTTGGTAAAGCTCCAGAGGACATTCTTTTGCCTTTTCTTTTAATCAATGAAGGTAACAGACCTCTAAAACTGTTATAACTCTACCCAGAACCACTAATGTTTCTCCAGTGCTCCTAAAACCAAACCCATTCAGTGCCTAGTGTGGAAGGTCCATGCATACATGGGAAACCTATTTCCAGACCCCTCAAGACAAACCATTCTACTCACTTTGTACCAAATCATTAAAAAAACAAAAACACAGAAAAGAAAACAAAAAAAAAAACCCATACTGTTATTCATTCAAGCAATTCTCACCCAGAAATTTACTGTAGTTCTATTCATCCTTCAAGGCCTTCATAATATCACCCTTCCTCCCTGAACCCTATTCTGATTACCTAACTTAAAATCCCCCCCTTTCTCTTCTTAATTCCTACAGCTCATGTGGCTATGCCCAGCTGGGGGCTAATGATTGATGGTCCTGTTTTATCTCTTCATGCATATATGACTTAGCACCAGTGATAAATTTAAGCTTATTGAGGACGGCTAGCATGTCTGTGGTTCATTATATACCCTCCCTCACTTGATGGATTTGTTCAAATGAGAACTAGTAAAAATGGCCTCCCTTCAAAAGATCCCCAAAGTATTTCTATTTTTAGTAGTTGACTATTAACAGAAAGCCCAGTCCATCCACATATTGAAACCCTTGAATCTGCCTTGAGTATGGATTCCCTTGGCCAAGAATACTCTCACTTTTATTTTCTTCCAGAGTCCAGAAAACCTTGGAAGGCTGCCTTATGGGGTGATGGAATGAAAAACCAGACCAAACCAACCAGACATGGGCTCCTTCTATAAATGTACATTCCACAGCCCAAGACAGAGCATCTTCCATTTTAGTTGCTCAGCCCCCAAATGCCTCCTGGTTATAATTAAGGACTTCAAAGTCTCCCAAACACCCTTTTGGAAATGACTACCCCAAATACAAAACGATGTCCAGTCAGTTGTACATCATCACACAGCAGGGAGGGAGGGGCATGGAAAGCAGTCTTCAGCCCATGGCCTAATCAGAAAGCCTGGTCTCTTGATGAGGATTTTCGTTTTCTCTCTGGTCGTCTTTCTAGCCACTGAATTCTCAAGTGGCCAATTTACTCCCTATTGGTAATCAGCTAGTTATTTTTACTCTCATTTCTCTCTCTGGGACTGTCAAACTCTTTGGAACAATTCATCACCCAGGGCGGCCTAACCCTCCTGTGGCGGGAAGTGGGGGAGGGAAGCTATTATCCTGGAAAAGATAAGTAGAAAACTATTTCACCGTTTATATTTGGTTTTTAAACAATGATTTCCCCAGTGAGGTAAGTCAAATAATGACACAACTGGGTAAGAGTGAAACAATGAAAGCTCCAAGGGTAAGTGCGTTAGGCAATGGAAACGCTTTCCGGCTGTGGTTTGTGACTCTGAAATCACTTGTTCTTAGATTGTCTTTACAACCCCACAAAGGAGCATCATCTTACATTCATGACTTACGTTTGCAGGAAGCTGCCTGTGTGGAAATTATAAACCCAGAAAGGAGAGTTTTAAATACGTATAACACATCGGTGGTTTTTTCAGGCAACTTTACCCCACTAACGAGAAGGAAGGTAGTCTTTGAAGGTTGTTTTGTCTGAGGCAGGAAAGTTTTTCCGCTGGTTCCCGCAGGTCTTCTCGATTACAGAATCTCACTTTAGTTTGTCCCTTGTTCCCTCGTCTTCCAGCTGTTGCTGTCTTTGTCTGTCTCCAGTGAAATCATTTCCAAACGCAGTTTTCGGGCTTCCATTTTTCTGAGTTCACCCCAGGTGCCATGGGAAAGTTGACCCCACTACTCTTGCAACTAAAACTCTGGTGTCAGTACATTTTCTAATGACTGGTGTCTAATTTGATCTCCTCTCAAATTTCCCTCAGTCCTTCAGAAAAACCTAATATCAATCCCTCAAGGCTGGCTGTGCTCACTGGCACTAAAAGTTTACATTTCTGAAGTCTACGTTCCCCCTTAAGAAAGATGTTAGTGTGACACAAATTGGCATTTTCTTGGCACTTCCATTGCTTGAAGCAACCTCTTTATTCCTTGGGAGGAAGCTGAGCACTGAGCAGCCCTTCTCGCTATTTCCTTAGAGACTCTGAATTGGGGCAGCAGCAACGTGATCTGAATCTTGAAATGTTTATCTTCCTCCACCATTTTTCATGTCTCAGACCCTTTCTTGTATCCTTTATGTTTCATATAAACATCCACATATGTAACTTAACTTATAGGTGTGTCGATCTATAAGGAGAATTGAAAGAGACTGAGAAAGCACGTTTACATACCCCATATTGAGTTTGCTGCCTTTTCATCTGCTAATTCCCTCCACGCATGGCTGTTCACACAATGGGTGATATCACCCAACAGCTGTCTTGGATTGGAAACGAAAATGCTTGTAGAATTTGGTCTTTTGTCTTACCTACTTACCTCTCTCTCTTTTCCAAGATACCAAAACCATACAAGAATGGTTGTCTGGCTTCAGTGAAACATTATTTCTGTGACTTTATAAAAATTGTTTTACATCTTATTCTCTTCGTCTTTCATGGTAATTGTCCCTAACTCTAAATTTGCTTTCAAGAATCATTAACGGCGATGATACTGACATGAGCTCTTATAGTTGGTATTTGGTGAAACAGGAAAATTGTTTTTGTGAACATCGGTTTTTCCATCTGCCATGTGTGAGTGGGAAATGAGTGGAGAGAAGTGACCCTTTACCTGACCTGTGTCCCCAGGTTGACCTGAATGAGAACTTTAATATCTGACGTGGTGCATATTTCTTGATTAGCATCTGGATTGGCTGAACACAATGAGCAGGGATCTCTGTGTCTCCTTTTCCATAATTACTCTGGTTAGTTACTGATGTCCCTTGGTCCTACTCTGAAAACAGCAGGTTCCTCTCATCATCACCAAAAATTGCTCCATCACTAAAATCTTGATTTTTAAGACAAATCTACTTTCCTACCTGTTCTTCCATTCTCTTTAGTCTCCATCCTTATCACAATATCCTGTTCCCTGCTTCTATCCTCTATTTTGGGTCATTGTGTTAACTCTATTTATTCCCAAAGAAGTGTGCTCTTGGGAGAGTGAGAAAGCCTCCAGGGAGCAGCAATCCTAAAATCCACAGACTGCCAGCGGTTCACAATGTTATACAGACATTGTATACAACTCAACACATTTTCCTAAACTAAACACATCTATTTGACCAGCGCCCAGCTCAAGAAGAAGCATTTAGGAACTTTGCTAGCCACTTGACAGAATAATGTCTATTGAAACTAATAAGCAAATATTGGGACCTGTATTTTGCCTGTCTCTTTATTCCATTTTTAATCCTTCCTTTTTATTGTTTTTTTTTAAAATGTATCGACCAGTGAATGATTAGAAATAAATAGCCAAACAAAATGAAATCAAACAACAAAACGGGTCCTGTACCTCTGATTATTTGAGAAAAACCAATCTAGAGGACGTAAGAGTCCTATCAGATTTTGTACGTGGTTATTTTCAGCTGCTAACTTCAGCGTACCTGTGAGAACCCCCGCTTCACATGAGGCCCCGCTGTCCTAGACAGTTAGGATAACACCCTACAAGGAGCTCACTCACCAGAACCTGTCTTCTATTATCAAAGCACCTTTCCTTGGATTTAGAGTTACCACAGTGTGTCTGTTCAGGGTCCTCAAAGTGTTGCTTTCTCTGGGGCCCCTGCCTTGCAGACATCGGGCTTGAATTTCACTAGGGTAAGTTTCCCTTCTTGGAGCCCAACCTCTCCTTTGAAGATGACAACATGTTCTACACTATAGAAATGATTGTTCTGGTTCTAATATAGAAGCTGACACACAGGACTGGACTTTTCCTCCCCTCGTGCATTTGTCTGCGGATGTCAAACTTTCCTGTTGTGAATGGGTACAGGCTGTGATGTGGCCACCCCAGGACTTCCAGTAGCGGTAAGAGGAAAATTACGAACCAACTGCCCTCAGAGAGGAAGTGCCTATTGAAAGAGCGGTCAGCCGGCGGCAAGCATGGTGGCTGCCTCCTTCCTACCGGGAATGGCCCCACCTCTGCAGCTGCCGACTCTCCCGTCTCAGGGTCTGTGAACTGGCATCCCACGAAGAGATTTGGCACAGGCAGCATTGCACATATGCTTACTTACCCCGCGAGCACTTTGGCAAAGAATCAGCTCCGTGCATTTCCCCGGAAGGCAGGATTTCCCTTGCTCATTGATGGCGTCTTCAGTTTACAACACATGCCTTGGAAATGGGACACATGTGATATTATAAGCCTTCTACACATTCGAAGAGCAAATGACCCAAAGCTCATTTTCTACTTTTTTCCCCTTGTTCCAGAAGTTGATTGTTGGAATGGAAGAGGTAATACACGGGCAATACAGCTGGAAGGGCCCTTACAGATCAGCTGGCAAATCCCACTTTATAGATGCTGAAACGGAAGCCCAGAGAAGGCATGTGAATTGCCAAAGATGAGATTCAAACAACACAGATTGGATTTTAGGGTTTTATGTTTTAATTTTGCTTTTGTTTCAGTAAACTGTTGATGGAAATAAGTATACTTACAAAAAAGTCACAAATCATAACTGTAAAGCTCAACAGATTTTCTTAAACTAAGATACCCATATAACCAGCACCCAGAGCAAGAAGCTTAAGCATTTCTAGTACTCCCCAAAGTCTCCATAATATAACATAGCCACTGCTGCCTCCCAAGGGTAACCACTGTCCTGCCTTCTAGTATAATGTCTTGGTTTTGCCTGTTATTGAAGGTCATATAAATCGAATTATGTAGTGTGCTATTCTTGTACTAGGCTTCCTTCATTTAACACTGTTCTGGTGAGATTTGTCCACTTTTTTGTGTATAGTTTCTTTTTGTTTTTTTCTTAAACATCTTTAGTGGAGTATAGTTGCTTTACAATGGTGTGCTAGTTTCTGCTATATAACAAAGTAAATCAGCTATACATATACATATATCACCATATCTCCTCCCTTTTGAGTCTCCCTCCCTCCCTCCCTATCTCACCCCTCTAGGTGGTCACAAAGCACTGAGCTTATCTCCCTGTGCTATGCGGCTGCTTCCCACTAGCTATCTATTTTACATTTGGTAGTGTATATCTGTCCATGCCACTCTCTCACTTCGTCCCAGCTTACCCTTCCCCCTCCCCGTGTCCTCAAGTCCATTCCCTACATCTGCGTCTTTATTCCCGTCCTGCCCCTAGGTTCTTCAGAACCATTTTTTGGGGTTGCTGGTGGTAGTTTGATAGGGATTGCATCTGAATCTGTAGATTACTTTGGGTAGTAGAGTTATTTTCACAATGTTGATTCTTCCAATCCAAGAACATGGTACATCTCTCCATCTATTTGTATCATCTTTAATTTCTTTCATCAGTGTCTTATAATTTTCTGCATACAGGTCTTTAGTCTCCTTAGGTAGGTTTATTCCTAGATATTTTATTCTTTTTGTTGCAGTGGTAAATGGGAGTGTTTTCTTGATTTCACTTTCAGATTTTTCATCATTAGTGTATAGGAATGCCAGAGATTTCTGTGCATTAATTTTGTATCCTGCTACTTTACCAAATTCATTGATTAGCTCTAGTAGTTTTCTGGTAGCATCTTTAGGATTCTCTATGTATAGTATCATGTCATCTGCAAACAGTGACAGCTTTACTTTTTCTTTCCTGATGTGGATTCCTTTTATTTCTTTTTCTTCTCTGATTGCTGTGGCTAAAACTTCCAAATTGTGTATAGTTTTAATGCATTGCTTTTAATTTCTATATAGCATTCTTTTCTGTGAGTATAGTACATTATTTATCTTTTCAACTGTGGATAAACATTTAGGTAGTTTCCATTTTGGGGTTGTTAATGACTAGTGCTGCTGAGACCATTTCTCTACATGTCTTTTGGTGAATATATATATCGTCAAATTGGGGTTGACTCATACTTTGTGCCTAATGATACTCTCAAAAAATGATAAGAGGGGGAATGAACCAACTTTGTACAAGTCTTTGTGCTATGAGACATTGTCACCGCACCCCTGTCTGTGCCAGCTATCAAAAGGGGACCACTTGAGGAATTACAGTAGCCACATGGCAGTCACCAATACAACATTTATGTTTGGGACTGTTTGCAAGGACTCTCAAAAGCCAAAATAAATAGTCATGATATTTTTGTTAATATAAAAATCTGTTCTTTAATTTGCTTTTGTTTTTACTTATTTTTATTTCCGGAAGTAATATATAAATACATTCTTGTTCTATAAACATACCTCACAAAACAATAATGCTAAGATGAAGATGTCATGGTTGCAAGGATTTTTGTCTGTTTTTTGATCACAAGGCAGCATCAGTGCCTGGCATGGAAGGTGCCTGACATTGCCTGTTGAATGAATGAATGATGGATGGTACCCATGACCACTGCTCTCGAACCCTGGAGCTTCCCCAGAGGTAATCTAGTCTTTGAGTTTGATGTGTGTTTTTCCCTTCCTTTGTGTTTTTTTTATATATTGGTTGTGTGTGTGTGTGTGTGAGATAATATCATTGGATGATACCATGCTTTGTGGATTTTTAAAATTAAGAGTATGTCTTAAGCATTTTTTATTGGCAGTATATAGAGAAGATCTACCTTTTTATGAGCTGTATAGCATTCCATGGTATGGATTGTTACATTTCATCTATTGCTAATTTTTTGAGACCATGAATGATGGTGCAATGAGCATTCTTATGAATATGTAAAAATGTTTCTTGGTGGCAGATATGTAAAAGGGGCTTACTGGCTCACAGGTTGTGTACATTTTGAATACTTCCAAAATGGCCCGTCCAGTTCACACTGTCATCAGCAATCTTTCATCAGTTTACACTTTCCCAGCAGATGCTTACCTGCTTCCCCTCAACATTGCCATGATTGATATTATCACACTTTGACGTTTTTCCCAAAATGATATGTGAAAAATGTCATTTAATTTGTGTTCCCATCCCTATTACTGGAGTCGGGCATCTTTCTGTATATTTGTTGATTAGGTTATGGTTTGATCGAAGCCTGCTGCAAAGAGCAAGTGTATAGTTGGAAATAATTTAGTGGGTGGATGAGACCTGCCAACCCCCCAGCAGGGCACCTTCTTTGGCCATGTTATTCCTTATCCTGGTTTTCAGACTGTAGGAATCCTAGACAATCCCTGGTTATATCTCTGCCCAAATGCTAAGAGTGTAAAGAAGTGATTTAACCATTTCTTCAACATCCTAGGGGATAAGTAGAATCTTGACCTGTCTAGCGTATTGATACAAAACAAAAGCATATGGAGACTGGATTTTCCAGTTAATTATCCTAGTGCTTTCTCTTTATACCAGCAACTGCAAGGAGAAAAACAAGTTCTACTATGTGGCTTACCTATCTTTGCCACCAAAATGGGGTCTGAGTTCTGAAAAATGCTGTATGGGGTATGAGATTACAACTAAACGTGCAACGAGCATCCAGTTTATATTCCTGCATGTTGGGTTCATTACCCAACCAGTTCCTGACCAGCATTAAGGGCAGAGATTCTAGGGGTGAACTGTGCAGCTTTTAATCCTAGTCTCTGCTGGTTTGTAAGCTAGAGCATGTTTCTGAACCTCTGTTTCTCTGTTTCATTTTCTATCAAATAGAGCAAATAATAAAACTTACTTTGTAGAATCATCAACAGAATTAATTTATCAGTAAATGTAAGGTACATAACATAGAGCCTGGCATATACTAAATATTCAATAAAGGTTACTATTATTATTGATAGGGTTAGCTTTGATTGGGTCAGAGACCAACGTTTAAATTGGAGTTGAGAATATGTTCAAGTTCTTTTCTGCTCTTATACTGGGGAAGAAAATCACTCTAGTGGGCCCTTCACATTCATCTACAGATGTACGCTCACGTTGGGTAGAAGTCATGTTGGCCTCTGATGTTGATTTTATACACAGCTTCTTGCAGGTTTTTAGTCCAGAACATGCAAATGAGGAATATTTTTAACAGAAAGGCTCGCCAGACCGCTAACTTGCCTATGAATTTTTACCTAATGCGTAAATTGATTCAAGTCTGCTCTGATCAGACCTTGGCCTCATGAGCCTTTGGCTGACATTTCTGTTTGAAACCTGACACCGTGCAGGAAAGTTTCTTCAGTTTGAATGAAATGAAATGGGGAACTTAATTCCAATAACAGATGGACCCAGCAGGGCCAGCCGTTGGTTCGAAATTTTATTGTCCCACAAGAACTTGGCTTCCTAGGCCATGACCCCAGACTTCTACACGTTCACCTCGCGTTCAGGATAGAATAACCAGAGGCTCACAGAGGGGTCATCTGGGTGGGATAAAGTCAAACTCCAGCTGCCTTTGTTCTCAGCTTCCTCAACGGCTCTTTGAGGTCCAGCCACTCTTGGTCTTGGGGATGAGGCTGATTTAATGCCAAGGCATCTGCTGGGTACCATTTGAGAAATGCTGGAACGATGCCCTCCTCACCACACTCATTCCAGAATGGGCCTTCCGTATGGAACTCCTATGTGAGAATTCTGAGATTAAGGTGCATCCTTCGTTAGAATCTTCTTTCAAAATGCAAGTGTAGCTGGGGAGAATATTAAGCTATTATTGTTGCATCAGTCCCTCATTTATTCCTTCATTTACTTACTCCCCGCATATCTATGAGGACTTACCCAGTGCCTGACTATGGACGAAAGGGACAATGCCTCACAGGGCAGACACAGTCCTTATGCCCTGCATCACCCAGTCAAATGGGGAGACAGACACTGGACAGGCAAGTACCTCAAAGTGTGATGAATGTAAAGGAGTCACCAGGAAGGGCCCTGAGGAACTCGGGGTTCAGTGTTTGGCCTTGACTCTGTGTGACCTGGATCATTGCTCCCTCTTCGTGAGCCTGCATGGTCATGGGGTGCCACCCTTGATGCTGCTCCCAATGACACTTTTACCTCTCGTAAGGCACCGGAGCACGCAGCCAGCTCAGGACTCCGGGGTAGTTTACGAAAGTCTCATTACAGTGTCCCTCTTGGGGTCTCTGCCACAGGTTCACAATGCAGGCGAGACCACCGTGTAATGGTGCTTTTCTGTGCATTTCACCCTGGAGTAAACTGAAATCCAAGTTGAGACAGAAAGAGAGAGGAAAGAGGAGAAGGGGAAGGGGAGGGAGGAGGGGGAGGAAGGGGAAGAGAAGAGACAACAGTGACCCTGAGGAAACAGAGACACAGGAAGAAGAGAGAGACAGGTAGAGTGTGATCCTACTGTTCTTATTCCCAACGCAGCTAGTACCAAACACCCTTCCCCTGTCCAGGAGGAAAGTTTGACTCAGGGCAGTTGGGCTTGAGCTACACTTTGCATCATTCGCCAGCTCTGACCTTGTCAAGTCATTGAACTTTGGTTGCTTCAGTTTCCTCATTTACAAAAAGGGATTTAAATCCCTGTATCCCATTCCCTGGGTGGTTTTGTCACTTGAATGAGGTCAAACAAGTCAATACCCATCAACAGTGCTTTCAAATAAAAAATATGTTAAGAAATACTAGTTGTCATTGTTATATATACGCATTCACTACGTGTATGTACAGTGGATATAAATGACAGAATCTGTACTTTTGAGTTGGCTTGGGGTCAAAGGGTGGACCGAGGCAGGAAACCTGGGTCTCCCCGAAAGAATGGATTCTAGCATTCTTCTCTGCTTCCTCATTATCTCCCAAGTGTATTTCCGTGACGCCCCTAACTTTTCAGAGCACTCACACATCAGCATTTCACTGTCTCAGTAGGTTTGTTACTGAGTGACCAAAGGTGCTCAAGTGACCCACCTCTTTCGGTCACAGATTTTGAAATGGATGTAACTTGACATGACTGCATTGCTATCCTCATGAGGCTGGAGGGGGATGAAATACATTGTAGGCTGGGAGACCTTCGTTCCACAAGCCACGTCCTCTTAAACCTCCGAGCTTCTCATCTCGATGGGAAAGAGAAAGTGCAGAGTGAGGGCATGCCATCAGACGTGAGGGGGACATCACTGACGACAGCCACGCTTGCCGAGTCCAGAACAAGACTCTGTTAAGTTTATAAATGATTCCCTCTAACACACCCTAAAAAGATGCTTCACCTCTGGCCTCTAGTGCCCAGGGTGCCACTCCTCCTCCAAGAAAGAGCAGCCCTCCTGGGGAGCTTCCAGAAACCATGCATTTCCTGACATTTGCAAAAGGCTCTTCGGGAACTGTTTCTCTACATCTGTCTGCTCCAACTACAAAGAAATGGATTTCAAAACCATGTGGGAAAAAACCATGACATATGGGGCAGGTCAGCCACCCCACCTGCAGTTGTGACACCCAGCATCGCCAGGAGAGCACCCAGCTTCAGAGCAGCCCTGCCCCCGAGGGCAGCGCTGCAGGGTGACTTTCTCAAGTCGGGGGCTGGGCTCAGTGCTACTCCTCTCCTGCCACAGCCCCCAGCCTCCCCACACTCTTCAGCATCCTGGTTGTCAAAAGGGCAGGGGCCTCCGGAGCTGGAGGACCCGAGTTGAAATGCCAGCCTCATCACTTATTAACTGAATCATTTTGGACAATAGTTTTTACCTTCTCTGAGTCTCAGTTTCCTCATCTGAAAAATGGAGATGATCTTCTTCTTATAGGGTCAATGTGAGGATTCAGTGAGACATTGTGGATAAATGCTTAGCACAGCCGCTGACACACGGCAGGTGCTTCATCGGTAGTGGTTGCATTCACTGTTTCGTCCATCCATTCATTTTAGGGAGGCAGAATGAACATGGTATAATTTAGACCCTTTTCCTTCTTTCCTAATAGGTAACTTTATCACCGAGGCCTGTCCTCATCACCCTATTACAAATTGCAAACCTGTATCACGGACTCCCCTCCCCACACACCTCCAGCCCCCTCCCCATCCTTTCTGCATATCGTAGTTTTTTTGGGTTTTTTTTAGTATTTATTTTATTTGTCTGTGCCGGGTCTTAGTTGTGGCATGTGGGATCCTCGTTGCGGCACGTGGGATCTTTTTTTGTTGCGGCACGTGGGATCTTTTTCATTTTTAGTCACAGTATGCGGGATCCTTAGTTGCAGCATGTGGGATCTAGTTCCCCAACCAGGGATGGAACCCGGGCCCCCCACACTGGGAGCGTGGAGCCTCAACTCCTGGACCACCAGGGAAGTCCCACTACCCTAGTTTTTAGAGCACTATCACTTTCTTTTTTTCTTTTTTAAAAATTTTATTAAAGTATATTTGACTTACAGTGTTGTGTTAGTTTCTGCTGTACAGCAAAGTGATTCAGTTATCCTATCTATTCTTTTT
Source organism: Neophocaena asiaeorientalis asiaeorientalis (assembly GCF_003031525.2). NCBI lineage: Eukaryota > Metazoa > Chordata > Mammalia > Artiodactyla > Phocoenidae > Neophocaena > Neophocaena asiaeorientalis. Next base: position 12,225,713 of record NW_020173377.1, on the reverse strand, counting down.
CATATTCTTTTCCATTATGGTTTATCCCAGGATATTGAATATAGTTCCCTCTGTTTACAGTAGGACCTTATTGTTTATCCATCCTGTATGTAATAGTTTGCATCTGCTAATCCCAAACTCCCTATCCTTCCCTCCCCCACTCTCCCTCCCCTTAGGCAACCACAAGTCTGTTCTCTGTGTCTGTGAGTCTGTTTCTATTTCGTGGATAAGTTCATTTGTGTCATATATTAGGTTCCACATATAGGTGATATCATATGGTATGTGTCTTTCTCTTTCTGACTTACTTTACTTAATATGATAATCTCAGGTTGCATCCATGTTGCTGCAAATGGCATGATTTCATTCTTTTTTCTGGCTGAGTAATATTCTATTGTGTAAATACCACATCTTCTTTATCCATTCATCTGTTGATGGACATTTAGGTTGTTTTCATGTCCTGGCTATTGTGAATAGCCAAGCCAAGCCCTATGAGCACGGAGTGCATGTATCTTTTTGAATTAGAGTTTTGTCCAGATATATGCCAAGGAGTAGGATCGCTGGGTCATATGGTAGTTCTATTTTTAGTTTTTTAAGGGACCTCCATACTGTTTTCCATAATGGCTGCACCAATTTACATTCCCACAAGCAGTGTATGAGAGTTCCCTTTTCTCCACACCTTCTCTAGCGTTTGTTATTTGTAGACTTTTTGGTTATGGCCATTCTGACCGGTGTGAGGTGATACCTCATTGTACATAAACTCCCTTTTTGAACATTAAATACAAGATAATGAAGTTGATGCTGATGATATCTATAGCCGTTTATGGGACACTTACTCTGTGTTTTATATATGTTATCTCCAATCTCAGTAACTCTACAAGGTGCATTTTATTTTCCCCAATTTGTACGTAAGGAAGCCGAGGCTCAGAGAGGTTAGTTAACTTGTCCGAAGATGCCCATCCAGCAGATGGCAGAACCAGGATTTGAATCCAGATTGTCTGAACTCCAGAGCCCAGATTCCTTCCATTCCCCAGGAGCTGGGTCATCTTGGGCAAGTACTTAAACTCTCAATGCCTTAACTTTTCCCCCTGTGCAAAGAAGGCTAGAAAAGTACCTAACCCAAAGTGTTGTTGCTAAGATTAACAGAAATAATTCACGTAAAATGCTTAGCGCAGTAATATTAGCTATGACATAGTTGTTTTTTATACCAGGGCTTCTCAAACATGTCTTAGAAGTACTCATCCCCTCTAAATAAAAAGTGGCAAATAATTTCTGCGTAGGCTGCAAGTGACATCTACCTCTCAGTGGCTTTCAGCACTTCTTCGCAGGTTAAAGAGTCTGAGAAGTTCCACAGTAAAGAACCCAGTTACACTCTTCCCCAAACTAGAAGATATAGCTATTTAAATCCGTTAATTCACCTAACATTTTAGTCCTCCCAAGAAAGAAAGGGGCCTTTTACGCCTGATTTGGAATGGAATTGCTTTGATAATCTCACCCTCCGTCAGCGTCGGGAAAAGGTCCTACTGGAGAAACATACCATTAAGAAGGACTTGCTTTGATACCGGCTGTTAATCCCATGGCCCAGCTTGACATTGTCTCTTAGCAACGTCCTGTCCTTTTCCCCTTTTCATTCTTGTGCCTCTAATGACATTTCCTCTCCTCTGGTTTCTCTTCAGGCTTTCACGGCCCCTTTAAGCCCCGTTTACACAGAGAGAAGCAGGAGCCGAAGGCCCTGCGCACATATTTATGTTAATAGTACCGAGGGGAGGAACAGCCTGTTCTGGGGGCTGCTTTCCAACTGTCACATAAATCAGTCCGAAAAAAAAAAAGTTACTATTTTCACAAAGACACTGCCAGAGTGGAGCAGCAGGTCTTGGCAAGGCATCATCCATGCCTCCCTCCGGTTATGTGCACCCTCCGTAATGTCCCCCTCAACCCTCAGGAAGGGGCGGTGGGTGAAGATTTCACAGATGCAGAGGATTTCCAAGTCAGAAGGGACCTTTGAGATCATCTAGTACTAAATCACAATGAACCGTCTAATAAATACCTCTGCTTGGGTCCTTCCCCTGGAGTTTCTGGTGCTGTTGTTTGGAGGTGGAGCATAAGAGAGATTTTGAAAGCTTTCCAGGTGACTCTCATGCGCGTTGAGGAATGGAGTACTGATGTCATCACACATCATGCAGGGACTTAGTGATACGGCCGAGCCCTGACGCCCAGCCGCGTTTTGTACCGTGATGTCACGCTGTCACTGAGTTCTGCGAACAGCAGCAGAGATACTAGACAGTGGTATGATTCGAGTTGTGCATCCAAATCACTTGGGGAGCTCTTTGAAACTTACTCCTCACACCCACCCGCCCTTGCTCTGCTTGGACCAGCTGAATCAGAATCTCTTGGTGGAACCCCAGCACCTCGGTGGCAATTTCGATATATATCCCAGTGTAAAAAAAAAATGCTAGTCTTATAGACCACTCATTTTAGAGTTAGAAAAAGTAGTGCTTAGATCCAGGGTCCATCAAACACATCAAACGTGTTGTGTGGACAAGTTATGTGACCTCTCTGATCCTCAGTTTCTTCATCTGCAAAATGGGACTATACAGCTAACTCTCACTCATTCTTCAGTTTTGTGGTGCAAAAGCCATTTCTCCTTGGAGGTCAGGGCTGAGCTTTCCGACCAGTCCAGTCACTCACCCTCCCAGGATATGTCCTCACAAAGAGCACCAGAAACTTGTCCTTTGTACCACTGACCACAATTCACTGATTCAGCAGTGTGAGACTGAACATGTGGTTTTTGAATGGGTGAATAAATCATTAATAGTGATTAAATACTCGTGTAATGGATTATCCACTCTCAGTCTCCACCACCAGTATTTAAGTTCAGTGAAATAAGAAGTCAAACTGTCTTGTCTACGGCTGCATCCACAGTGCCTGGTGTGAGGCTAGCACTTAATACACTTTGAGTAAACACACAAAGGGCTGAATACATGAGTGGACAAGTGACTGATATATATGGAGCTGCTGGCTCACAGTGAACGTGCAACAACCATCAGCTGTTCTAATAATTATCATCAGAGAGGTCCAGTGTCTTGCCCAAAGACACACAGCAGAGCTGAGACCTGAACTCAGTCCTTTGGACTGCCAGCCTCATTTTTCATCCATTATGTCAATCTGCCTTCCTTTTCACATGGAGGGGAGGGCATCTAGGAACTAATGGCAGGCTGGCTTTGCCCACTAGAATGAGCTGGAAACCCAGAGCTTCTTGCACATTCCTAGCCTCCACTGATGCAGTCCATGCACACGCACGCACACACATTTGCCGATGATAATGACTATTGGCACGAAGCTCCTTGGTCCTCTCTTGAGAAAGTTTTGGATCATAAGCTCCTTGAGGGCAGTAACCATGGTTTTGGCTCCCCCGACACGATGGACCCATAGGAACTCTACTGTTTGCTAATGACAGGTTTGTGGTGGCGACACTGTTTTGATCTCAGCACCAGTCAAATCATATGCATGGTGAGGCCAAATACCTGTGATGATTTCCAAATTTCCCCGCTGGCCATCATACTGTCTGGGATGTCGGGGCAGTTGGCACCTAGGGTGGAACTAGAGAGGAGGTGGAATTCACATTATTGGTGGCTTAAGCACCACTGGGGAGGAGAGTTTCAGAGTAAGACTAGGGGAGAGTGTTTGGGGGAATGACTCTGAATGATCCCTTGTCTTCTACACCAGCATGGAAAGCAAGAACTTTTCAAATTTTCATTCTAGTAGATTTCATTAACTTAAAAGTTACTGTGAACCAGATACTATGCCAAATGCTTTATAAACATACTTTCATTTAATTCTTTTGATCCCGAGGGGTTTCAGTCATCAGTGTCATCATCTTACACAGGTGAAAACCGAGGCTGAGAGTAATTTGCTAAAGGTCACAAACACCAGTACAAGGCAAGACCAGCACTGGAGGCAGTGCTAACTAATGATTCCTTAGTTCAGTCCACAAGTATTTATTGAGCCCCACTATGTGCCTTGTTTTCTAGCTGCAAGGAATATACAGTCGGCACTCCATATCTGCAGGTTTCACATCAGGGGACATGGAAAGCCGACTGTGTATTCGCCGTACTATGCCACTTTATATAACAGACTCGAGCATGCCTATAAACTCATAGGCATGATCTCTGCCCTCACGGAGGTAATGGATAAGAGAAAGGACTCCCGTTTTCCTGGGGTACAAAGACTTGGAGTGAGGGAGTATATTCAGCAAAGGCCCGCAGCGGGGAGAGAGAAGATGGCATGTTTAAAGAACTAAAATAAAGGAAGTATGGCTGAAACATAAAAGGAGAGAGGGGAGACATGGAGAAACATGAGTTTAGAGGGGTAAATCTGGATCTGCCGTGCAGGGCCTCCAAAGCCATGATAAGGACATGGTAAGAACACTGGGGCGACTTCCCTGTTGGTCCAGTGGTTAAGAATCCACCTTCCAATGCAGGTGACATGGGTTCGATCCCTCTCTGGTGCCACAACTAGAGAAAAGCACACCACAACTAGAGAGAAGCCCGTGTGCCGCAACTGAGACCCAGCGTAGCCCCAAAAAAAGGAACATTGGGAACCCACTGAAAGGTTTTGAGCAGGAGGTGACGTGATCAGGTTTGGGTTTTAGAAGGATTACTCTGGCTTCCCCTGGGTGAAAAAAGTGTGTGTGTGGAGTAGGGTGTTGGAGGAATGCTTAATTTTTTTATGCCTAATGCCACAGTAACTGCGCCATCTTCTTGGGGTGGACCCAAGGACAGTGGGAGAGGGAGGAGAGCAGGGGGATGTGATGTCAAACATGGCCATCCTTCACTGGGCATCTCGATGTATCAGGTGTGATGCTAAAGAGATGGCGCACGTGATTTCTGTGGTTGGCAGTGTTCTGAGATGGCCGCAAACGGTCCCCACTTCCTGGTTTTCACACCCCTGTGCGGTTCCCTCCCCTGGAGTGTGGACTGGACCTGGTGACTTCCTTCAAACAAATAGAATGAAGGAGAACTAGTGGGATGTCGCTGCCATGACTGGGTGACAGAAGACTGTCTTGCTGTGGCTCTCCCCCTTGCTTGTTCTGAGGTACCTTCCTATATGAGTCTGTCTATAGCAGAGGAACTGAGGGCTGTCTGTAGTGCTCAGCCAGTGATGCCCGGAAGCCTCTCTTCCACCACCCGCAGGACCTTTAGCCTGGCAACAACCGGTGAGTGAGCTTGGAAGCAGATCCATCCCCAGCTGAGAGCACTGTGGCTCCCACCAGCAGCTTGACTGTAGCCTGTGAGAGAATCTTAAACAGAGGACCCTGTGAAGCTATGTCTGGTTTCCTGACCCTTAGAAACCATGAGAATGAGAAATGTGTGTGGTTTAAGCCACTCATTTGGGGGCTAATTTGTTGCACAGCAACATAGAGCTGAGACACTCTTACGTGATGTCACAGAAGGCAAGTGAGGACAGGGTATTGAGAAGGGGGAGTGACAAGCATCGTCAAATGTGGCAGGGAGATCAAAGATAACCAAGAGTGATAAGGAAAAAGAAAACACTGAATCTGACAAGGAAGCAATGCGAGGGAAGCTGGGGTGGGGTGGGGAAGAAAGGGTAGCTTCAAGACTTCTATGACGTCCATATAGATCCTATATGATGCGACCAAATTTGAACTCAGTTACTGCTGCAGGCGGGAAGTATGACCTTTTGAGGATGAATAATGCAATCTGTTTTTGCTTTCTGTTTCTCATATGAATTTGGGCCCCAATCCTATAATCCTGTGCTTCTAAAAACTCTCCTAAAGACATCTATTAATGAATACAGCATCTGGCTTTGCAGTGCTGACCCAGATTCCTCCTTCCCTTTCTCTGGATTCTGCTCCCACTGATGCACTCCCTGTGTCCTTAAAGTGCATCTTTTCTACACACTACCTGTTGTCTTTGGAGCAGACTTGGGAACAAAATGAAAAACTGTATACACATGACCTGGGTGTGTGAAGTCAGAGTCTCAGTAAAGTCAAGTTCAAGTTCTTTCCTTGCTGGAGTTCCTTACCTATAAAAGACTCAGACTGCCACATGACACTCCATGTACTTGCCTTCTCTCCAGCTTAAACTGTTCCCCTTCAGTGCACAACAGGAGAAATAATCAAAGAGTTTGGAGTCCCCATTTTATTGCTGTGTGGCTTTGAGGAAGTGACTTAACCTTTCTGAGCCTCAGTTTCCTCTACTGCAAAATGGGAGCAGTAGTACCTCCCTCTTGGGGTTGTTTGGAGGAGGGTGAAAGGAGTTGATGTAAATAGGGCACTGAGCGAGATCTCAGCGTGAAGCCTTGCTGATGTGAGGAGCAGCTAACCTTCTCAAGCTTTCTCACCTGCCTGGCAAACCCCAAACCACTCTAGGGGCTACCAGGCCAGCTGCCTGAGATGTGTCAGAAACAGCCTGGGGAGGCAATTTGCTTTCAAAGAGAAATAGGCAGAAGGGAATAAAAACAAGACAGCCAGCAGCGGGCCCAGCCCTGAGCCAGGATAATTTGGCACTTGGCGGCTTCGGCTTCGGCTTCGATGGCTAGAGGTGCACCGTCCGGAGAGTGAGTCTCTGCAGGAGCTCACAAGCTCAGGATCGTCCTGAAACCCCACGTTGATTGGGAAGATCTGGCGGGGCTGCTGCTTGGCGCCTGTACCTGCCTATTCGAAACCCAGAGTTGCCTGAAATTACCTTGCTCTGATTTTTTCATGCCACGGAGGCCCGCCCCTCCTCCTGGCAGGAGAGTTGGTTTTCTCTCTTTCATTCTCTTTCGAGGGGGGTGGAACACATGCCGGGGCTGCCTGAGAAAAGTATGCAGGACACTAGCCAGCTGTTGCCAGCATGTAGTCACTATGAAACTTAGAAAACAATGCCGTGCCGGCTGCTAGCATGCGGGTTACAATACAGGAGTCTTCACCATGATATTTATTACTGTGTTTTCTTTCTGGAAGACAGTTTCTGGGTTTTTGGCACACAGATCCTGGCCTCCTACTTTGGAAGTTGATGTGCCTGGCTTCATTTCACTGTTCAGGTCCCAGGTCACCTTCTCGGAGAGGCCCACCCTGGTAACCCGCTCTAAGCAGCCCTTTTGTCTCCATCCCCTGCAGAGTTACTTGCTAACTCAATAACCTGTTAAATTGCTTGCTAGCCCTATCTGACATTGTTCCCTTTGCGTATATTTACACCAGTAAGTTGTCCATGCTCCCCACTAGAGTCCAGTTCAGTGTGGGCAGGAACTTCATCCAACCCCTTCATCTCCATATCTTTATCCACCCTATGTTGAAGGGATGATTATTATCATCTCCATCTTACAGATGAAGAAACTGAGGTTCAAATAAATCAGAAGGGTTTCCCTAGGTCATAGAACTAGTTAGTGGTGGAACGAGAATTAAAATCAGGGAATATGAGTGTGCTTGTCAGTATAGTAGCCACAGGCCACATGTGGCTATTGAGCCCTTGAATTGTGGCTTGTCCAAACTGTCATGTGCTCTAAGTGTAAAATGCATATTGGATTTTGAAGACTGAGTACAAAAAGTAAAAGAATATTAAAATATCGTTAATAATTTTTTTATGTTGATTATATGATGAAATGATAGTCTTTGATATATTGGGTTAAATAAAATCGAATATTAAGATTAATTTCACCTGTTTCCTTTTTTAAAATTTTTATTGGCCTATAGTTGCTTTACAACGTTGTGTTACTTTCTGCTGTACAGCAAAGTGCATCAGCTATACGTATACGTACATCCCCTCCTTTTTGGATTTCCTTCCCATTTAGGTCACCACAGAACATTGAGTAGAGTTCCCTGTGCTATACAGTAAGTTCTCATTAGTTACCTGTTTTATACATAGTAGTGTATATATGTCAATCCCAATCTCCCAGTTCATCCCACCCCCCGCTTCCCCCCTTGGTGTTCATATATTTGTTCTCTACATCTGTATCTCTATTCTGCTTTGCAAATAGGTTCATCTGTACCATTTTTCTAGATTCTACATATAAGCGATATTATACGATACTTTTCTCTTTCTGACTTACTTCACTCCGTATGACAGTCTCTAGATCCATCCACGTCTCCACAAATGGCACAATTTCGGTCCTTTTTATGGCTGAATAATATGCCGTTGTATATAGGTACCACATCTTCTTTATCCATTCCTCTGTTGATGGACATTTAGGTTGCTTCCATGTCCTGGCTGTTGTAAATAGTGCTGCAATGAACTTTGGGGTGCATGTAACTTTTGGAATTATGGATTTCTCAGGGTATATGCCCAGTATTGGGTTTGCTGGGTCGTATGGTAGTTCTATTTTTAGTTTTTTAAGGACCCTTCATACTGTTCTCCATAGTGGCTGTATCAATTCACATTCCCACCAACAGTGTAAGAGGGTTCCCTTTTCTCCATGCCCTCTCCAGCACCTGTTCCTTTTTATTTCCTAAAATGCGGCTACTAGAAGTTTTAAATTATATATGAGGCTCAAGTTGTATTTCCATTGGACTGCCTTAGGCTATACTCTTTTTTATTGAAGTATAGTTGATTTACAAAATTGTGTTAGTTTAGGTCAGTACTTTTAATCACGTCACATAGAAGAACTGAAATATTAGTAGACATGATATATTGTCACTATCAGTGCTAATAATAACACTACAATTCAGTCATCCAATTTAGAATTCCCTCTTCTGTTTTCTAAAGTTCGTTTGTGATGGGATGAATTGGGAGATTGGGATTGATATATATACCCTAATATGTATAAAACATAACTAATAAGAACCTGCTGTATTAAATAAATAAATAAATAAGATTTAAAAAACAATAAAGTTCGTTTGTCAAAAAAACAGTTGCCCTTTTATTTACCTACATATATTAGGTGCCTACTCTATGCAGACCACTGTGCAAGGTGCTTCTTAATGCAGTCAGAGCCTGCATGAATCAGGAAGTGACAGAAACCCTGCCTGAACTACCAAAGGAATAAGAGAGGGTGATTAGCTCAAAGAATCCTGGGTATCTCACAGATCTGAAGAAAGAGCTGAATGAACAGTGTCAGGAATGGGACTCCAAATCTACTCTTTCCCTCTCTCAGTTCTACCTCTTTCTGAGTGTTGGCTGCTTTTCCTCAATCAGCTTCCTTCCATGGCTAGAGGCAGATTTCATGGCAGCTTCCAAGCTCACTTCTTCCCCGCTTCATCACCAGTCAAAGGGCTGCCTCTGTATCAACTCCAAAAAGGACTCTCATTGGCTTAAATTGATCACGTGTGGCTCTCTCAGGCCAATCACAGGTGGCACATGATGATTGGCCCAGCTGGGTCACATGCTCATCCATATAAACTGATGGGCGATCCCCATTCCAACCAAAAGCTGGAAAAGGAATATTTCTGAAATTAAAGGGCGATTCTTTTGTGATGAAGGGAGGTATGCTGAGCAGCTAGATAAACGCATAGTGCCTTTCTGGGTGTCACTGTCTTCTCTGTGGAAATGAATTTGAGAAATGATAAAAATCTCTGTAAAAATGAAGGTGAAAAAACTGGTACTAAAGGTCCGAGATATTAGAGAAATTTTACAGAAAATTAAAATGGGAATAGAAGTCTTTTGTGGGTGGTATAAGGGGAGTATATAAGCCGGCTCAAACATAAATATCGCTTTAAAAGTGCCTGCCATTGTCTCCTGTGACCATCTATGTTCCAGACATAGCCCTGAATGCAGTGAAGCTGGACTAATAAATGGACTCCCCCTCTCATCACTGTTGGAATATTGCTGCTCATTTGTTGAGTACTCACAGTGCAGAACACAGAATTAAAAACAGTTCTGGTCTACTAGACAAGCAGTCTCATTCAGGGAATATTTTCTGTTGAACAACATACCCCTGAAAAATCCACTTGTGCTCAAAACGTCTTCCTTTTTCTTAGAGAAGAGACTTGGTCCCTACACAAACACACACACACACACACACACACAGTGTGCCTCCTCTTCATTAGGGGTTCAGCCCCTCCCCCCTTTCAGCTTTATGCTATAAAGCTGTCAGCTTCTTGTCATCTTATACCACCACCTCCAACGTCCGATAGCAGAGGCTTCCTTTGTCACTTCGTCATGGAAGTCACGTTTGGACACATTTCATTAAAATTGAGAAAATTGGGCTTCAGGACTGGAAGCATAATTAGAGTTGAATATGCAGACACTAAAGAGACCTTGGAGTAAGTTATAAGGCAATCCATCCATGCCCAGAGAACCCTGTGGATGGCTTGAAATACATACATATCAACATCTCTACTAACTTCATAGAAAGAGATTTTTAAAAGTATGTGCTCCCATTCATTTTTCACTCTTTCCTATATTTTTGGAAAGATGTAGTAGGAGTTTCCCCTCTTGCTCTCTTTCTGACCGCTTAGTTTCACAAAGACAAAGAGGTGAAATTCTAACTTTTCAGCTCTGATGGAAGGGTCTTGTCCAAACTATAGGGGCAGAGAGAGCTGCTGTTTGCTATGCATGCCTGAAGCATTATGCAAATAAGAGTCAGGTTTCTTGGCTAGCAAGACCATGTTTGGGGGAAAAAGACTGGGGAGAGGGGTTGTCTCAGGGGGTAGCTCAGGCCTGGTGTACAGTCTTTGTCAGTATCATATTCTTAGGAAACCTCTGAGCTGTGTTTCCACTAGCTCACCTACAGTGTGCCACGGAGGCCAAAGATAGGTGGGCCCAAGAGACAAACAACCCTTACGTAAAAATTTAAATAAGTTCCCTTTAGAGGTCTGGTTTGGTTAGACAAAACCTGGAGAGTTTTGTCTGGAGCAGTCCTCATTACACAGTTTTTCTGATTTGAAGCAAATTGATGCTTTACACAAATAATTAAAAATTAGTTATCTAATGTATGTAGCCTCTTTGGAATGAAGATCAATAGAGACATTTTTTAAAAGTGGAGACTGGGGGTTGGGGGACACATTTTCCTCCCTGGAAGCTTTCATGTTTAATTAAATCTGTAAATTAAATATTTCTCCCCTTCTCATTTTAAATCCCAGCCAACTGGTATCTTGGCTTTCTGGCACAAGAGACGAATCTACATGTCTAGCTTTGCAGGTACTGGTGACTCACTGTTGTAACCCAATGGGAGGGAAGAAAACAGACACAAAAAAGCTCTCCTCCTTACTGCAGAACACAGAATGCCATTTCTGGAACAGTTAGTAATTTCTAGTTAAACACTGCCAGTTTTATCTTAAAGGAACCGTTACATGGTTTTGCTTTTGCTTATTTCTGATGTTTATATCTGAGGTTATTTCAGAGCATAGAAAGGGAATGAAGTTGATCATCCATACAAATAGAGTTTCCCTTTGTAATGATTTGCCTGTGTAAAATGATGGCTTTGATGTCACTGGTCGTGAGATTTCAATCCCCACGTCACAATATTTCTTGAACTGCTCAGTTTAATTTTAGGCATTGAAAGGAACCAGAGCTTTTGGCAGTAAAATTCCCAGTTATATTTTCTGTCCTAATTCTGATGTTTTTCCTACACTATGACATATAGAGATGTTTTCTTCTCCTAAGATGTGCCCCAAAACTTTGCCTTGATGCCTTGGGTGTCTGGAAAACAACTTGAGTGTCTTTAACCAGAACTGAAAGAAGAAATAATTTGGTATTAAGTGATGAAGGCTTTTCTCCTAATAATCAAGCCCTGAGTCAAATGAATCAGAGTTCTCAGTAACTTCCCAAGTATCCACCAGGCAGTTCACGATTCGGAGGACCCCATCATGTGCCTACCTCACGGCCTTTGCACATGCTGTCCCTCTACTTCCAGCTCCCTCCTGCTCATTCTTCTCTCTCTGGACCTCTCCTGCTCATCATTTCCCAGTTTAATATAACTTCTCTGATACTTCCTGGTTAATTTTAGTCCCTGTGATTTTTCTTGTGAAAAGATTATAATTCCTTAATCAGGTAAATCTTCAATGGGACAGGCAGTGTTAGATAAGGGGAGCTACAGGGCCTAGCACTGTGTCTGACACATAGCAGCCACCCTGTAAATATTTTATTGAAGGAATCAATCCATTCACTGATACTCCATTTAAATCTGGGGCAGAGGGTGCCAAGCTTAGAAATAATTGAGAATTAGGTCGAAAATAGAGCCACACATGTTAGAGGTCCAACTGTCTATCCCTGCATCAGACAGGGCTGTAGCTGGTCTTGTGATTATAAAACTTCCAACGTATAACCCAGGCTTTGATAAGTTCTGCTAAGAGTCTCATCTCTGGTCCATTGCTTCCAGTGGGTTCTAAACACTCTCCGTATATATTGGTGCCAATGGTAGCTGGCGTTGAAGACAGCCCCCGACAATCCTCAGCTCCTCTCCTTCTCTCCTTTGTGTATTTGCCCCCCACATTGAATCAAGGCTTGCCTACGCTCACTTCTTGGCTAGTGTGTGAGTCTGAGGCTAGGTTATAAAAGGCATTATAGCTCCTGCCTTAGTCTTCGAACAACTTGCTTTGGCCAAATCCAGCCATTATGGTAGAGGCTGCACAAGCAGCCCTTTGGAAAGGTCCATGGTGGGAGGGACTGTGGAAAGGGATGGAGGCCTCTGCGAGCGTCCTTTGTAGCCACTGGGATAAGCCACCTGGGAAACGGATCCCCCATCCCCAGAGTTACTGAAGAACACTAAACTCAGGGCTTCATTGACACAAGCAGAAACTGAAATACAGTACAGGTGCATTCAAATGTTTCCTGCCTTGTCAACCTGTTCAAAACATAGAAAAACAAAAAGTTATTTTTACTCCTCAGATGTTGGTAGAAAAATTCATTCTATGAATACTCATTGCAAGTGGAGTAAGGCAATAAATCCCTTATTCTCTCTATATTCAGTTAAAATCAGCTTCTTGGATTAATTGACAGGTTCAAAAGCCTCAGTCCAATTAACAAGGCCCATCTTTATATTTTTCACAATTGTTTTCCAATGCTCGGAATACTTCCGCTAAAGGTGGCCATATAAATCCTTCTTCATTTGGTGTGTTGGCTCTAAAATTTTCCTTCAAGATACATTTCTATTTTAGCAGACTTAAGCCACCTCATGTGTAGTCCACACACAGACATGGACAGAGGAATAAACTTTACCTTCATGGAAGACAACACAGGGCACCTTATTCCACCAGAAATGGTGGACAGTGGGTCACATCTACTCTTGGCATGATGAGTACTAGGTGTCATGTCGCTGCCTTACACCCTGCACATTTTATCCCATTTTGTATCACTGAGCACTTCTATCCTCTTTTTCATTTTCATTCTTTTTACCAAGTGGTCTTTCATTCTTGCCATTGAGGCTTGCCTTGGCAGGGGACATCTGCTTCTTTGTCAAGGATGTCGTGGCCACCCTGGTCCGTTTTAGACCCACATTATACTCTAAGCTTTAGGGCCAGAAGTCATTTGATTTTTAAAATAGTTTTATCTTTATTTTCTCATAAAAGCAGTGCATGCTCATGGGAAAGATAAATACCAAATGATACAGAAATACATAAAGCAGAAAAAAAATCATTCTGTTTTTTATGGTTAAGAGTTTATGGTCCACATCTTTTATAGCTTTTATGTTTATTTTTTTCCTTTTTTTGAGTAAGTATATATGTATAAAGGAAATGTTTTATATAAATGGGATTATTTAATAAACAGTATCATGTAACCTAAAAAAATCTGAGGAACATATTGTGGACATATTTAGATGATAGCTATGACTCTTATGTATGGAGTTATTTAGGAACCAGACTCTGTGCTAAGCACTTTACACGAATTATCTCACAGAATTCCCAGAACAACACTGTGAAACAAGTGCTATTAATGTGCCCATTTTATAGATAGGGAAACTGTGACTTAGTGAATGTACGTGACTGGCCTGAGGCCGCACAGCTAATAGGAGATGAGCTCAGATTCAGTCTCCACAGTCAGACTTTAACGTCTTAGCTCTTAGCTGCTACCCTGCTCCGTGTCTTCAAATCCAACTCTCTCATTCTTTATCATGTGCATGGTACTCATTCCTTTCAACCTTGCTACCTTGCTACCCTGTCCATCTGCTCTAGAACTTGTCTTATTTCCCCTTCTTCTCCTGTGTTCCCCCCTCCAGTGACCATCACCCTTGACCACCTTCCCAAGCTTGTTACATCCCTGCTTTATTTGTGGGCTCTGAATAACACTTCCCTTCTCTCAAGGTGTGTTTTGGCCCTGATAAATTGGTTCTATGCTGATTTGGGCAAGGATGGATGGAGTTTGGGGGCTTAATGCATTTGGGGTTTCTGTTTGTGAGGTCTACAAGTTCTGTTATCTTAGAAATTGGCACGCTTAAAGAATAACGTTCCCTTTTCTTTCCCTCTCCTACTCTAATTTTGATTCTGCTCATTCCTAACTGGGTTCACGGTCTCTTCCTGAACTTTCACTAACAATGCTTTGGGTGTGTCCAGGCAGCTCTGAAATTCTTCTCCCAAGAAAGAGAAAGAAAAAAAGCATCTTTATATGTGGGCTAGAGGGGGTTGGTAGGGGAGCTGGGGCACAAAGAGGTGAACCATCTGGGCTTGGTTTGAGGACCGGGAAGCCAGGCTAATGACCAGTTGCTCTTGTAAATCTGTACCATGTCATGATCCGAGGGCACTCCCAGCCTCCAACCAATCATTATGCCTGTGAGAGCTTGCTGTCTGAGAATGAAACCTAGCCCCTTGGAGAGAAGGCAGGCTTCCAGGCCTCCCTGTTGGCACAGAGCAGAGTGCCATTTTCCTCCTGTGGTAAGCAGCAGACCACCACGGCAGCATCAAGACTTTGGAAGTGGTGACGTTGCAACTGGCTTGGTGGCAGAGGGCCCCAGGCTCTTTACATGGCATCCTCTCTTTATCAGTGGCAGTTGCGCTGCAGCCTCTGAACCGTCACATCTCAGATGAACTTCCTTTCTAGGAGTTACCAAACAGTCTTTGGAAAGTAACATTGACCACACAACATGCAGAGTTGACTCTTTTTTCACTGTAGCCATTAAGATAAAGGCTGAACAGCAGGAAGAGGTGATGTAGGAGTAGCCAATAAGCAGGACATTGAACGCCAACAGCTATTGACCAGTAGTGGCTGCCCAGAGTAATGTGTGTGGAGAAGGATTCTGTGGTCATTTCTAGGCTCTAAAGGGAAAGAGCTCCGTGATCAACTAGTAATGTCTGCAGTGGGCAAGGGAAAGAGCATGGTAGCATAAGCATCATGTATTTGTCCTGAGAATAAATGGTAGAATAATTTAAGACTGCAGTGCAGGCTCAGTTCTGCCACTTTCTAACTGAAGTTAATCCTGGTGCAGTTGACTTAATTCTCAGAGCCTCAGTGTTCCCATATATACAATGGGACTTTTACCTCTTGGACATTTTTTGGAATGGCGAAATTCTTATCTAGGTATCTGGAACATTAAAACTTCTCAATAAATGGAAATTATCCAGACTTATTACTGAGCGTCATGGTACCACAGAAGCATTACTGGGGCCAAGGGAAAAAGCAAGTATGTGTGATGATACTATTGCTAAATGTAATGGTGATTTTGAAGATGCTTTCTCCTTCTATCTGTTCTTTTGCTGCTGACTGGTTTTATTGTGCTAGGTGACAGGGCCTTGAGTTTTCAGGTGTGTCCTGTCATTGATATAAATTGGGGTCAGACTCCAAACTCCCACATATTTTCTTCATTATACAACCTGATATGCAGTAAGATGACTCTCATACCCTAGTGACCAGAATGTGATGCTCCACCTTGTTTTTTTTCTTTTTTATTTGTGGGCCCTTGGGCAAATTATTTAATGGTGCCGAGACTCAGTTTCCTCATTAATAAATGGGCGTCATATATACTCTACAGGATTTTCATGAGGTTCCGTTTAGATAACCTTTGTGAGTTACAGAGTCACTGTTATTTTAAGGTTTTATTAACATATCAGAATTATTGTTCTGTTCATGCACTTAGCTTCTGAATTTAGGTGGGCTCGAGGCACTCAAAAACAAATGTCAAAATGACCTGAAAAAAACAATAATGATAGGATTTACTACTTTCTGAGGTCTACTTGGTACCAGAAACTAGATTCGTTTCTACCTCATCTTATTTCAGAAAAAGAATGAATAGTTTAAAATATTGGTACATCCCAAATATTGCATGGGACATACTTATAATTAAAAATTATTTGTTGTTTATTTAAAATCAAACTTAACGGCACCTTTTTTTAACTAATTAGATTAGAGTTGCTGAGAGTATTAAGTGTTAATAAATATAAACTACAGGTGACCCTTGAACAACCCAGTGGGGGCAGTGGGTTTAGGGGCACCAACCACCCACACAGTGGAAAATGACGTATAAATTTGTAGTCGGCCCTCTGTATCGAAAGTTCCGTATCTGTGGATTCAGCCAACCTTGAAACACGTAGTAGTGTAGTGTGTATTTATTGAAAAGAATCGGCATATATATGAATAAAATGGATAAAAAAAAAAAAGAGTCCACTTGCCAATGCGGGGGACAGGGGTTCGAGCCCTGGTCCAGGAAGATCCCACATGCCACAGAGCAGCTAAGCCCATGTGCCACAGTTACTGAGCCCACATGCCACACATGCCACAACTACTGAAGCCCACATGCCTAGAGCCCGTGCTCTGCAACAAGAGAAGCCACCGCCATGAGAAGCCCATGCGCCACACCTAAAGAAAGCCCATGCACCGCAATGAAGGCCCAACGCAGCCAAAAATAAATAAATAAACGTATAAATAACAAATAAAATAAAATGCACAATTAATAAAAGGAAATAATCT
Organism: Neophocaena asiaeorientalis asiaeorientalis; assembly: GCF_003031525.2. Lineage (NCBI taxonomy): Eukaryota > Metazoa > Chordata > Mammalia > Artiodactyla > Phocoenidae > Neophocaena > Neophocaena asiaeorientalis. The sequence goes on along the minus strand of NW_020173377.1, from coordinate 12,208,962 downwards.
CACAAAAAAAAAAAAAAAAGAAGAATCGGCACATAAGTGAACCTGCATAGTTCGAACCCCTGTTGTTCAAGGTCCAGCTGTACTTAGAAGAGCTATGCTTACACCTAAGTGCTCAATAAATGTTAGCAGTTAGAGAGACAATGCAATATAAAGGTATGGAGGGCATGCTCTGGAGCCAGATTTCCTGCACCGAATCCCAACTGGGCTGCTTGTTAGCTGGGTGACCTTGGATAAGGTACTCTGTCCCTGCATGACTCGGTCGCCTCGTCTGTAAAGTGAGAATGACAGCCTCTTTCTCATAGGGCTGTTGTGTCACTGAGTCAATACACGTGAAGGTTTTGGAATGGCATCCAAAACAGAGGAAGTGGTCAAAAATGTCAGCTATGAGGATATTATGGTCATTGCTATTGGACTCTAACATTTGAGTATTAATGCTTATTGTAATAAAGGTATGTGTATCTGCTATCCACCAAAAAGGTTTCAGGCAGCTAGGCAAGTGTTGCCTCATCCCCCTTGCACAGAGATATATCTAAGATCAGAGAAGTTGCTAATTTCCCTAAGGTCACACAGCCAGAACTGTGGTTCAAACCCCTGACTCTCTGACCTTATGGCTGAATAACTTTCCACTCCTTGAGCAACTGAGATCTGTGATCTATAGAGTGGAGAAGATGGCTATGAATTATAACAGTAACACCATCTGTTAGATGTATGAAGACTCTATAAATTTTAGAGAACATTATCTGAATTATAATAATGTTATATTTTATTATTTATATTTAGTTAAAAATCTACATAGTCTAAAGTATATTATCTGTTTTGTTCTTCCTCACAGCCTGTGAGGTGGGCAGAGCAGGTTTGATTGCCACCACTAGGCAGAGGAGGGAAGTTAGAATCCAGGAAAGCCGGGTGACTTGCTCAGACTCACCCAGCAGAATAAGACGTAGCGGGTACGACCATCATCCTCAGTTTTCAAAACCCATGTTTGTTTTCTGACCCGTGGCACTTCCCTCATTATAAACACATTCCTCCGTTAGAGCTTCCAACATGGTCTGCTTTGGTTTTTATTAAATTAAGTGTTGCGTCCACATCCAAAGACAACTCGAGTGTTCTGTCTTATAAAAATTCCCCCTGCATTGGATGTTTCTTTCCCGTTTATCTCTAAGATAATAAAAACAAATAATTCACAAATCCAGGGGAGAGATTAGCAAAACAAACTTTGCTGTTATTTTTGAGCTATAAGCAGAGCAAGCAAGCACCATAATTGCTAGCAAATGTTCTGCAGCCTATATTATCTCATCAGCTAATTAGACAGCTAAGGCCACGGCACCCCACATTTTCTTTAGGAATCACAGGTATAATTCCCACCATGTTATTACAGCGTTTTCAGTTTTCAATTACACTCCAAATGCTTATTTGGCAGTCAGACGTATTCTGTGCATCTCCTTTTGGATTCCTGAAACTACTGCCCATGCGGCACGTCTCCAGACCATCGTTAATATACAGTATGCTCATCCTTGAATTTCTTTCCACTTAAAAAAAAAAAAACAGTAAGATGTTTATGGAAAATGCTGGGTTTGGGGATTTTAAAAGGAAAGTGCTTTCAAAGACCAGGCAGGAGTCCAAGCTGACCTAAGGCCAAAGTCTCAATCAAAGCTGATGGTCTCCAGCCCAGCGGTATAGAACTGAGCTTGGAAGGAACTGCCAATCTGTGGATGTCA
>NW_020173377.1:12186547-12207230 GCF_003031525.2 Neophocaena asiaeorientalis asiaeorientalis | reverse complement strand
CCCCCCCCCCCCCCGCCTCCGCCCCGGGGGGGGGGGGGGGGGGGAGGCAGAAGGGTGACAGGGTGTGGGTGGGGAGCACAGAAGTTCCTCTCTTCTTTCTCAGAAAGACTTAGATGCTAGTCACAGGCACTACCTTTTGCAACAGGATCAGGAAGGGAAAAAGTATTAGAATTTGTAGATTAAGTCACATTTTCAGTTTTTTAAGGGTATGCAGAGAGACTGAGAGGAAGAAAAAAAAGCTTGGAAGGATATACACATGAATAGAAATGTGATTATTGCTGGTGGTTGGTCCAAATTATTTCACTTATAAGTAAGAGAATCTCACCTGAAACTAGTTTAAGTGAAAAAATACGCAACAAGAAGCATATCGGCTTGTATGACTTTTTGGCCCATATACAGAGGTCATAGTTTCGGGTGTCACTGGATCCAGTTCTTCTAACTGTTGTTGCGGATATCTTATTTCCCACCCTTTTTTCTCCCTATCCAGAAAGCTAGAATCTGCTTTCTTCTCTGTTCTTCACCATAGGAATCTTCAAACATATTAATCATAAATCTCACGGGTCCCAGAAGAAAAGAGCATCTTTCAGTAGCTTCAACTGAAGTCCCAGGGGACCATCTGCCTGGTCCACTGGCCCATGCCTGTGGCAGGGTCAGCTCTGTGCAAACCACATGGATGGAGCAGAATTACTGTGCAGTTGGGAGAGTTGGTCCCCCAAAGGGAGGGGTGTAGGGAGATAAAAATCATATGTCCCTTGCTCTGTGATGTTCATCTGCTTTTTGTTAGACTACTTTTTCTAAATAATTTTTAATGAACCTATATTACTTTAGGATAAGATTTAAAAGCTTTAACATTTATTTTGAAGCATACTGTGATGAAAAGGAAAGGAATCTGAGAGATTCTAAGCACCCAGGAGACTTTACACTTTTAATATCCCTAGCGCCCTCCCAAGGAAATGGATGCTAGCAAATTGCCGGTTTGTCCATGAGAGGCTGCCACCCAGAGTAAGTGGGACCAGAGAGGATCACCCTAGCCTAAAAATAAAAATAGCACCGTTCCGTCTATGTATATTAAGTCATTGAGTTTTCACAAAATCCATACCGTTAATATCTACCTGTCACAGATGGGGAAACTGAGGCACACAGAGGTGAAGCAACGTGCCCAAGGTAAGTGCAAGAGTTGCTCTTCACACCCAAACAGAGCATCTGCCTAGGGACAGGTTAAAAACAAGATCCTGAGAGAAGGACCCAGATGTAGAGGGAACAGCAGAGGCAAAAGGCGAAGGTAGCGAGGATGGGAGAGGGAAACTTCTGAGAGCGCATGCAAACACCCAGCACTCAGAGCTGCTGTTATCCTGAGAGATGAGTGGCTCTTGGTCCAGCTCTTCGTGAGTTGTTTTCCTGTCCGGCTTTTCCTGTCCTCACTTCCCCATGTCTCTTGATGATAAATGCTCCGTCGCTTGACATAGGGTCACCTCTTCCTCAGTATCAAAATGCCTGACTCACAGGTGTGTCAGGGGAGGCATATGGTCCTGCCTGCAGCTGGCTGGCCCAATTAACCACCACCAAGCCAGAGAAAGCCAGTGAGCTCATTAATTTCTCTTACCCTCGCTCTCCTGAAGTTTTCTGTTTGGATGTCTCTTTTGACACTGATTTCATTCTGCCTATTATTACCAGGAGTGGTCAGTGTTTCTTTCCCTTTCAGTGCTCAGTAACCACTTGTGAAATAGAATTGAGGTTTGTCCTGGCTCCGGAAGGATGCTCCTCGGTATGACAGAGCCCTCTCTTATGACGGCCCTGTCCCCAGAGGTCAAGAGCTGGCCCCTTCTTCCCTTACTTAATCCTGGCCCTCACTGTGCCAGAGAGTGAAGAACCAGCCTTCTCTTATCATTCAAGGCTACGTGCACTCCTGCGACAGACCCTCCGATATCATCCTCAAGGGCCAGGCCTGGGCAAGCCTGTGGCTCTAAATGGCATTCCAGAAGGGGACCACCCTGGGAGATGCCTGGAGGGGCTGGCTTGAGGGCACAGGTGAGATGGGATGGTGTAGACTCAGCTGACTTCCAACAAGAAGTGGGTCCTAGGGTCACTGTACTGTTTCTTTATAGTATTGCTTTTGGAGACTAGGACACAAGGCTTTTGAAGAACAGGTGGACATTCATTCAGCTTTTAGGGACCGGTTTTAATTTGTGAGGCCTCGTGAGATCTTGGTGGGAGATGCTGGAGAATGGGATGCAACCATTAGGATGGCTGCCTGGAGACAGAACTCGATGAGTTTCTTTAGGTATCTCCGAAATCAAGGAACATGGGAGCATCATTCTCTGATGTTTTTGGAGGCTATTTCCTTAAGAACAAGGAAATGGATGGGGAAATATACCAAATGTCCACTCAACAAGCTCCAGCTGGGGCCTTCTTCATCAGCCTTCCCTAGTCACGCTTTACCCTCACTCGTGATACTCCAGGCCCCTCTTCCAGGTCCTCGAATAGCCCAGTCTTATGCCCGTCTCAGGACCTTTGTACTTGCTGTTTCCTCCTCCTGAAATGCCCTTCCTTATATTACATTGAACCAAGGAGGCGTCAGCTCGTATTTCACCTCCTCAGAGACACCATTTTGGATCGCTCAACCTAAGGCAATCCTCCTCTGGCTGCCCTTTCTCCCATTATCCACTTTAATGTTTTCATAACCCTCTCTACCATGTACACTTATTTCCTCTATTGGTTTACTGACATTGCATTGTCTGACTTTGCTAGAATGTAAGAGTTCCATAAAAGTGGGGTCCTGGGAGCTCTCTGTCTTTGTGTCTATATCTCTATATGACAAACTCTAGCAGGTTCTGGAAGTAGACTATCATCACCACCCACAGGACACAGTTTGCCCTGCCCTGTGCTCTTGGCTGTGGGAAAGATGACTTTTCTCTTTCACAGACAGACCAAGTTAGAACCTGATTCTAAGTTTGGCTCCTTAGAAGGCTCTTTGATGTAGCATCTCAGTAGTTACGAGTTTCCAAGGCTATTTTTGCTGAACCTTGAGATTTATATGTTTGGCACTTGGTGGCATTTACAGGAATTCCCTTTGGAGTTTTACCAGCTATAGCATAGCATTGGCTCGGTGTGTTGAGCTAATGATAGCTCTTGGAATTCGTTGAACTGCTTGAAATCCCAATTTTGGAATTCTGTTCTCCTAATTTTGTTCCTTAAGAGCCGCTTCCACCAGGCATTAATGGGTGTCCTGTATGAAAAATAAGAAGGTAGAGGGGGCATCTGGGCAGCAGACATTGTAATGTCCCGTTCATCTCCCCCTGGCACTCACAGTTTCCGTGCACAACAGTCTGAGTGCTCTACTGCATGCACCTGCTACTCTCTGCCTGGCCTCAGTCTCTGGATGTCATGCAGGGCAGGCTGAAAGTGCCAGGGAGTTAGTGACCCTGGGAGCAGCCCTCATTTATGATGGATGAGTGTTGGTGGATAAATATCCAGCTCCCTCACTCCTGAGATGGGTCACCTCTGAGGCATCTTCCCATCAGTCCCCAGCTGCCCACAGGGGTACATCTGCCCATGAATGCACCCTGGATGGGCCTCCTTCCCTTTCCATCTTGCTTGCCATCTCCTCTCCTGATGCTTTCTTTAAATTCAGCTCCCAAATAAAACTGCTTGCACTTAAATTCTTATCTCAGGATCTGTTTAGATCTGCAATCTAATCCAAGACAGCATTCTATGGCTAAACATGGTCAAATAAACTTAGGAACTGAAGAAAGTTAAATAGAATGTTTTTTCCCCCTGCAGGACCTCTTGGCTTCTCTAATGTGCTAATGTGCCTTGTGAATTTCAAGACAAGGGTTGCTGCAGCATTTCCTTTATTTATTTGGCCACAGAGACTAAGGCAATGGTGCCCCTTTATACCAGGAAGTGTGTGGAATCAGTGAGCCTTAGAACAACACACTCTAGGATCATTTATCCCCTTCCTCCATCCTGACCCCCCCATGGCAGGAGAAGCTCAACGGCTGAGACCTGGCATGTTCACATTTTGGCTTGGTGGCTGTGGGTTTAAAGCTTCATGTTGTCAAAAAAGTGGTATGAATGTAGCAGCACTCCCTCCTCAGCCATCTGCACACTCTCTTGGCAAAAATAATGTGCACAGATTCAAGCATCTGTTCTAAAAGGAACATAAAACAGACAAGGCTTTCCAAATGCTTCCTTCCCAGGGTTACTCACCCGACGTTCTACAATTTATCTGGGCAGTTTCAGTCATCTCTTGTCCCTCCTCTTTGTCATGCAGAAAGCCACAGAATTAGAAATGAGCTGAAGGGAACTGAGTATACTGATGGTGAAAGAATTGAAAATGATGTGTCATTAATGAGTCCATTATTCACACTGTGGGGTGGGATACAGATGTGAGGGTATCCTGGCGCCTCAGTGTAGCAGGTGAGATGGATATTGAACCCACAGTTACAGAAAGAATGAATCCTCCTAAGTGCTCTAAAGGAAAATGTAGGTTCCCAAGAGAGTGTATAATGTAGTGCCAGGAAGGCTTCCTGGAATAAGTGGCATTTAGGGGGAGACATTAAAGAGTGAAGAGTAGGGGCGAGAGTTGGCAGTGGTGCTAAGGCTGGGAGTGAGAAAGAGCCAGGCATTAAGGGAACTGCCTAGGGGGATCAGACCTCCGACAGCCAGCGGAGAAGGGTGGGAACTCAATCTGGTGAAATGGACACAGGCCAGATCAAGCTCATGTATTTGCTTTGTGAGATTAAATAGTAAACATTCCTTAGCCTCTGTATTCTCATCAGCAAAGTAGGAACAATAATAGTAATTGCCAAATGGGGTTCTAGAATTAAGTGAAATTAATACATGTAAAGCCCTAGTAAAGTTCTTGCTACACAGCACATGTGTAATAAATGTTATCATACTATTTACGTTTTTTTTTTTTTTTTTTTTTTTTTTTTTTTTTTTTTTTTTTTTTTTTTTTTTTTTTTTTTTTTTTTTTTTTTTTTTTTTTTTTTTTTTTTTTTTTTTTTTTTTTTTTTTTTTTTCCGGTACGCAGGCCTCGCGCTGTTGTGGCCTCTCCCGTTGCGGAGCACAAGCTCTGGACGCGTAGGCTTCGACGCGCAGGCTCAGCGGCCACGGCTCACGGGCCAGCCGCTCCACGGCATGTGGGATCTTCCCGGACCGGGGCATGAACCCGTGTCCCCTGCATCGGCAGGCGGACTCTCAACCACTGCGCCACCAGGAAACCCTATTTATGTATTGTTGATGCTAAGTCAGTTGGTTAGCGAGAGAACCAGGATTCAAGCTCAGGTCTTTTTTGCTGGAGTCTTCCCTATGAACTGCAGTGATATATTTCCTGGTTCGATTTTACACAGTGCTCCTCAGAGAGGATTCTATGGGTTACTAGGTGACATTCGAAGATCAGGTTTTTGAAAATATTTAGGAAATAAGGATATAGGACAATAGTCACAAGATTTTTAGTAAGAAGGTGCATTCTGCAAAATTTTGTACACCATTATCCCACCTAATATTTAAAACAAGAAAACTAGGTTTTTAAAAATAAAAATGGTGGGGCTTCCCTGTTGGCGTAGTGGTTGGGAATCTGCCAGCCAATGCAGGGGACATGGGTTTGAGCCCTGGTCTGGGAGGATCCCACATGCTGCAGAGCAACTAGACCCGTGCGCCACAGCTACTGAGCCCGTGATCCACAACTACTGAAGCCCACACGCCTAGAGCCCGTGCTCCGCAACAAGAGAAGCCACCGCAATGAGAAGCCTGCGCACCAAAACAAACAGTAGCCCCCGCTCACCGCAACTAGAGAAAGCCCGCGCATAGCAACAAAGACCCAACACAGCCAAAAATAACTAAATAAAATTAAATAAATAAATAAAAATAAAAATGGTAAAGAATTGTTAGATGATGGAAGTGTGAGTGATGTTCTAAGGAAATTTACCTTAACAGCTTTTATAAGTGTCCCCCCGAAAAGTAAAAAAACCTGCTGAAGTTCTAAGTTTTCTTCCTGGCTCCAATCTTAGGAACTACTCATTTCCCTATTTCTGAAAAAAGTTATATGTGTAGGATGCACATCCTACCAGGAATTGACTCAAAAGACTATTAATCAAGCTCGAAAAGGAGCTAAAACTGGTTGACTCTGCATCCAGGTCCACTTGAAAAAGGAAAGGGCTGCTTTGCTGCTCTCAGGGAGAAGTCAATGCAAAAGTAGAGGAGTGGTCCACTTGCAGTCTTGGCGGTCACAGCAGCGCTCAGAACATCAGTGGGTCAAATGGCTGGCACAAAAAAGAGTAACTGGGTTAGCTTCCTTGCCTTTCTTAGTGGCTTAGCTCAAACGCTTGAGGCGTTTTCCACAGTGCATTGGACACGGAACTAGGCTTAGATAACACCTTGGATTATTAATGAAATCCTATATGTACCTGTTCTGAAAATGAAAATCCTATGTTGTCCCAGAGAGAAGGTATGAGCACCAAGGTCCTATGTTTCCCTTTAGAAAGGTGTTAGCCACAAACCTGACACCAGACTCAACAAAAGCATTCCTCAGGATTTGCCAGGAACACAAGAGCACATGATCCCTCCAGGATTTGAAGTCCATCTTCAAGCCTCCATCCATTCTTCCTCTATGCACATACATCAGCACATCGAAATGTGCCCCAGACTTACACATTCTGTGAGCTGAAAAGATCATTGGCAAAGGAACGTCAGCGGTATTGAGTCAGAATGTTGATGTAGCACATGTAGCTTTAATTCGGATTAGGATACTCCAGCTGAAAAGAAAATTGTGTAATCTTGCCAGATTTCCACCCCCCCCCCCCGACACACACACGAAAAATATTTAGCTGGAGTTGCCCCACCTTTGTTCCCAAGCAGTACCTTCTGGAGCATCTGAAGGTGTATTCCGATGGACAGGCATTTATTACGTGCTCTTAGGTGTCATATATTGCAAAGGCGTGCCTCAAAGGGGAGAAGCTGCTCATTTTTCTAGCAAGCAGACTCTTGGCAAACATTTCTGAGGTAAATCAGGATTTACTTGAAGCTTAAGATAGAGGATGTGGATGCCAGATGGTACTGGTGTGAGTGAAAACTCTTAAGTAAAACAGAGCTGACCTCATATAGAGTGTAAGGCGCACGCTTTGGCAGATTATTACACCATCTGTCACTTGAGGGCATTTGAATAATGTCTTTCATAGGAAACTGGGGAAGTTACGGGCCTCTTTTTGAAGGTCTCGGTTCTGAAAGAACAAGCTCGCGAGGCATTCATTGATTTCAGAAGGTGGACCCTCAGGAGACGGAAAAGGTGTGCTCAAATCCTCAAAAACTCATAATCTCCATCAGCAACCATGATCAATCACTGCATTAAAATAATAAATAGGGCTTCCCTGGTGGCGCCGTGGTTGAGAGTCCGCCTGCCGATGCAGGGGACACGGGTTCGTGCCCCAGTCCGGGAGGATCCCACATGCCGCGGAGCGGCTGGGCCCGTGAGCCATGGCCGCTGAGCCTGCGCGTCCGGAGCCTGTGCTCCGCAATGGGAGAGCCCGCGACAGTGAGAGGCCCGCGTACCGCAAAAAAAAAAAAATAATAATAAATAAATAGTGTAGGAAGCATCTGCACAATGGTAGCCTCAATGCCTGGGACTCTAGAGCTCCAGGACACACCTACTGGAGTTCTATTTTGAAGGTCCCAGATATCTTGAGAGAGATAGGAAGTACTTAGTGAGGACTGATATCCGTAGTCACGTCCCGGGAGTGCCCGGATTTAGACTCTAAAGCACCATGTTGCCTATATTCTTTCCGTGATGTACCCTTCCTTTCTTTCCCTCCTGGATGACTCTCTTCTACCGTTTAGGATTCTCCAAGGCAAAGCTGAGTGTAGCATCCTCATTTACCCTTGGCATCCCCTGCCTCTCTCGATGACAGCCCCATCGTCATTATGCGGCTGCCTCCCCACTAGACTGTGAGTACTTTGATGTCAGGGAAGAAGTCTTATTCATCTTTGTACCCATAGTACCTGTCTCTGTAGCCAGCACAGAGTAGACCCTGAAATGGATCTGGTGGTGAGGAATTGGAAAAGGAGAGAGACTTCTCCAGGATCTTAATCCATTTCTTATCTGTTAATTCACAAGTCTTTCTTTTAATGTGTGTCGACCTGAAGAACAATGAGAGATATTTGATTTTCTGGTAACATTTTGAAATAAAGTTCAGGGATCACCTGGTAAAGTTTTTGAAAGCCAGTAAGGGGCAGTAGTACAGCAATACATTTATATAATGTGCTGTGAGAGGAAAAAGTACATTTTATGTGGGCTTCCTGCTATAAACAATGTAGTGGTTAAGAGTGTGGGTTTGGGTGGAGGTCAGAATACCTGGCTTGGGTCCTGTGACCTTATACAAATCATTTAAGCTCTCTGAACTTTTAGTATCATTCTTTATAAAATAGGGATGATATATTCATCTCATGGGATCATTGTTTTAGCTAAACAAATTAACGTGTGTGGGACTTCCCTGGTGGCGCAGTGGTTAAGAATCCGCCTGCCAACGCAGGGGACGCGGGTTTGAGCCCCGGTCCGGGAAGATCCCACATGCCGCGGAGCAGCTAAGCCCGTGCGTCACAACTACTGAGCCCCTGAGCCACAATTACTGAAGCCCGCACGCCAAAGCCTGTGCTCCGCAGCAAGAGAAGCCACTGCAATGAGAAGCCTGTGCACTGCAACAAAAACCCAATGCAGCCAAAAAAAAAAAATTAATGTATGTGAACTGCTTAACTAGGTACACGGCAACTAGTAAGTGCTTAAAAAAGGTTAGCCATTCTAATTATTAACCAGTAATATATGTTTAGCATTTGGTAGTTAAATAGGTTTAATCTAAAAGTATTTACTTATATTCGACCCAACAAAACTTTCCCTGCGTGCCTATTGTGTTCTGTGGTTGGCTGTGCACAGGAGACTGGATTTAGGAAGATGAATGGTCCTGTTGCTGTAAAACCAAAAGGGAAGCAAATAATTGAAACGTGGTATCATATGCGCTATTGGTAGAGTCATTAACAAGGTGCTGTGGGAGAGATGTTAAAGATTTTTTAGTGTTAGTTATGGTCAGTTACTGGAGAGTGACTGCTTTGAAATGCTGTGTTGAGAAGGATTTTGAGGCTAAATCCAGTTTCTTTGGAAAAGAGCCCTGTTGTCAGTTAGCAATGTCTGCCAGAGGTGGAAGTGAGAGGGTCATGGTTCACGTGCCACACTTCGATCATTAGAACTTTACCTGCTAAAGAAAGGATAACAGGGAAGATACTCAAGAGGAGCAGACATTTGCATTCTACAGCATTACATATTCCTGAGTTGAGCTAAGGAGTAATATCAAAAAAGCAGACACTCCTGGGTTTAAACCTAGGCTTTGCTCCCTGTGCCTTGTGTGAGTTACTAAGCATTTTTAAGCCTCATGGACCACAGAGGTGAAATGGAGGTAATAATACATCCTTATTGTGCAGATTAAATGTGAAAACACCTAGCAAAGAGGCCAGTGCTCATCAGGGACTTAACGAATGATATTACTGTTATAATGATTATGGACTTCCTAAAGTACCTTAGTATGATGACATCTCAGCTTTGCTTTCTTCTCACTCAAGTGAAAGACTCATCAAACTTGAAAGTGCAAGAAGATGGTTAAGTATTTTTATCTCATTAAAACAGCCACCCAGTGAGCAAGACATGAGGAAAGGAGTGAATAACTTGCTTTCTTTCACAAAGTTTAGTGACACAGTCCTCACTCCCAAAGATTACCTTTTCAAGTACATCTTGTCCTTTTAGCAGGTAGACTCTGTGAGAGCAGGGATTATGTCTCACGTGAGTTCTGTAGATCCTCGAGTACACACTGTGGGTGCTTAGTAAGTGAACAAGATAAAAAAGCCCAAGAAAATAAGATGAGTGTCAAAAGGATTTCATTTAGGGGATAAGAGTTGTGAAACGATGAAAATTCAAATATTTGATGCTGGCATATTCCCTACCAAGCCTATTCCTCATGTAATCATTCTTCTTCAGCATCACAGGTAATAGAACAAACCCATATATTTGAAAAATATGTGTATTTCAACCACTAAGAAATATTTCATTTTATGTACCATGCAAATAAACCTTATATTACAGAGTAGTTCTAATATATTGACATTGGGAGCTTACCCTGTGCTTGATTGTGCTGTGAACTTGAGCTGCATTACATCATGTGTGCTTGTCCACAATCCTTTGACATACATACTGCTATCTTCCAGAAATTATAGATGACAAAGTTGAGGTTTAAATTAATTTCAAGGATTTGAGGCTAGGAATTTCTGACTCCAAAGCCTAAGCCTTTTCCCCCTTATCCTTGGGGTCTGCAATCTCCCCAAATGTCTGTAGTTTCAGTGTTTGTAAAGGAAACATTTTAAAGTATGTATGTGGTTTTAAAAACTCAACAGTTTTCTTCATATGGATCTCACTATATCTGTGAGGTGTGTATTCAATTCAGACTCTTATGTACAAGGTTTCGTTCAAGCAGAGCACACCTGGGGTTACTCACAAAGTATGAATATGAGGTATCTAGCAAACTGATTATACCTCACAGACACTTCATAAATGATGACTATAAATATGAATAATCAATTGAATGAAAACATTGTGTATAGTACATACTACTATGCAAATATCCACATTATCATTTCCAATAACTCTGCTGTTTTCTAATGTTCTTAACCACCCCATTATTTCACAACGTTTTCTGGAACTTAGCTCATTATTATCAGTACATTATCAGCTCTGTGTGAGTATTTGAGCACATAATGTGTCCGAAGTGATGACTGGCCCTCTGATTTTTAGAGGTGTGCATCACTTCCTTTTTGGTTAGGTGAACAGTACTTTTGAAAATTAGTTGACCTGTGTAAATGGATGTATTACTTCTCAGCAGTACAGCCTTAATTACTTAATTTCAAAATCTATTGTCTACCATAAAAGGAAATTTCAGGGTACCGTGAGTGGAGATCAGAGATTCCAAATAAATAAAATCCACAGCTGCCTTATCAAGCCATATGTTTACAAAAATATGTGGTCTGAAAACATGGAGGCAATATACATTACCTAATTAAACACAAATGTGACAGAGTCAGTAACGTGGGGTAATAGATGTTTCAACTTTTCACAAAGAAAAAAGTCAACCGTGATTCTTAGTTCATTTCCGACTCAAGGATAAGTGTTGAAATCCCTTTGTGTCTTTTCTCTGTGTCAAAAAGCAGTTGTGTTTCATTCTAAGTATGTGGTTATCTTCGATACTTGGCATGGTCTGGGAATACGGTATCCTAATTAATCCAGTGTAAAGTTTCTATAGGTACCCTTTGTGGTATCTATAGGTATCCTTTGTGGATGATCAAGTGTCATAGTGGTTGAATGCAATGTAACATGAAAAAAATGTTTCTTGAGGATTCTGGTTTTGGTTAAGATGGACTAAGCATGTGCCACCTCTTCCTAGTAAGCTTTGCACAGTGCAAGGCACAGAGCCAGTGCTTGGCCAACACAGGTAACTTGAACAGATGCTAGTTTCTCTGGTTATCTGCCCCTACCTCCACCATCATAAATATATATATTAAACTGTCCCAGCACCTTAAGTCAGGTCTCCTGGATGTAAAGTAACAAAGGAGACTAGGAGGGGAGGGTAGGAAGGACATACCAACAGTGAATGTTTCTAGGGAGGCAAGAGAAGAGTTATGAATTCATGGTGTGGCACAGCCTGGACTCATAAGCCAAGGAAATTCAAGTGTGGGAACGACCTCCATAGGGTGAGGGTGTTTCCGGAAGTCTTCCTGAAAGGGCTTGAATGTGAATTTCCTAATTGGGTGTTTTTCAAACTGTGGGTTGTGACCTGAGGGTCAGGAAATCACTTTGGTGAGTCATGGCCAGATTTTATTTTAATGAAATAGAATGAAACCAAATGGACAATAGCAGAGTGTATTACTGGCTCACAGCATATAATGTATTTCTTTCTGAGAATTGTGATCCAGAAAAGTTTGAAACACATTGCCCTATCCTTAGGCTTGTGAGAGGTTGCTCTACGCCTGTAATTCGAGTCCATCAGCCACTGTTGAAGATGGTCTTCTATTCTGCCAGGGATGGAGAACATGGTACAACTTTCCCATCCTTGAAGAAATCGCCCTTCATCTTTCTGTTATGTCTGTTTCTATGGGGCAGTGTTTTATATGGAGACACAAACTAACATATATGTAGTCCAGGCTCAGTGCTACCAGGCAGCTGAAACACATGGTCAACATTTAATTCTCACCTAATCTCCTTCTGACCTTATCATAACCCAAAAAGGCCAGGTTCATCATTTCCTTTGTACTGATGAGAAAACTGAGGGTCAAGATGAACGTATTACTAGTCACTTGCCAGGAAGTGGCTGAGCTGGATTTGAGCTCACTCTTTTCTGCCTCTGATGCTAGTCTGAAACCCTCTGTGCTACTGCAGATAGTCCTTGCTTTTAACTTGGAATTTTTGTCATGGAATTATATATTCCACTTAACCAGAGCATAGGCAGTCGGTCTCCGTTTTGTGCCCTTCACAGTGAATCCTTAAGTTTGTGCTAGATTATTTCCCCAAATTTTTATTGTGGTAAAATATATATAACATAAAATTTGCCATTTTAATCATTTTAAGTGGAAAGGTCAGCGGTATTAAACATATTCGTAATGTTGTTCTACCATCACCACCATCCATCTCCAGAACTCCTTTCATCGACCAATTGAAAAACACACCCCATGTTGTTTCTATGAATTTGGCTACGCTAAGTTTCTCTTATAAGTAGCATCATACTGTATTTGACTTTTTGTGACTAGCTTATTTCACTTAACATAACGTCCTCACGTTTCATCCATGTTGTAGCGTGTGTCAGAATTTCCTTCCTTCTTAAGGCTGAATACTACTCAATCGTATGAATATACCACATTTTGTTTATCCACTCATCTGTCAGTGACCTCTTGGGTTGTTTCCATGTTTCAACTATTGTGAATAATGCTGCCATGAACATGGGAGTACCCATCTCTTTGAGACCCTGCTTTCGGTTCTTTTGGGAATATAACCACAAGTGGGATTGCACAGTTACTCTACCACAGTAACTCTACCATTTTACATTTCCACCAACAGTGCACAAGGGTTCCATTTTCTCCATTTCTTCACCAACACATTGCTTTTTAAATTTTTTGATAGTAGCCCTCCTTATGGGTTTGAGGTGGTATATTGTAGTTTCGGTTTGCCTTTCCCTAATGGTTAGTGATGCTGAACATCTTTTCATGGGCATGTTGGTCGTTTGTATATCTTCTGTGGAGAAGTGTCTATTCAGATCCTTGCTCTATTTTGAATCAGGTTTTTGTTTCTTTGTTTGCCTTTTGCAGTTCAGTTTTAGGAGTTCTATATAGATCCTGCATATTAATCCCTAATCAAATATATGATTTGCTAATATTTTCTCCCATTCTGTGGGTTGCTTTTTTATTCTATTGACATTGTCTTTTGATGCACTAAATTTTCTAATTTTCATGAATTCCAGTTTATTTTTTCAGTTGCTACCTTTGCTTTTAGTGTCATATCCAAGAAATCATTGCCAAATCCAATACCATGATGCTTTTGTCCCATGTTTTCTTCTAAGAGTTTTATAGTCTTAGGTCTTTGATCCATTTCTGAGTTAATTTTTGTATGTGGTATTAAGAGTCCAATTTTATTCTCTTGGCTATGGACATCCAGTTTTGCCAGCACCATTTGTTGAGAAGACTGTCCTTTCCCCATTGAATGGTCTTGGCACCCTTACTGAAAATCATGCAAATAGTTTTTTGGGGTTTTTTTTTGTTTGTTTGTTTGTTTTTGCGGTACGCGGGCCTCTCAGTGTTGTGGCCTCTCACGTTGCGGAGCACAGGTTCCGGACGCACAGGCTCAGCGGCCATGGCTCACGGTCCCAGCCGCTCCGCGGCATGTGGGATCTTCCCGGACCGGGGCATGAACCCGTGTCCTCTGCCTTGGCAGGCGGACTCTCAACCACTGGGCCACCAGGGAAGCCCCATGCAAATAGTTTTTAAGCTAAGTTTGTAATGCAGCAGTATGGATTTGTAATGTCATTGGCATTGCCTAGTAAGACTGAATAGCTTTCTGTTTTCTATCTTTGGAGGCTTTGAAATTCCCATGTTATATTTTAGAAGAACAGAGCTATGCATTTCCTAGTTTCAAATCTAAAGTGTTGTTTTCTCATCTCAGTTCCATCTCTTGGGTCTGTCATCTCTCTCTCTTCAGCTTCACTGTCATCACACAGTCCATGCCACCATCGTCTCTTGCCAGACAACCTGTAATCGCTTCCCAGCTGGTCTCTTCAATTTGGTCTCTTCTGATTTTTTTTTGAAATGCACATTCCATCAATCCACTGCTCATAATATTTCAATGGCTTCTCTTTGCTCTTACAATAAACACCATATTTGTTAGGCCGACTATGTGTTGCCGTAGTTCTGACCTCCCTCTCCTCTCCAGCTTCATTTTGTTCCATGCTCTTTGCTCTTATCACCATGCAGGCCTCCTTTCAGTTCCTCTGAGGTACGTTCTTCCCTCCTTTCACGGGGCCTTTGCACATGCTATTCCTCTGCCAGCATCACTCTCCAAACTAATCCCCTGTTCCTGTTATCTGAAGAACTCCTGTCCATCCATCAGATCCCCACTGATTTTGTTAGCTCCCAATGGAAAATTTCCCTGTCCTCCTTGCAGACAATTAACCATTATATGATCTCAAAGCACCCTGAGTCTTTACTTCGTAACATCTTCCTTGTAATTTTACATTTATTAATGTGATTCTCTGGCTGATGTTTTTGTCCCCCACTGGACCATTAGCTCCATAAGGGAAAGAACTGTGTGTCTATCTTTTGCCCCCAGGGCCTTGACCAGTGTCCAGCTCATAGAGTAGGACATTAAGCATCCAACTTACTTGACCTCTTTAGAAGCAGGTGTTCATATTTGGCCAAAAGTCTCAACTCAGAGGGAGGTGATCAAGGCAGAGCTCTGAGGGATTAAAGAGTCAGGTTTAGCAGTAAGAAGAGCTTTCTGAGTATAAATGTTGATGTCTCAGAGCCCTGGTATTTATGGTTTCTCCTTTATTTGGTCTGGACACAAGACATTCCTCCATCTCTGTTGGGTACCATCGTTTCCTTGTTTAGGAGTTTAATTAAATCTGCACCTAACATGCTACAAACAGTTGGGGGGAAGAGCGGTGTCTGGTTTATGGCTTGGAGGGAAATGTTAACCGTGCAGAGCTTTGTAGCCCCAGGATTTACTATGTGTATAATTCTTGGATGGATTTGCATAGGCCTCCATTAGCCTAGTCCCAACTTCAAGCTGTCTCCCTGGCTATCTATTTCCCAAGGGATCTAGGGTAGACAGTATTTAAAAAGAAAAAAAACAGATAAGACTTCTCCATCAGCAAAGGTATCTTTTCCAGGCAAGCCTCTTATCCCAGCAACCACTGGGGTATGTTGAGGGGATATTATTAACAATAATGGTAATAGTAGTAATAAGGGTAACAGTTATTATTTTAGCACTTCTTGACCTTTTGTTATGTGCTAAATGCTTTGCCTGCATTATCTTACTTAATATTCCCAACCACCCAAGGAAGGACTCTATTTTACCCTGGAGTAAACTAAACCTTAGAGAAATCAAGCTCTTTCCTTAGGACCACACATGAAGAAACAGGTGGTGAAGGGATTTGAAACTGGGTGGATGATCTTCCAGTCCCATTGCTCTTGACCACTGTTT
This sequence comes from Neophocaena asiaeorientalis asiaeorientalis, assembly GCF_003031525.2. Lineage (NCBI taxonomy): Eukaryota > Metazoa > Chordata > Mammalia > Artiodactyla > Phocoenidae > Neophocaena > Neophocaena asiaeorientalis. The sequence continues at coordinate 12,191,452 of NW_020173377.1, read as the reverse complement.
TATCTGCCCTTTTTTAGAACTTAATCATTCCTTTAGTAAATCTTTTCTTTTTAGGCATTTATTGTGTGATGGGCACTGGGCGTCCAAAGCAAGATAAGTTATAGATGGTCCCTTCCCTGGAGAAGTTCAGCACCCAGTGGGGGCCATATCAACCATATCCCCTCCTTGCTGACATTGATTGAACACTTACTGGAAACCAGCTCTGAGCTAAGCCCTGCACCTGTGATAGTCTCAGAACTCTCCCCAGGTGGGTGCTATTATCATACCCTTTTTACAGATAAGACAACTGAAAGCCCAAGAGAAAGTACATTGCCCAAGGGCCCACCACCAGGAATCCACTGGCTGGGATAGGGCTTCAAGTTTATTTGACTTTGTCAGATGTCTGTGCCTTTCACTACAACCCTGAATTGCAGAAATATGGAGAATGCACGCACTGGGGAGCCTGCAGGGCACTTTGAGAGTTCAGGGCAGGATGTACTTAATTCTGTCTAGAGAAGCCAGAGAAGGCTTCCTGAGGAATATTAGATCTAGAGAAGAAGAAAATGTAGGTTTTCGTTGAGTAACTGTGTCTTCTGCCTTCCTGCTTAAATATATTCCACATCTGGCAACAAGTGAGTTTGGAAGGAAGTGAAAGCCAACGGGCAGACGTTCCTAGAAGACACATTCGTGTTCCACATAGAGAACTTTCTGATCATTTTTCCAGACTAGGAGTAGAAGGGACTGTTGGGAAGCAGTGAGTTCCCTACCGCGGAGGTTTAAAGGAGGCCAACGATCCACGAGGGGGATATTCAGGTACTAGATTGACAGCCAGATGAGGTCAAGGGTACCCAATTTAGTTGTGCATAAGAATTGGCAGGTGATGTGTTTAAACACCAGTTCTTGGGCCTTTCCTCTACACGTTCTGATTCAGCGGGTTAGGATAGGGTCCCAGGCATTTGCATTTTTAACAGGCTCCCCAGCTGATGCTGAAGGATCTGGTCGTGGTGAAGTCACACTGCCACAAATGCACTAGGTGACCTTTAAAAATCCTGCAGTACTGAGGTTCTCTAAACAGTGTTTCCTAGTGTGTATCTCACAGACCATTCAGTCTGTAATGGGAGTTGATAAACGTTTTCCTTCAAACAACAGATAGTGAAGGATTTCGGTTTTGTAGGCCTTAGGGTGTCTGTCACTACTCAAATTACTGTGTAGTCTGAAAGCAGCCATAGATAATATATAAATAAATGCGTGTGGCTGTGTTACCATAAAATTTTATTTACAGAAATAGGCAGTAGACCAGATTTGGCCTACAGGCTGTATTTTGCTGACCCCTGGCCTACAAAAATTAGTGCTATGTAAAAATGAGCTTGTGAAAAGCTACAGACCATATCTCTTCATGAATAATCGTAGTGCATAGTAGCATCTTAAAAGCTCTGAGCAGGCCTGAGAAGTAAAGAGATTTGTTTAGTTTTGACTGACCCAGAATTTCTCAAATTCTTTTCACCAAAGGACCTTCTTACTATGTAACACTCCCATACCCTTAGAACTGGTGTTCCAGAGAACACATTTTGAGAAGCGCTCATTCACATCTCACAAGTGGGCAACGTACATTACAATTTGAATAGATTGTCCTCTGAGAGTTTAGGAAGAAATTTTCCCTAAAATACTTGCTTCACCCAGATCACTGTTGCCTAAACTTAACCTCTTTAAGCTTGGCTTAGGGGTGCTGTACCCTGATTAAAATGAAAACACTCCCAATGTAAATGGGCTTGTCAGTTTCCTTCCTCAGGAAGGTGGTTTTGAATGCAAGTGATGGGGCAGAAGACATGGCCTTATTTGGAAGGGATCAAAGAAAAGACATCTTGGAAAGGAAGAAGGAGCAGATAGGGGTGTAAACAATCATAGCATGAATTCTTAAATACTTGCTGTATGCCTACCACTATACCAAGGCCTTTAGATCTGTGGTTCTCAACTGGGAGCAGTTTTGCCTCCCAAGTGACCTTTGGCAATGTCTGGAGACATTTCTGATTGTCAGGACTGAGGGTAGGGGATATTGTGCTGGCATCTACTGGAGGCCAGGGATGCTGCTAAACATCCCACAATGCACAAGATAACCTCACCCCCACCCCCAGCAAGGAATTACACAGCCCCAAATTGCCATAATGCGTCTGTTGAGAAACTCTGATCTAGATGATCTAATGTCTTCCATATAACAACCTTGTGAGGTAGTGGTATTATTTGTACATTTAAGAAATGAGGAAAATGAGGCAAAGACAAATGTATCTTTCATTCTGACTTTCCGTAGTTAGTGACGTTGTGAGCCCACACTCTTAAAAGCTTACATTCAACCTCCTGTGGCAAAGACAGCTTTCACTTCCTTAGCCACATAGCCCATGACTCCAAGAGGTCTTCCCACAGATCCTTCACAGCACGGTCCCCTTTTGCTCCCCCATTCCCTTTCATTCTCTGCTCTTGATACCTTACTTAGGTAACATCCAACTCTATCCATCCTCTAAAAATATATCTCCGACAACCACCGAGACACCCCTTATTTAAGCGTTGAATGGCCAGCCTGACCATTTATGGTCAGTTAGGTTTGTGACACCACGCAAATGATTTGGACCTATTGGTTTTGGTTTCACCATCTGTAAAGGGAAATGATAACAACATGTGCCCTTCCTCCCTTGATTCATTTCGACTGAAACCTAAGCTGTTGGCCCAGGATTCTGCTTGGAACATTGAGGGATCCAGAGAATGCACAACCCCCCAGCGAGAGTATGCTGAGCGGCTGGGATCTTTAAGAAGGAGGCACATTTCTTGTGTTTTATGAGCCTGCCCAGCTGCAGTTTTTCTAGCAGCCTACAGGAATGCTGCAGAGTGTGAGGGCTTCAGAGTGTCTGGACAGTATCATGAAAGGGCACTTGTTACCCCAGTATTTGGCCCGGGGATAAGAAGGGCTAGAAGTGCATGCACGGTAGTACATTACAACATTGAAGGTTAAAAGTTCCTAGACAGAGCTCTCTCCAAGAGGGCGATTGGGGTGAACATGACCGGGACTTGCGAGGAGACCTCCTTAGGGCCCGGCACTACGAGTTATCCTCCTTTCGGGTAATTAAGAAACATGAAGCCCTTGTACTTTATTTTTATCACTGCTAAATCGAGCAGTCAATTCAGACAGTCCATGAATAAGGAGGTTGTTTCTGGGAAGACGATACCCCATGGATTATCATTAAGCATTGAAACCAATACTCAGAAAATAAAAACAGTGCATTGGCATGAATATTCAAGATGGCACATCATAGTGATGAGGTATGAATATAGCAGAGTCACAAGCTGTGGTCCTGGAAGACTGGCTTTCCCTTTAGTCTCTCTCATCTTCTGCTTCTTTTAGAGATGTCAGCCCTTTGTTCTCTCTCCATCTCTACTGACTCTGGCTATTCAATTATTTCACAGTAAGAGAAGATACTCCTCTAATTGGAAATGACAGAGACTCCACAATTGTAATGAAACTTTCTTCTCAGAATCTCAGGTCCTCATGGAAATGGGTGATTGTTGCACACTGGGCTCTTGGTACTCACAAATACTAGGGATTAAATAGTCTAATAAGAAATGCGTGTCCCATAACTGGCCATTCCCCATCTTCCCAACTGTTAACAAAATAAATATCGTGATGTCAGTGTGGTTTGAGGTTATCTGACTGGGGGATGAACAGGGGACATTAAGGCACATGCCCAGGGAGACTCATGGAGGCTGACCAGTGCCTAGGAAAAAAGAAGTGAGGTTGTTCAGTTATTTCATAGCAAGGGATATGTCATACGTTATGGATATCTGTGATAAGTCATGTTTTACTTGACTCCTCTACTAAATCTCATTCCTCTTTTCTTTCCATAAGTCCTTTCTCTATAGAGTTTCTTGAACAGCAATAAGGGGAGTGCAAAGACCTATAAACAGATAAAACCTGACGATCATATCTTGGCTCTGCCTCTAATTAGCTGGGTGGTTGTGGACTGATCACTTAGCTTTCCTGGGTCTTAGTTTTCTTAACAGTTCAATAAGGAAATATTATTTATCTCATTGGATTCTTTTGTGAAATAAAGAAAATGATGTATGTTAAGTGCCTAGAATACACCAGGCACTCAAAAATGCTAACAGTTATTCTCAGTCAAATAGAAATGAAATTATATTGATGCTCCGGTGAAATCGCTCTATTAAAGGTACCTAACCGCTCCCCTTGAAGAAGGAGAGCTGCTCCCTGTACCTGGTAATGAGCAGCAGACATAAATGATGAGAATTTCAACTTATCGTTTTTTTCTAGGTGGACCTCTCATCATTCCAAGTTGGAAGATACAGTGCAAAAGAAAAAAGAAAGAAATCAGGAGCCTTATAGTAAACAGATTTACAAGAATCCAAATTGGATTGTAGATAAATTATCGTTAAAATAATTCTTGTAAACACAGGGTTAACAGTCCTTAGAAGGGTAGTCGATCTGTTTCATGTTATCATTTCTTGGTTTCTTAAACCCAGTGACTCAAGCTGGGCTGCCCTCTTAGCCTGGGAAATCCCTAAAGCGGAAACTGGGGGGGGCGGAGGAGGGGAAAGAGCCCCTTTGTGATTTTCTCAAAATGAATCACTAGTGATTAGAGCCAGTTCAATCTTGGATTCATTCAACTAAGTCACCTTGAGAAGTGGAAGCACCTTTGACTTTCCCTTTTCCTTTCTTTGTTCTCTAGCCAGCCACACCCCCCTGGGCCCAACACAGCCCCTCACCTCTTACACAAAGACCTTCAGAACTGGGGGGTTTCAGCTGCCTCCTGGGGGAAAGCCCTCTGCAACTTCCCCCTCCATCCCCACCCTCCAGTCTCTTCCGGTAGGTGCTGGTTGACTCAGTTTTCCCTCTGGGCAATTTTCGAGTTTTGCTTTTCCACT
>NW_020173377.1:12091906-12186407 GCF_003031525.2 Neophocaena asiaeorientalis asiaeorientalis | reverse complement strand
CCCGCCCCCCATAGCTAGCTCCTTGTTCCTTGGAGTTAGCAAATGCCTGGGTGGGTAGAACCACTCCTCACGGTAAAGGAGGCTCTGAGAGTCCTTGGTTAATTGCGCTAAAGGCAATGACCGCTCTTTGCACATGCCTAAGTAAGCTTTTATGCTGACTAGAACAGCCGGGAAGATGACAGAGCAACAAAAAAAGGCATCCGGTGGGCTTAGATTGGGATAGGCTCCTGTGACGGTATATTTGTACTGCTTGGGGATGTGGTGGGAGAAGAGGGGTTGTGATCTTCCTTCCCCTCTTCCTGCTTTCCCTCTGTTCCAGGAAGCAGAAAAGATAGTGTTTTAAGGAGGCAAAGCTGATTCTGGGACAGAATTTTTTAATGCAGTTCTGCATGATTTGATTCAGCAAACCATGCGTGAGCCTCAAGTTTGGGGGTTGTGGAGCTGAGTTAGGTCCTGCCCCTGCCTCCTAGGAAGGGAGATGCCTATGTTACAAAACACCTGACTTTTCCAAATGTCAGTCTTGTGCTCAAAAATACTGACTGAATGAACGCACCCCACCTTCACAGATTTTGCTCTAAAACCATAGCAAGGGGGATTCACTATTCTTATCTCACTCACTATTTTTCTTTCAACTGACTTTCTGTCTCTCTTTTTCGCTTAGCCTCATCCTAATCAATACATTGTGAAATCATGGGTCTGATTTATTAATTACATTGTTACAAATGCACATTAAAATAAATGCATGAACAAGTGAACCTGTTCCTCCATGTACCACATACCCAGTGCGCCTCACATATCCTCTGCAGTGGGTAGACCACCCATGGGGAATCACTGCCATATGGTGTGCTGCATGTAGATACACGGCAGCGGTCTTTGCAGAGGCTATCCCATGAAGCTGGGGAGGAGGAGGGCGGCAAGAGAGGTAGAAAGTGGGGGACAGAGGAGTTCTCTGCAGGTTCTGGGCTGAGATTCAAAACATAAATGGGAGTGAGCTAGGGAGTCCTGCAGAAAAGGGGCTCCAGACAGAAGGAGCAGAGAGTACTAAACTTAAAGTATTAGGGAAAGGAGTAAGGAAAGGTAAAAGACTGATTGAGGCATTCATTCGACAAATATTTCATTTCAAACCACATATCTGTTTGTTAGTTTTCCACATGGTTGGTTCTGCGAAGATCCACCAGGAAGTGCGATAAATGGTGTTGCTCACAATCTAGTTATACAGGCAACAGGCACATACGCAGATGCAGGTATCCTCAGGCAAGCATCCTTAGAGTGTACAATTAAGGACCAAAATAGCAGCACTGATAAGTTAACTGCAAGGTTAGAGGAGAAATTTCTGCAGATAGCACTGGATGAGAATGGCTTCCTGAAATTGATGGACTGGGAAGAATGGGGTAGAATTTGGAGACTGGAGGAAACAGTTCAGATAGGAGAAATAGATCAGGAGGGGCAGCTGCGGTGCCAGGGACATATTCAACCTGTCTCCACCCCTCAGCTTCTAGACTGAAGGTGGGTGCAGCTGTAATCCAGATTCTTAACCCACTGCCTTGGATGGATGTTAAGAGGTCTGTGACTCTCCAGACGTTGATGCAAATGTTTTTGTGAATTCATGTGTGTGTTTTTCAGGGGAGAGCATTTCTAGTTTTCATCCGATGGTCCAAAGAGTAACACAGAGTTGCTCAGGGGCTTTGGCAAATCTATTGATGTGCCTTTATTATGTTGTTTCTTTAAATCTTACTCTTTTTTTTTTTTCTTTACATAGAGAATCCAGTTTTCACAAACTTGAAGGGAAACAAAAATTTTCAGAGTGATTAGGTTAACTTGCCCAAGGTCACTTGGTGGAATCAAGCCTCCCCAGTGAGATCAGACTCTAAGGCCCACCCATGCACTTAACCACCACGATACGCTTCTCAGTCACCCTTTCCATGGAGCAGATCTGCCCAGGGCCTGGCTGGCAGTCTCACCTCTACTGTGAGGGCTTATAATATTCTCAGCTTGTGAAACCACCCCTCCGAGTGACAGGCCCTGGTCACTGACCTTGGCTTGAGTGTTAATTTTCTCCTTTTGACACCTGATTTTACTAATCATCATACTCTACTTATAAGACCCAGTCCTTTGGAAACTGCAGAAAGAAAACATGCTTTAAATACCTTCAGTACAGCCTGTCTTTTTAACGTGATATTTCACTTCAATAGCTACACAGGAACCCTATGTTCAAAAACAGCCATTTAAAATCACCATTTAAAATCAGTATTTATATGAACCTGCTTGCAAATGCACTGCTTAGACATAATTAACTCTTCTTTTTCTTTTTATCACACAAAAGTAGCGAGATTATAACCAAGCCCCATGTTCCGATCTTCTAATTTCATTTGTGAACACATGACCATTCCTGTTTCCTCTTAGCTCCAATACCCACTGTCCCCATCTGGGATTATTTTGAAGCAAATTCCACATATCATATAATTTCATCCTTAAATATTTCAGCACTATACAGAATTTTAAATAGACTGTTATAAATAGTATAGGCCACTTGCCAGGTCATGGAAAAGTCTTGTGCTATATACAATGGCGTGTGAAAGGGTTTTATTTAAACAGGGCTTCTCTGGAACATTTTTGTCTGATAATTTCTGTTGGTTGAAGGTCTCTTTGATAATGCGGTCTATCGCACTTTCGAGAATCGTTGCTGTGAAGTATAGTTTTAGTCAATTCAATAAATATGGACAGTTCTGCTCTAAGACATGTTTTGAACACATGGATTTGTTCCAGTGCCATTGACATATTAGGGAATAATTTGGATATAGTCAAATTTCATGTTAGCTTATGCAAGATTTCATCCCCCAAAAAGCACTTGACGAGCATTAGAAAACTGTCCCAAGCTGAACTGGGCTGTGTGGGAATACACAAAATACACACACACACACACACACACACACACACACACACACACCCTCACACATTTGGTTGAAGGTCTCTTTGATAATGCGGTCTATCGCACTTTCGAGAATCGTTGCTGTGAAGTATAGTTTTAGTCAATTCAATAAATATGGACAGTTCTGCTCTAAGACATGTTTTGAACACATGGATTTGTTCCAGTGCCATTGACATATTAGGGAATAATTTGGATATAGTCAAATTTCATGTTAGCTTATGCAAGATTTCATCCCCCAAAAAGCACTTGACGAGCATTAGAAAAGTGTCCCAAGCTGAACTGGGCTGTGTGGGAATACACAAAATACACACACACACACACACACACACACACACACACACACCCTCAGGCATCCACCAGCTACCTTGGTTCACTCCACATGTTATGAGCCACACCATCCACATCTAGAGCTTTCCATCCAGTTTTAGATAACCCTGCTTCCACCACTTCATAATTGCTCACAAGCTGAGACCCTTCCAACACCCATTTCCACAGGCAATGACAGGTCTTTTTCAAGGCAAAGTGTATATTTATTGCAGTTATTTATGCATTTTTCACCAATTAACATAGGTAAAACAGTGTTTCTGTTTTTATTAGATTCCTATTCTTTTTTTTTTTAATGTATTGCTGACAAGGTTTTGAGTGTTGTACCTCTAACCCAGGGTTTCTCAACCTTGTTACTCTTGGCATTTGGGGCTGGATCATTTTGTGCCCTGGGGACTGTGCAGGGGAGGGGATTTAGCAACAACCCTGCCCTCCACCTACTAGACTCCAGTAGCACCACCTCCTCTCCTGCCCACCCCCTCCCCGTTGTGACAAAAATGTTTGTAGACATTGCCAAGTGTTCCCTGGGGAGAGGGGCAAAATTACATGAGATTTCGAGATTTTATGAGTAACTGAGAGCACCTGGTGTAGCCCCATTTCCCATGAGCCCTGTGGTATTCCTTGCGCTACTTTGCATTGCATGATAATTTTTAGGATCATGTATGTCCTGTCACAGCAGAACTGTTATACATCTGCAATGAGTGTCTCCATGTGAGTCCTCATGCTGGTGCTATTTATGGTAGGCTATTGGATTCCATTCACTGCATTGAGTTCAAAATGTAAATTCCAGAATGAAGGGAGTCATTGACTTCTAACAGTGTCTTTACTTTGAAAGTACATAGAACTTGAACCATACAGGATCTTACGACATAAATAATAGTAACAGCACAGCTACCATTTTTCAGATATTCCTTAATAACCAGGCACTGTGCTGTGTGCTGTAAGCGTTATATTCAGGGTCCCATTTAACCTTCACAAGAAGCCATTCTGGGAGCCACTGTCTGTCACGCCCTTTAGCAGGAGAGAGTTCTCAGAATGGAGTCTGAGTCCCTGAGGAATGGGGTGATTTGCCTGAGGTCAGCCATATAGGAGAAGGATGAGAAACATCAGTACACGGCACCTCTAACTCTGAAGTCTGTGTTCTCGTGCCTCTGGAGCCTCCTTGCTTAAGGATATCAGAGGCTGTTTACTGAGCACGTGCTCCGTTTACCAGTGTCATGACTGTAACCTTGATAGCGCAGCAAATAGCTGAAAAGCCAAAGTGCTCAAACAAAGGGGCTGAACTCAGTAAAAATGATCTCACATTCCTACACTGGAGCCTATGCTAACATTAGATATAAAGATGTAGAAAAAGAATTATATGGAGGCATCTTCATGCTTTGTTTATCCAACAGATTGTGTATCTGTTTCCACACAGCAAAATACTGGAAAGGTGTTACACCAAATCAGAAAGTGCCATTATTATCTCTTTTTGCTAGGATTCCCAAAGATTTCTGGCCTCATCATTTTGCTTAACCATATTTTAAAAACTTTCACTTACTTTTTGGGTTCAGAGCCTATCTTCTTTGACTATCATTCATCAGGAGGAAACCTGAACAGGACCTGCTACATTTTCTCAATCAGCAGTTCCAGAAAGGGTCGCCTGATCATGAGTACCAGCAGCCCCTAAGGGATAACCTTTACCGCCATGCTGTGCCTTCTTTGCTTTTACCATTTGTCCTAGGGTTCTGTCTGTCCTTTTTTTTTTTTTTAGTGTAGTCTTTAGCGCTTGTTATCATTGGTGGATTTGTTTATTGCTTTGGTTGCTCTCTTTTTTCTTTCTTTCTTTTTTTCAATTTTGTATTACTTTTTTATTTTTAATAATAGTTTTTCCATTTTTTACTTTAATAACTTTATTTTACTTTATTTTATTTATTTATTTATTTTCTCCCTTTTCATCGTAGCCATGTGGCAGACAGGGTCTTGGTGCTCCGGCCGGGTGTCAAGCCTGTGCCTCTGAGGTGGGAGAGCCAAGTTCAGGATATTGGTCCACCAGGGTCCAATAATATCAAACGGGTCCAGGTAATATCAAACGGCAAAAGCTCTCCCAGAGACCTCCATCTCAACGCTAAGACCCAGCTCCACTCAATGACCAGCAAGCTACAGTGCTGTACACCCTATGCCAAACAACTAGTAAGACAGGAAGAAAAAACACCCATTAGCAGAGAGGCTGCCTAAAATCATAATAAGGTCACAGACACCCCAAAACACACCACTGGACGTGGCCCTGCCCACCAGAAAGACAAGATCCAGCCTCATCCTCCAGAACACAGGCACTGGTCCCCTCCACCAGGAAGCCTACACAACCCACTGAACCAACCTTAGCCACTGGGGGCAGACACCGAAAACAACGGGAACTACGAACCTGCAGCCTGCAAAAACGAGACCCCAAACACAGTAAGTTAAGCAAAGTGAGAAGACAGAGAAACACACAGCAGATGAAGGAACAAGGTAAAAACCCACCAGACCAAACAAAGGAAGAGGAAACAGGCAGTCTTGGTTAACAGCTGATCTTTCAGCAGGAACTCTGCAAGCCAGAGGGGAGTGGCAGGCCACATTTAAAGTGATGAAAGGGAAAAACCTACAAACAAGAATAGTCTACCCAGCAAGGATCTCATTCAGATTTGACGAAGAAATTAAAACCTTTACAGACAAGCAAAAGCTCAGAGAATTCAGCACTACCAAACCAGCTTTACAACAAATGTTAAAGGAACTTCTCTAGGCAGGAAGCACAAGAGAAGGAAAAGACCTACAATAACAAATCCAAAACAATTAAGAAAATGGTAATAGCAACATACATATTGATAACTACCTTAAATGTAAATGGATTAAATGCTCCAACCAAAAGACATAGACTGGCTGAATGGATACAAAAACAAGACCCGTATATATGCTGTCTACAAGAGACCCACTTCAGACCTAGAGACACATACAGACTGAAAGTGAGTGGATGGAAAAAGATATTCCATGCAAATAGAAATCAAAAGAAAGCTGGAGTAGCAGTTCTCATATCAGATAAAACAGAGTTTGAAATGAAGACTATTACAGGAGACAAAGAAGGGCACTACATAATGATCAAGGGATCCATCCAAGAAAAAGATATAACAATTGTAAATATTTATGCACCCAACATAGGAGCACCTCAATACACAAGGCAAATGCTAACAGCCATAAAAGGGGATATCGACAGGGACGCAGTCATAGTAGGGGACTTTAACACCCCACTTTCACCAATGGACAGATCATCCAAAACGAAAATATATAAGGAAACACAAGCTTTAAATGATACATTAAACAAGATGGACTTAATTGATATTTATTGGGCATTCCATCCAAAAACAACAGAATATACTTTCTTCTCAAGTTCTCATGGAATGTTCTCCAGGATAGATCATATCCTGGGTCACAAATCAAGCCTTGGTACATTTAAGAAAATTGAAATTGTATCAAGTATCTTTTCCGACCACAATGCTATGAGACTAGATATCAATTACAGGAAAAGATCTGTAAAAACTACAAACACATGGAGGCTAAACAATACACTACTTAATAACGAAGTGATCACTGAAGAAATCAAAGAGGAAATAAAAAAATACCTAGAAACAAATGACAATGGAGACACGATGCCCCAAAATCTATGGGATGCAGCAAAAGCAGTTCTAAGAGGGAAGTTTATAGCAGTACAGTCCTACCTTAAGAAACAAGAAACATCTCAAATAAACCTAACCTTACACCTAAAGCAATTAGAGAAAGAAGGACAAAAGTGGTTCTGAAAAACCTAGGGGCAGGACAGGAATAAAGACGCAGACGTAGAGGATGGACTTGAGGACATGGGGAGGGGGAAGGGTAAGCTGGCATGAAGTGAGAGAGTGGCATGGACAGATATGGACTTACCAAATTTAATATAGATAGCTTGTGGGAAGCAGCCGCATAGCACAGGGAGATCAGCTCCAAGATTTGTGTCCACCTAGAGGGGTGGGATAGGGAGGGTGGGAGGGAGATGCAAGAGGGAGGAGATATGGGGATATATGTACACATATGGCTGATTCACCTTGTTTTACAGCAGAAACTAACACACCATCGCAAAGCAATTATACTCCAATAAAGATGTTTAAAAAAATTAAATAAAAACTTTCAGCCATAAACATGTATTACATATATATATTTATATTATTTCATATGTATTTCATTATATATATTAAAATATATATAATATATATAAATATATAATATATATAAAACACAATATATATATAAAACATGATTTTAAGGAACAAAGTGAAGACCAAGATAGCACAAGAGGTAATAAAAGGGGAACCAGACACTAGTGAGTTCAAGCTGGATTAAATTCTAGAGTATAGAAAGGACTTGCAGATGTGATTACCAAACCACTGTCAGCAATCTTAGAGAAATCAGAAACCGGGAGCCAGGCCAGGGAACTGGAGACAGGAATATGTTATTGCAGTTTTCAAAAATGAGGAAAATGTGGATTCAAAAAACTAGAAGGCAGTGGATGTAGCACTGGAACCCGATCATTAAACACACCCAGGATGAACATCCAGGAAAGACAGCGCAGCCAGCAATGGCTGAGAGCCTGCAGAAGCTCAGGTCACACTGGCCTAACTTTATTTCCTCTTTCAGTTGTTTGTTTTTGATCGATCAGTAGAGTACTCCGGGTATCACGCACTTTGATTCCGACAAGAGCATTTGATAAACAGACGTGTTTTTCGTCGTGGAAAGCATGGGCTAGATGATAATTTGATGAGTTGAGTTCCCAGCTAGCTGAATTATCCATACTAACTACCAGTGGCTGTAGATTACTTGAGTAAGGTGCTGGGCTAAGCCCTTGAACACACAAGCTCGGCGGATGTATGCCATGGTTATTCCTCTTCTCAGAGATGGGGAAATGGAATCTTGGAGAAGCTGTCCTTTTCTTGAAGATACGTAGTATGTAAATAGCAGAGTTGGGATTGGTGCTTTTAACTACCGCTCCATATTGCTTTCTTAGTAAATAAACAGGGATGGAAATATGAGGGCTGCAGTTGCAGGCTATGGGTCTTTAGCTCATGCAGTATATTGATCAACGACTCCTAAGAGACTGAAGAACTGACAGTTGTCAGATTCCAGATGACATATAGCTGGCGTTAGCCACCCCTGTCTTCAGTGCCGCTTTCTGTCCTTTGATTGCAGGGATGGGCTCTTCGGTGGGTGGAGCTGGGAAAGAGGACCATAGAGGCATGGGCATGGGTAGAAACCATACTCCAATCCGCTTTTTCCAAAAACGTATTTGCTAAGGTCACCATGAAGTTCAGTCCTTAATACTTTCCATGGACATTTGGCCTGAATAAGAAAGAGGCTTTTGGCCTATATATTTCCTCAGTTCTTTCAGCTGCAAATAAATCTCTGGCCAAAAAAAGAAAAAAATTCCTCTGGCTCTGAAAATAAAAGATTTATTTCTTTTTAAACTTTCCCCCAAAAGTACTTCGTTATGGAACTTAGAAGGAAAAAGCAAGAAAGAAAGAGGCAAGAGGGGGGAGCAGGGAAGAAAGAAAGAAGAGGGGAAGGAGGCGAAGAAAAAAGTAGTAGGGAAAAAGGAAAGGAGAGAAATAAAGAATGAGAAAAAGAAACACTTTCTTTGTGTGATAAAATCAGATTTCTTTTTACGGCATCAGGGGAAAACGAAAGGGGTTACAGTTAACCCCCCTGTTTGGTCTGGGTACAGTGTAAACAAGCCATCCCCCCATCTGGCCCCCAGGAGGCTGTGAATCTCAGCGGAGCCTGAGAGCCTGCTTGGCCAAACTGCCCCGGAACCCCCCGGGGGCCCCTGCTTGCTGAGTCAGCAGGAGCGACCAGGAGACTTTGTTTCCCATTTTTATTCGTCTGAGTGCCAAATAGACTATGCAGGTGAAGGGCGTTGTCCTGGAACAATCAAGGACAGCTCCGATTAGGAAATGGGGACACAGTTCTCAGATGCTTCCTGACTCTGCAGAGTTGAGCTTGTGGTGAGACTATTCTTAGCCTGCCTTAGGAAATGTGCACCATGAAGATCTGGCCAGGCTCATAACCCAGGGCTTCTGTTCTTCTGGGCTTTATTTTCTTCTGTGTCAAGAATGTATCCTGGGGGCTTCCCTGGTGGCGCAGTGGTTAAGAATCCGCCTGCCATTGCAGGGCAGATGGGTTCGAGCCCTGGTCCAGGAAGATCCCACATGCGGCGGAGCAACTAAGCCCGTGCGCCACAACTACTGAGCCTGCGCTCTAGAGCCCATGAGCCACAGCTGCTGAGCCCACGTGCCACAACTACTAAAGCCCGCGCGCCTAGAGCCTGTGCTCCGCAATAAGAGAAGCCACTGAAGTGAGAAGCCTGCATACTGAAATGAAGAGTAGCCCCCGCTCACCGCAACTAGAGAAAGCCCGCGTGCAACAATGAAGACCCAACGCAGCCAAAAATAAATAAATAAGTAAATTTATTTTTAAAATCTTTAAAAAAACAAAAAAGAATATATCCTGGCATATTCATATCAGTGAAATGTTCTGATGTCATTAAAAAAAGGTGATACAGGCTACAGGACAATAGTACTTGTCAGGGACAGATGCCTGCCAGGTATTGTTTACAGGAGCTCAAGTGTAATAAGACACAGATAATATCAATTATCTCTAGGTGGTAGGCTTGCAGGTGATTTTTAAATTTTTATATTTTTCTGTATTGTTTATTTTTTATACTCATAATTATAGCTGTGCATTGAATATATGGAGGGTTTCCTACGTGGTGGGTACAGTGCCAAGTATTTCATGTGAATCATCTCATGGGCTCTGTGCGAGAGACCTGTGAAGCAGGTACTATTAGCATCCTCATTTTATTGATGACTTAACGTAATTAAGTCCCATGCCCAAGGTTACGCAAGTCAGGAAGTGCCAAAAAATGGGACTGAAATCAGTAATCCACACTAAAGCCCGTTCTCTTAAGCACCACATGACATTCTTTTTCTGAAAACAATCATGAAACTGTATCCTGATAATTGGTTAAATCAATTTCTGAAGAAAATGCAGCTATTTAAAATCAATTGGTTGACAATTGATGATGGTACAAAATGTTCCTGATATTCCATTATGTGAGAATGCAGTTTACAGGTATCATTCCATTGCGTGCACTTGCGTGCCCACGTACGCCCCTAGGAAACAAATATCTTTGCTGATATGTTAACTGCGACTTTCAGTGTTGGGATGGGGATCATTTTAGACTCTTCTGATTTTTAGTGGTTTAAAATTTTTCTATAATAGCAGGTAACACTTTTGTAGTAAGGAAAGAAGGACAGCAGCCTCTCCACCTGCCTTTCTGACACCCATTGCAGCCGCCTGACCACCTCCCTGCCCCATGTCTTTTGCCAACTTCTGGAATAATAGTGCGTCTTTCCCTTCTCTCTCCCCTGGGACCTGCCACTCCATGGGCTTTAGCCTTCTTTGGCTAAAACCTGAGCTGGTGCCTTAGAGACAAGAAACAGAAACTGGCAGATAACCTGCCTCCTGAGTTTCCCATCTCTGTTTTGTTTGCACCCTGGGGCAGCTCACAGAGGTCAAAATCTGGCTTGTGGAAAGGGGCTTGTTAGAGATAAAGACTCTTGACTCCCAGGGCTCAGGGGACAGGGTGTGGCCACTGGACAGCTGGAAGTTTAAAAACCATGTCAAGATTTCTGCAAAGGCCTCCATGAGAAGCAGCTGGAAAATGTCTCTCACACCTGAAGGGGAGACCATGTACTAGACAAGGGGACTCAGTGTAAAGCAGGTGCCCTGCCCTTACATGCTATGAACCTTTGCCTGAAATTCATTCATTCATTCATTCAAGAACTACTTATTGAGTGCCTTCTATATGCAAGATACAGTTCCAGATTCTTGGGAGGCAGCAGATAACAAAACTGACCAAGGTCCTTGTCCCTGTAACACTTAACATTCTAACCCTTCCACCATCTGCCTGCTTAGAGAACACCAGCTCATGCTTTCAGACCAGAATTTTAGGCTCAACCGGAGAGCTGTATGATCATCTAGGGTAAAGGGTTACGTACACTTCTCTCAGGTTCCATTATATTTTATTGGCACTTATTTTTCTATTATATAACTTACTGTACATGTGTTTGCTTATATGTAATGTAATTGTTTGTTTATGTGTCTTTTTCTCAAAGACCATGAGCTTGAGACACCTGGGTTCAAATCCATTTTTTCACCGCTCATATAGCTGCATGACACTGGGTCAGTTACTTAAATTTAGTTTTTACTTAACCCAGTTTTTTCACCTGTATCATAGGGACATTAATGTCTAACTCAAAAGATTGTTGTGGCGTTTACGAGAGAAGTGAAGACCTGTTCATACAAAAACATGTATGTGAATATTTATAGCATCTTTATTCATAAGGATCCAAAACTGGAGGCAAGCCGTATGCCTTTTTTTTTTTTTTAAGGTGTTGGGGGTAGGAGTTTATTAATTAATTAATTTATTTTTGCTGTGTTGGGTCTTCGTTTCTGTGCGAGGGCTTTGTCTAGTTGTGGCAAGCGGGGGCCACTCTTCGTTGCGGTATGCGGGCCTCTCACCATCGCAGCCTCTCTTGTTGTGGAGCACAGGCTCCAGATGCGCAGGCTCAGTAATTGTGGCTCACGGGCCTAGTTGCTCCGCGGCATGTGGGATCCTCCCAGACCAGGGCTCAAACCTGTGTCCCCTGAATTAGCAGGCAGATTCTCAACCACTGCGCCACCAGGGAAACTCCCAAGCCGTATGCCTTTTGACTGATGAATGGATCATCAAGCTGTGCTACATTTGGACTATGGAATACTACTCAACAATAAAAAAGTTGATACAGGAAACAACATAGGTGAACATCCAACATATTATGGTTTTTTTTAAGTATACAATTTAACATTTTTATTATATTCACGGAGTTGTGTATCCATCACTACAATCACTTTTAGAACATTTCAGAATGCTCCCCCACAAAAAACTGGCACCCTTTAGCTGTCATCCCCCACCAAATCTCCATTCCCCCATTCTTAGGGAATGAACTTTGTGTTTCTATAGATTCCTCTATTCTGGACATTTCACATAAATGGAGTCAAACAGTGTATGGCTTTTTGTTATTGGCATCTTTAGGTTAGCATATTTTCAAGCTTCACTCACATTGTTGCATGTATCAGTACTCTTTCCCTTTTATTCCTGAATAATAGTCCACTGTATTGATATACAACACTTATCCATTCATCTGTTGATAGACATTTAGGTTGGTTTTTTTGTCTGTTATAACTAGTACACATTTATATACAAGTTTCTTGTTTTTAGTTTTTATAATATATATATGTAGGACTTCCCTGGTAGCACAGTGGTTAAGAATCCGCCTGCCAGTTCAGGGGACACGGGTTCAAGCCCTGGTCTGGGAAGATCCCACTTGCCGTGGAGCAGCTAAGCCCGTGCGCCACAACTACTGAGCCTGCGCTCTAGAGCCCATGAGCCACAACTACTGAGCCTGTGTGCCACAACTACTGAAGCCCGCATGCCTAGAGCCCATGCTCCGCAGCAAAGACAAGCCACCACAGCAGGAAGCCCGTGCACCGCAACGAAGAGTAGCCCCCACTCGCCACAACTAGAGAAAGTCCACACACAGCAACGAAGACCCAATGCAGCCAAAAATAAATAAAAATTAATTTAAAAAAGAATATATATGTATATACATATATCTATATATATATCTGAATCACTTAACTGTACACCTGAAACTAACACAACATTGTAAATCAACTATACTTCAATTAAAAAAAAAGATATAACACCAAAACACCGGCAGCAATGCAAACGATACACTGAAAATGAAAACAGACCGAACACATTATGTTAAGTGAAAGAAGCCAGAATCAAAAGGCTACATACAGTGTAATTACATTTATATGACATCCTGCAAAAGGCAAAACACAGTGACAGAACAAAGAGCAGTGGTTGACAGGGGCTGAAGTGAGGGGAGGGGATGGCTACAAATGGATGAAAAGGAACTTTTTGAAATAATGTACTATTATCTTTATAGTGGTGGTTACACAACTGTGTTCGTTGGTCCGAACTCATAGAATGGTACATCATAGAACTGTGTTAAATGGATGGATGGATGGAAGGAAAAAAGGGAGGAAGAAAAGATGCTCAACTTAAAACTTCAGGGGATTTAATGCCTCTGAATCTTTCCAATAGAAAATAGAAACCAGTGAATAAATTCTTCTCCACCACTGTGCATGGCCTCCCAAAACATAATCCCACAAGAACTTGATACCATGTGTTAGCCAACTCAGTAATGCCCCCTCCCATTTGCTTTCACTCCTTCCTTACAGCATTCCAGTCTTCCTCACTTCTGCTTCTCCGCATTGCACTCCCTGATAAAATAAGACAACAGCTTTTGCTCCAGGCTTTGCTTTCAAAGGAACTAAGGATAAAACACGAGGCATGGCATGTAACTAGGTGCTTGCCAAGAGAAATGGGAGCAGAAGTGGTATGCGCTGCCTTTGGTTCTGGGCTCTCAGCCTTTGGGCATGCTCTCCTTCATTCTCCCTCTTCTGCTTCCTGTGAGTTGGAACCCGACTACGATCTTGATTCAAATATGTAGACAAATTTGACCGCCCGTGAGATGGTGGCACAACCATATGGAAGGAACTTTTTGGTTCCTGGACGACCCTGTGGAGAAAAGATCCTGCCAACCTGGACAGATCATGTCAGAACTGTTAGGTGAGAAAGAAAATAAGCTCTGTATTCTTTAAACCACAGTATTTGGCGGGGTGAGGGGGGGTCCCCTTTGTTACAGCAACATAACCTTTGCCTAAATGAATATGGGGGAATAATGTGGTTTCTCAAGTACTCTCCGTGACGGTGACTCTTCCGAAAACATGGTGAGCACACGTATTATCACTGAAATTGTGACACTTTTAAGGGTAAATGAGGGGCTATTAATAATGATTTGGGATGACAGGAGTAAAGTAGTCTCCCTATTTGTAAGCAACATCAAACCTCTTCTAAGAAGATAGTTGGTATATAGTTTATCAAGTATATATATAAACTATGTAAAGTTTTGTACCTTTATTCCTAGGATCAGGATGAAGGATGGAGAGTGGCATTAACATTAATAGTATCTGGCCAAGTGATGGTGGTTATCTGGAAAGTTCTGATCTTTGTATATAGAGTATGTATGGAATCTCCATTCCCAGGGGAATATGGATGTGGCTGGCGCTCAGCAGCCCTGGAGATCCATGTATGTTGGACTCTTAGGTGAGCCTAGGGGGATCGCCAACATTTCTGTTTCATGAATATAAGGAACCAGGAGTATCTTCATTTGGATTTGAGTGGGGAGGAGCCTGTAAGGTGGGCCTGAAAATTCACAGGTGGATGGATATGAGGAGAGGGACATGAGGCTGCCCCTGGTCCAGTCTCACATACTGGATCTGGAAACTCTAGAGCCCTTTTCAGACAGTCTTTGAGACACGGCAGCTCCAGAGTGTTGTATTAGGGCCCATTTGACAAAGTGCTGTTTGAGTTTAAAAGAAGGGCATTGTTCCTATAACTGGAACTTGACTAAGTGAAAATGGCAGGAAATTCAAGGAGCTGCACTGCCCCATGGGTAAGTGCGGAGTTGACAGCTGGGTGAACAGAGCTCAAGTCTATCCGCGCTGCTCCTCTCTCCTTGCTCTCCTTTTCTTTTTTAAGGTGCTAGACAGGCTTCCAGAAACATCAAGCCATCAGGTCAATATACAAAGAAGATATGCCCTTGAAATGATTTTTATCACATAAAAATAGGGGAATGGCTTTCGAGCCCTTTTCATGAGGACTAAACCCTTACCTACACCATTTTCCTTCCATTGCAAACCCTGTTGCTGGGCAAATTAGGATTATCATCAAATCCTGCATGCCTCAATTTGACCTCTTATCCACTACTTTTTGTTTTGTTGTTTCCCAGTACCTTCCTGGACTATTATCCCTATGTGAGGCGATGCAATGTGAGATTGGGCTTACATCAGGCTAGTTAAATTTCAGGCAGGCTAGTAGCCACAGAAAATGTTAAAGGCCACGTTTTTCAAGTTATAAAGGGGTTAGTTGGAGAGAGGAAATGTTAACATTCAGATGCAAGAAATTGTAAAACCATAATCTGCCAAATAAAACTGTTTCCTTGGAGCTAAATAAATATTCTCCCAGGGACGGACCTGAGGCATCAGACAGCTGCATCTATTTGTGGTTTCCCCTGTGTTTCCCTCTCTCCTCCGAGTCAAGCAGCTCTACAGAAAGCAATGGCAGTTTCTTTATAAAGCCTCCCTTTTCCCAGCAAGGGACACGAGTAGTGCAAGAGTGAAACAGCGAGCCAGCTGCCATTGAAATGTTCCAACCATCTGCTCCTTCCTTGTTTTTTTTTACTCTGTACACATTTCAATGTCCTTCCTTATTTATGTGTTTGTAGAGAGCAGATGGAATTATCATCATCATCATCATCGGTATTCCACACACTGAACACCTACTCTATTCTAAGCACCATGGCAGTAACTTTATATAAATTATCTCATGTCCACCTCACAAAGCTTTGATAAAGTGTAAGTTTTACTGTCCTATTTTACTGATGGTGAAACTGAGGCTTAGAAAGTTTAAGAGATTCGCCAAAGGCCACATAGCTGTTGAGTGGGATGTTCTGAACCTTAAGCCTTTCTCTTTCGAAAGAAATGTGTAAAGTGCCGATAAACCTTCAGAAAAGTTATGAAGCTGGTGCAAGTATGTTTAGCGTCTTTTCAACTCCCTCTTTTCAAACCATCAGAATACCCTACTCCTCTGTACCACCTTTCCCAAAACTGTCAGGGATCTCAACAGTTCCAAAAGCATCCTTTCTTGTACCGTTTGTTTGAATATGGGTCTCGTAGAAAGCAAGACAGTTGAAACATCCAACGAAATAAACCTCTGAAGGCTGAATTTCAAACCATTCAAGCAAGTAATGGGGGAGATGTCTGTAGGTCGCTGGGCCTCCCCAAGGCTCCTTTGGTGACTCCAGATAGTTAGCTGCTACTCTGAAAACTTTAACAGCCCTGTACCCTCAGCAATATCAAGTACATATGCAAGACTTCCCAAGATAGGCTACCTATCGAACTTTTCATTTTATTAAAACCAGAACAACAGCAAACATTCTTTAAGGCCATTGCTATGATCCCATAATATTTTGAAGGGGAAGACAAGCCCAATTTTTTCAGAACAATAGAGTAGGAAAGATCCAGATCCCTGACTTTGTTATGATTAAGTGAACGGAGTGCTTGTTTTCTAGCAAATAAAAATGTGTTCTTTGGATATTCTTCTTCCTCCAGTCCCAGGGATATGCCTTCAGTCTGCTGTTGAAAATCTAAAGCATTCCAGTTGGAAGAACAGTAGACTTTTCTCTTGTTGGATGACTCTGAGTAGAATCTGGACCATGATTGTTCTGCTTCCAGAAAGTCCCTGGGGAGCAGAGAGAGAGAGGAAGGGGCCTTGGAAACTGAGCCAGGTGTTAGCCATCTCCTCAGGGGGTCCTCTTCTGCCAGGCCATGAAATCCCAGGCCTGGAACAGACCCCACTGACTTTTTCCAAAGTTTGATCTTTATTAGAGAGGCAGAGGCCAGGGATTTTTCCATGCACAGTTCTTCAGCTCCGGAATTCTGGATCTGACCTTCTGGTGCAAGAGAACTTGCGTATCCCAACCGTGAAGACATGGTGTGACTGTAAAGCATTGAGTTGTTTTTCTTTCCACAGCCTTTTTCTCATTTCCAGAAAGAGAGGTTGAATAAGAGGGGTATTTGGGATGTTATTTGGCTTAGAAGCAAGTTTGTAGAAAAGAATGTCACCCTAGGGGTTTTCCATGTTAGGTAAATTTTTCTCCTTTGCTAAATGAATAATGTTTTAATATGGAACTGGCCCTTCATTTAGATAACTTATATGCATGAATGCCCACCCCTTCTTTCTCTCAAAGCAAATGGATTCTTTTCACCTACTAGGAGGATGGCTTAAAACAAGTAAACATTTGGGTGGTCTGTTGATATTCACAGAGCACATTTGAAATTAACTAATCTGCCTTCAGTGAGAAACAGGTTCAAAGAGCTGGAGCTTTGAAATTAAGTAGCACAAGTTGTCTTTGTATACCCTCTGACTTGCTTAGGTTGTTGTTTCAATGGCAGTGTGTACTAATGAAGGGAAGGACATTGCCAGAAGGAGGGACAGAAGGCCAGGATGGGTCTCATACAGAGTGAATTTTAAGCATCAGGAGTAAATAGGCAAATTAATCTGTTTTAAGAACCAGGTTCTTAAAACATAGTTATTCTCTCTCTATTCCCTCAGAGTTCTTGTTTGCCCATCTCTGCAGCACAGCCTTTTAGGCTGCATCTGGGGCTCCTTGGTTAGCTAGTTTCAAGTTGGGTTCAGCTATAGAATGACACTGACAAGAAAATCAGAGGCAGGAGAGAGAAATCAGGGAGGGTATCTCTACCCTCTTCCCTTATTGTTTTGTCAACTCCGCTCTGGAGGAGCCTAAGCCTTAGTTCCTTAGCCCGCGGGATGGTTGTCTAAGTCAGCTTGGGCTATCATAACACATTACCACAGACTGGGTGGCCTAAACAATAGACATTTCTTTTCTGGAGGCTGGGAAGTTCAAGATCAAGGCACTGGCAACACTGGTGTCTGGTGAGGGAGCACTTCCTCGTTTGCAGACGACTATCTTCTCATTGTATCTTCACATGGCCAAGAGCAGAGAGAGAAGCAAGCTCCCCTTTCTCTTCTTTTTTTTAAAATTAATTTTTATTGGAGTATAGTTGATTTATAATGTTGTGTTAGTTTATGCTGTACAGCACAGTAAATCAGTTATACATATACATATATCCACTCTTTTTTAGATTCTCTTCCCATATAGGTCATTACAGAGTATTGGGTAGAGTTCCCTGTGCTATACAGTAGGTCCATTATCTATTTTATATATAATAGTGTGTATATGTCAATCCCAATCTCCCAGTTTATCCCCCTCCCCTTTCCGCCTTGGTAACCATGTTTGTTTTCTAAATCTGTGATTCTATTTCTGTTTTTTAAATAGGTTCATTTGTACCGTTTTTTTTAGAGTCCACATATAAGCGATATCATGTGATATTTGTCTTTCAACTTACTTCACTCAGCATGACAGTCTCTAGGTCCATCCATGTTGCTGCAAATAGCTGTATTTCATTCTTTTTTATGGCTGAGTCATATTCCATTGTATGTATGTACCCCGTCTTCTTTATCCATTCATCTGTTGATGAACATTTAGATTGCTTCCATGTCTTGGCTATTGTAAATAGTGCTGCAATGAACATTGGGGTGCATGTATCTTTTTGAAGTATGGTTTTCTTCAGATATATGCCCAGGACTGGGGTTGCTGGGTCATATGGTAGCTCTATTTTTAGTTTTTTAAGGAACCCCTTCTGTTCTTAGAAAGGCACTAATCTCATTCATGAGTGTTCCACCCACATGACCCAGTACCACTGGGGGTTAGGATTTCAGCATAGGAATTTGGAGGGGTACAACATTCGGTCCATAGGAATGGTCATGAATGCTTAGGTTTGCTAGTCTCTGGGTGCTTTACCACTTCTTGTTTCATCAAACCCACACCTTCCTCCTTTAATACCTTATCATTATGGCGAACTTTGGGAGTAATGGTGCATCCTATTTATTGCCAGGATCCTGATAAGTAACACAACTGTCTTTTACTCAATAAGCCTAAGAAATACTAGGAATTAACCTCCTTATAATCACTCAGAGTTGGATCAGGCATAATAACAATGAGATCCAACACTTATTAAATGCTTTCCATGTTCCCATGTACTATGCTAAGCACCATACATGAAGAATTCCAGGAAGTAGAGACTGGACAGGTTTCTCGATGCAATAGGCCATAGGGGGCAGAAACCATTTATAGGGAACTTATGGCCAAAGCCTACTTAAGTCTAAGGAAAGTGACCCTTGAAGTAATAATATTAAATATTAATTTTATTAATACTGCATATTAATAAAAATAATATCAAATGATCCTTTAAGGGCACTGGATAAACGTAGGTAAGGAGACTATTTTCACAAAAACTCCTCTTTGCTTAATACCTACTGCAAATATGTTTCCATTAACTGTCATGGGATCAAAAGACTTAATATCTGTCTATTCTTTGCTCTGAGGAATCCACAGGTGCACATGATGACGTCCCACACCACTGTCTGCCATGGGCAGGGCAGTAGAACCTCGATTATACGCTTCCCCAGGGATGGGGGTGAGAGATTTCCATACTCCCAGGGAGACTCTGGGCTACTTTGGGTTTTGACCCTCTTAAGATTGGCTCTTTGTGGCTGTGTTTGCTCATGAGTTTCCCCTCTCTGGGGTCCCCTCTCTTCTAATGGGTAAATTGCTTCAAATGTATGTATTCTGATAGAAGAAAGAGGAAGTGAAAGAAGTTAGGAAGGGGCAGGAGATGGAGAGGCTTGGTGTGACTCTGTCATGCATGGAGTTTTTGTTCTTTTCTCCTTTCTTTTACCAAAAATAATTGTCCAAACTGAAAGTTCTGGTAAGTTGTTGGGTCACGTTCGGACACTGTTTGGGTGGTGTTGGTGTTAGTGGTATTTGTATGTTTGTGCGAGCGTGTGTGTATTTTGTCTGACACTCTTGATTTCTCAAAGTCAACTAAAATTAGGTTTAACAGCTTTTCCTAGTAGTGTTTAGGAAAATTGAACCCCATAGCCTGGTATCTGTCACAGATGCCAGACTTTCCTCCTTTGAGATCCTGATCGTACACTGAGCTTACCAAGAAGGAAAAGTCAAGATACAGGTGAAACATTTCGACTGGAAGAATGTGAGAGGAAATTATGTTCAAATTAAAATGAAATAAATCACAGATAAGAGGGTAGAATTCACATGAATTTTCAAAATCACTTGGGAGGCATTAATGTTGCATTTTCTACTAGTAACTGTATGAAATGCTCCTAGGTATCCCAGGCATGATAACAGTAACAGCTAACATTTATCAAGTCCTTACTATGTAAGGACATTATCTAATTTAATCATTATGCCAGCCCTATGATCTACTTGTTATGAGTTTCATTTTACAGATGAGGAAACTGAGACTCAGGGAAATTGAATAATTTGCCTGAGGTCACACAGCTAGTACGTGACAGAATGCTGACTTAATACTAAATGCTAACTTGCCTCCCTGTATATGCAACTTCTGTTTTATTTTAAATTATGTAGTTCTATGTGCTCATTAACCCCCCCCCCAAAAAGAATCAAACCATACAGTATTATACAAAGTAAAAAGGGAAAAGTTTCCATCTTCCTCAACTTTTTTTCTTTTCTATTTTGTTTCTACTTCCTTCTTGTATATTATCCTGGCGGCAGCTTCTGCAGACCTTGACCAAGATCTTCTCGGCCTATACTCTTAATCTCTATGCTGTCATGCTGCATCGTTGGAAAAGCTGTGACACATTTACATAAATTTTGCCAAGAGAACAATCTGCCCAGTATTTAACTTAGACCGTATTTAAATC
This sequence comes from Neophocaena asiaeorientalis asiaeorientalis, assembly GCF_003031525.2. Taxonomy (NCBI): domain Eukaryota; kingdom Metazoa; phylum Chordata; class Mammalia; order Artiodactyla; family Phocoenidae; genus Neophocaena; species Neophocaena asiaeorientalis. The sequence continues at coordinate 12,165,555 of NW_020173377.1, read as the reverse complement.
AAATTCTTACTGAGTGCATCTGTTCAGTCCCTTTGTCAGAGTACAATTCCTTAAAAGTTAGAAATATAATACTTTCAAACGTAGAGTGGGTAAATGTCAAGGATTTCTCTAACTCAGTAACAAGGGACACAGCAGGATGGCAAAGGTGATCCAAGGGAGGATATAAAAACCGATATATATTTAGTCAATTAAAAAAATGCTGGAACAAGATTGAAAATTTAGAAATAAAGGTGATTAATTTCCTTCAGAGCAATAAAATCATAACTTGTAGAGTTATCTGTTATTCTGGATGAAAATTATTTGCATCTCTAGGAAGCAAAAACTATTGGAAATTTATCAGTCTTCTGTCACCTGACATCTAATTTTACAGAGTCTGATCTCTAATTAACAGTAAATTTTAAGGCAATGTTACTTTCCCTTAGAACAGCTGTCCAATAGAACTTTATGCCATGATGGAAGTGTTCTTTATCTGGGCTAATACAGTACCCACTAGCCTCATGTTGCCATTGAACATATGAAATGTGGTTAGAGTGACCAAAGAACTGACTTCTGAATATAATTTTAATTCAAATTTGACTTGAAATAGTCATATGTGGCTAGTCGCTACCATATTGAACAGTGCAGCCCTGGAGCTTCCAATGACCCTTAGGTGGGCTCATTAGAACAGTTAGTATGACTTTGAAAGGGCTCACGGTAATTTTTTGCCTTATTTCTAAGTGTGGGGGCATTTTTCTCAATGCCTTTGTCCCTCCTACACTTCCCTCCATCAACCTTTATTTTTCTTTCTTTGCTGTGAGGAGCTGGAAGGGACCACTCTGTTTGGTGCCTGCTGATGGCCCCCGTCCAGTTCTCAGATGAGACTGATGGCCCCTCTGAGGACTGAAGACGTAGTCCCCTGGCACGGCAGTCAGGAGGGACGTGCACGCAGCTGCGGTCTAAGAGAGCTGACGTGTTCTCCCGCCAAGCTGAGGAGTAAATGTCACGAGAAAAGCCCTTGAAAATGGTTCTCATCCCCTTTCTCCATCACAGACAGTCCAGAATGAACTGTTCTTAAGTGTTGAATTTTAATGTTCTTCATGGTTGAGAAAAGCTTCTGGTAAGGGGATTTCAAGGTAAATAGGTTGCTAGTATTTAATTGATGATCAATGAAATCCCCAGACCCATCTTTCATAAAGGAAATGGGCTCAAGTAACCTTAAAAAAAAGGAAGAATATTATCTTTATGATAAGGTGATGCAAGAGTGGTTTTTGTTGATTTATTTTGGAAGAGCTATTTATAAAATGATAGATATTTTAAAAAGAGAGAGAGAGAAGCCTCTGTTGGTCCCTGGTATACCTTACTTAGCAGGGGAGAGTGAAGTTGATTCTATGTTAGAAAAAGTTAACTGCTATGTGTTTCTGGTTGTCTCAAAGCATTTTCACCTCACTTAAGTTAACAGCCCCTCACTGGTAACTCCTAAAGACCTTAACAATCCATAGATGGAATTAATGACTTCTTCATTGTTCCCCTTTTGGTGCCTCCTCAGCATCAGGATCTAATAAGCAGTAATGTCTGGGTTGCTCTGTACTGTAGCTTGCCTTGGTGTGCTGCCCTGGATTTGCCCGTAATCTCTCTTAGGGGATTCAAGGCACAGGGATTCAGAGATTGGAATCATTTTGCCAGCCCTGGCAACCTCTATCACTCTGATTTCTTTAATCTTCCCATCTTTTTTATTTCCCCAGATAACTGAAGACTTTATTGGAAGGTCAAGTAAGCTTTGCTGTAAATCACTAGAGGATCCAGAAAAGGAAAGGTAAAAAGGGAATCCTGACTGCTCTCAAATAGTCTTGAAATTTACCCTTTTAATTTTTTAAGCCCCTTGTACTTAAAAAGGCTTATAGAAACATATATAACTTATGTAAACCAGAATATCCATTGATTTCTTAAACTAACTGAAAGGTAGCTAGAAATGGGTTTATTGTCTCACTGCTGTGTTCAAAAGCTTTCTGAAGTGTATGCTCACCTTCCTGCCTTATTTGTTACAGTAAACGTGATGAATCGTGTATTTCTTTTAATATCATACCCTATACTATGCCTGTAACTCATCATTTTCCACTTGAGTTCTCACCATCATTTACCTTTTTGGGTATCGGACACTGAGTTGAATGTTCCTATACTTTGAAGCTATTGCCTTGAATACATTGGGTGAATCTTTTGAAATCAATTTGCATTATCATCTTGTTTTGTTTTTCAGTCCAGCTAAGGTTTATTGAGTGTTTACTATGAGCCAGGCATTGTGCTAAGTGCTTTAAGTGAAGGGTCTCTTTTAATGCTCTCAATATTGAGTTACTGTTAGTTTTTCTCCTTAATAAAGAGGAAGAAACTAAAGTTCAGCAAGTCACTGACTTATTCAGGGTTACTCAACTAGTAAGTATCGAAACCATGACTCAAACCTAGGCGTGTTTATCTGTACAAACTTACTCACAGCTCACAAAGTCTCCATGTCTATTTCCAGCTCTGAGTGTTACCGACTAAATAGTTGTTTGACCTTTCCAGGCACTTGTGTTCTTATGGAAAAATGAGGATAATAATATCTTCCAAGGTTGGGGTACTGAGACTTGTAAGAAGTGCTAAGTACATGTAATGTGTTATTATTTTAATATGTTCATTAGTAACTTCTCTAGTGAGTTGGATTCCAATTAGTGGATATGTCATGCTTAGATCATAGGTGGGGAATCTCACTGTCCACCATAGGGAAGAAATTGGTTTAAGACCTCCTGGCTTTGGACTTGATCCAATGTGGCCTAGTGATTGAATTACCACAAAGAGTTCAATTAAAGGTGGTTTGGTTAATGAAATGGCCAACCCCTGCACCTAGTACTGGTCCCAGTTTCAAGTTTCTTGCTTGTTTCATAAAGTGTGCAAACATTTGGTAATCTAAATAATTCTCTCTTTAGTCTTTGAGACTGTCTGTTATATTGTTTGGTTTTTATCTGTTTAGGTGGGCTATGGAGCAAAATTAGTATGACTTTGAAGGGGCTCACGGTAATCTTTTTGCCTTCTATCAAGTTTGGGTAATTTTTCCAGACACTTTTTCCTCTCCTACATTTTTAATTTTTATCCCAACTATTGGGATAGTCTTTCTACATTTGAAAGGGACTTTTTATGATTTGGGAGTCTCTATTCTGACACAGAGCCAAAAAAGAGCAAAATAGACTAAATAAAGATCAATTCTATATTGGTCTTGTGTTCTTTGGAAACTCTAATGAAATGTGCCACCAAGCAGAGAGGCGCCGTTAAAGAAACAACCTTGCCTTCTAAAAGTGGCCTCACTAGGGTGATGTGTTTTTTTGAGAGGCATTCAAAATTTCAAGGAATTGTTCCACACAGTATTGGTATTTAACTTTACATTTTCTTCTTCTATTAAAAAAAAAATCCTTTCCTAGTTTCAACAATGGCTTGTTTAAGGAGAAATGAAGAGAAAATGATTAAGTCACTTGGAGCTGAACTTCCAGGCAGCTTTGCTGAATATTCATGATGTGTAGTTTTTAAATCTCTCTGAAATGGAATTCGACAGAGCCATCAGACTTCATCATCTAAGAGGCAAATCGTTCAAACATATCCACAGACATTATCAGAGAATACCACCCTTACCTCATGCCTTCCCCCGTGAGCCACTTTTGAAGATAAGATGATAAAGTCTGCACTATCAAATAACTTACCATTGGCTAGAGGATACTGAAAGTTGCTACCTATATAAACATTTGTACAAAGATGAAAAGGAGATGCCTGGGACTGGTTGGGTGCTGGGGAACCACTGCAAGCTAAACCAGATTCTTCACTCTCTCAATCTATTCGGCTCTTTTTTTTTTTTTCCTGCGGTACGCGGGCCTCTCACTGTTGTGGCCTCTCCCGTTGCGGAGCAACAGGCTCCGGACGCGCAGGCTCAGCGGCCATGGCTCATGGGCCCAGCCGCTCCGCGGCACGTCGGATCTTCCGGGACCGGGGCACGAATCCGTGTCCCCTGCATCAGCAGGCGGACTCTCAACCACTGCGCCACCAGGGAAGCCCATTGCTTCTTTTCTTTAAAGTACTTTTCAGCCAGTGAAGCAAGAAGCTTAACCAAGTCACAACCCTAGCTGCGCTCTGAGGGCAAGAGTAAAAACTCTATTTGATTCTCATTTTCAAACACCTGACCCCAATGTCTGAGACCTACTGGCAGTAAACAAAGAGGAACGATGTCTAAACAAACAACAACAAAACCCCCAAAACTCAGAAGCATTTAGCTTGGATTCCACATCAGAAGTATGTATCCAGTAAATCCTACTTGTCACCATTATAAACGTAGTATTAAAAATCCCACCCACCTGTTTAGGACACAATGACAGAGTCAAGGGAAGACAAACAAAACTGCCCGTCTGCTTTCTTTTAAAAAGATATTCAACTTTCCATATTAAATACTGTAGGTTTGTTTAGAATGTAACTAACACATGCCTCTTCTGGAAAAGAAATCCAGGAGAGAACATTTAAGTCCTTTAATGACAACACAGTGTATAAAGAAGATAAACCATTGGAAAGTTGATTAAACTGATTTTTCTGAAAGAGAAAGAATATCTTAATTGTTCTTGGTGACTGTAAAAGCATGATCTACTTCTAATCCTGTTTCTTACCGATGCCTCCTCAAAGGATAGGGGAGAAGATTGATCTTATCATGATAGAACTTTATTTTCAATTTGAGTGATACGGAAAAGCTGCGTTGCCTTGAAGGCTGTTTTAGCTAAAAAATTGACCCCAAACATCTCCTTGGCCCTTGCGACGCTGGTGAGTGGAGGGAGGTTAAGGGGCTCTGAGTCCACTTCAGAACGCTTTGTACCATGGCGAAACAATATAAATAAATCATGTAATAAAATGACCTTTCCCAAATCACGTTTTGGCCAGAAGATGTCTTTTACAGCCGTCTCTTTGCTCTAGCTGCAGGTGCCAACAAAAGTGAAACTTTGACCAGCCCTAGTAGAAATTCAACATCCAGTTGAATTCAGTTCTGGGGAATCTAAATTCAGCATGCTTCCTTTCCACATTTTTGGCAGATGGAAAATACATACTGCCAAGGAACCAGGGTGTGTACAAACAGCATCCTATCTTCAGCCTTAGACTTCACTTCTGGAGAATAGAAAGTTGTCCTGGGAGAAAGACCTTGAGAAGGAATACCGAGAGGGATTGTTTCTTTGTTTCTGTTATTAGTTTATTTGCTTCGGCAGGATAGTCGATGGTGTTGTTCTGGGAATTGCTGAGCACAGTGACATGTAGATAAGGAAATGGCCTAAAACACAGTATATGAGTCCTCTTTTTTTCCTGTGCTTTTGCTCAGAAATGAGACAGTTCTGTGTATATCAGGAGACAAGATGTAGCTACTCAAGGGATCCTTTTACCAAGTGACAGTGTTCTGTGGAATATCTGACAGACCACAGTGTTGGTCAGCACAGCCTAATCCACACGTCAAACCACATTTCTAGCTGTTAACGGAATATGGCAGGTCCATGTTTAGCACCAGAAAGGTCAGAATTCACAGAAACACATAAAAACCAAAAGGGATTGGAGGTTGTGAGGGATGAGTGAGGAGTCCCTGGAAGGTAGAAATTAGGTCAAATCAGATCGAGGAGTAAAACCAAAGCCCAATATGTACGTGAGAAAATTCATTCACGCTCTGCCAAATTCCAGATGTCGCCTCCTCTTCTCCGCCCGCAGCTGGATCTGCATCCCAGTCCCTCCCTCCCTCCCTGAAGCCTTCCTTGCCTTAAAAATGTTTTCACTGGCCTGTCCTGCATCCAGTTTTTCTCAACCTTTTTCTCATTATCACCTTCCTGAAGGAGCTTTTGAAGGCATTTTCCCCCCTAATCATTCCCCCATAAAATATTAATACCACAGATATACCGTGTATCTGTGTATGTGCTCTGTGTACATCTGTGTTTCTATATAAAAAGAGTAACAACTTTTTGCCCCTCAAGAACCAGTTTTTGCCCTTGGGGGTGATATTGCGCCCTTGAGAATGTACTTCTTACACCCCAAAGGATCAAATAGCTTCTTTTAAGAAGAGAGGGTCTCCCTGACTCCTCTCAAGTCATACGAGGGAGAAGACCAATACTGCTGTGTCTCTGGGCTGTGAGCTCTGGGTGAACAGTCAAAATATCTGTGAACAGAATCTTTTTCTTTAAGTGGGTTAGGGGAAAGATTCAACAGCGGAAGAAACGAAGAGCCATGAAACATGGTTTAGATATGTTTCCTCGTTGTTTTATTTCTCCTTCTAGTGTCCCCAGGACATGCTTTGCAGAAATGACAACCTCTGGAGAGTTCACCGAATGCAGGTGTCAGCACAGAAGAAACACACTGTGGTGGGCAGCCTCCGAGATGGCTCTCGGTATCCATGCCTTTGAATAATCCCTTATCCTTGAGTGTGGGCCAGACCTGCTGACTCACTTCTAACACACAGAATTTGGCAGAAGTGATGGAGTGTTACTTCCAAAACTAGGTTATAAAAAGACTGGCTTCCATCTTGAATTCATTTTTCTTTCTTTCTTTCTTTCTTTTTGCAAAAAAAAAAAGACAAAACAGAACATTTAATGAATTTTTACTCCAAATCTTAACTGATAATGAAATGTTCATATTGGGCAATTGGGCAACACAGAGGTGAGTTCTTCATAACAAATGCAGTTAGAAATTAAGTATGATACAAACCTATATATCAAATTAAAAATAGAATTTTCTGAAGTCTAACAGACACATGAGAAAAAAAAAAGCAAAACTACCCCAAACATAGGCATAGAGCTCCGTAAGATACATACTGTGTAACCTCTAGTCAAGAACTAGAACATTACCAGCATTACAGAAGTTCCAAACAAATAAATGTAATTATTACAAATATTGATAAATGCCCTGAAGAAAGCAAATGAAGTATTGCGATTTCAAATAAGAGGAGCATCTCTGTTAGTGGGTAGAGACAGGTGCGTATCGACTTACTGAGAGGAGTGATGGACAAGGCAGGATGAAGAGCAGATAACACATGGTTTGAGAAGGTGTTGTGTAGAGTGCTGCATAGATTTTCTAGAGCTGGACTTTGATAGAAGGAAGAGTACTTTCTTCATTGAATTAGGAAAGAAGAGGGAGAACATGGGCACAAGAAAGGATAGTTTCTAGGTTTGTGGTGAAACTTCTCATCTGATGACTCTTCTATGAGGCTGATTTAGTTTTTTGATTATGGATGTATAGGAGGAGTCTAAATGTTTTAAAGAAATAGGAGAAAGTAATGATGGTGCTATAATGGTCTCAGTATTGAGAAAGCATTGACAGTATTGACAATAGTTTTTCCTATACAAACACAGCTATAAGAAAATTTACTTTATAAATTAGGCATCACAAGGGATTAATGGTAAGCGGACGTTCAGCATAAACCATATCTTTTGCACAAGCTGTTTGGACTCAAGAAGTCATTCCTATCAGAGGATGGTGGAAACTCTCTCGAAATCTAGGATCCTAGATGTCAGCCCACGTGCAGCCTGTAAACAGAGGCCTTGCTCGCAGCACTTCAGACCAGAGTTCCTAGAGCAAAGGGGCTGCACCTGATGCCTCAGCCAGCTGGCAGGCTGCAGGGAAGCACTGCGCATGACACCTCAATCCCAGATCGAGGCAGCGGGCCATGCTCAGAGAGGCTGCGCACAGCACTTCGAATCCTTTAGCAGAACAGCTGCACGTGCCCCGCGAGAACCCCGCCCCCTTCTCCCTGTGGAGAATATAAAGCAGCCACGCCCATACCTTGTCCTGCCCTGAAGAGGGTGTGCTGTGGAGGGCGAGCTCACGCTTCTCCATTTTTCCATCAGAGAAGAAAGCTTTCCTTTGCTTCTAAACCGAACTCGGTCTCGTTTTATTGGCTCCAAGGACACTGGACAGAAGGACACTTCTTGGGAACCAACTCCGGAGGGTCCGTAACAAAAGTCCCTGACTTAATAAGGAAAGGAAAAAATGGTATGCTGAAGTTGCTACGATTTCTGGTAAGAACGAATCTTCTTGGTGAAATTGTGAAGGAGAAAGAAATTGGTGCTAGTTTTTCTGCTGCACCACAAACTGCAGAAGTTCTAGCCACGGTGTGTGATAAGTGCTTAGTTAACAGACGGAAGGTGTTAAATTTGTACAGTAAGTCCCTTCTCCCTGTGGAGAATATAAAGCAGCCACGCCCATACCTTGTCCTGCCCTGAAGAGGGTGTGCTCAGGAGTACAAGAGTTCCTTCCCTCCCCTTCTCCCACCCTCAGAGGGAGTGAGCCTTGCAAACTTTCAGTCTTACGGGTTTATTAGCATTGTCTTCAACTCTTCCGTGCCTCTCTGTGTTGGAATAATAGCTTAAGGAAATTGATGGCAGTAAATTTGTTTTCATATCTCTATAGTACAGAATATATATATTACATATGTGTATATATCTATATGTATATAATACAGTATAAAAAGATTGGAAGGGTAAGGGGAATGTTTACCAGCTCACAAGAACCACTTCTTTCCCAAAACTGTAGCAGCACCTTGACCTATAAATATGGAAAACTATATTCAAAATAGCCCTCATCTGTTCATCAGAATAGGCCGAATGAGACCTCCCCATGGTTCTATTTTTGCCTAGTTCATATAATTTTATATTTTCCACACTCCAGTTTGATTGATTCATTCATCCATCAGATATCAAAAGGTAATAAGACTTTCTTTCTTTTAATTCATACTTTAATTAAGATATTTTATTAATTCGGAATTGCCTCTCCCTTCAGTAACTCTAAATTAGTGAGTTCTTTCTTTGAGATGTTTTTAATATCCGTCTGATCTTGGGCCTGGTGGAATTGGACTGGTTTGATGGATTAGTTGAGAAGTTACTTTATTTTAAAAAATAGCCCCTCAGAATATTCCTCTGGTGAACAAGGAACCAGAAAAAATATATATGTATTTTTTGCAGAGAATTTGGCAGATTGGCTCATTTTCATAAAATAGTTTATGTAACAAAAGTGTGAAAGATGTCTCGTTTGTAAGCTGCTTTAATGAATTAAGACGGTAAAAGTACTCAGACCATAAAAGATGACATGCGGTGTCCCATGGATGACATGGGACATGACATGCAGTGTCCCACGTCATCCAGAGGCAGTGAGTGCATCTAACATTGTGGGGGAATGCTGGTTACGAACGTGAGTTACACCATGTGAGGGAGAGCATCTTCTTCATCTTTGACCAGCAGCTATAGGTTGGCAGGGGACCACAAGTTTTGGAATTTTGCAGACCTGAGTCTGAAATCTGGCTATATACCTCTTACTCTCAAGTTAATCCAGACCTTCCCGGCCTCAGTTTTTTGTCGTCTTCAAAATAGAAAGAAATAATATCCTCTTCATATTGTTGTTGTATGTTTAAATGAGGTTAAGGAGCTAAGGCTTAATTCTTAACCTGGGGTCTGTAAATGCATGACAGATGGCCAGGTCATTATGTGAATGGTGAACCTCAACTCTTTCTCATACGGGCATCAGTTATCAAAACACAAATCGAAGAAATGAACTCTTCTGTTTCTGCTCCTCTCTTCAAGGCATTGTTTTTAAATCTTATGGAATTTCCCTTCTCGTAGGCCAAAAATGGTCAAATATTGGTTCCTAGTGTCCACTCCAATGACAATTTTATATTCAGAAAGTTATTTCAGCTTAATCTTGCAACCATGAAAAATCTCAAGGTTAAAAATAAGTTGATGATAGTCTCCCCTGTAATGTAAGCCCATTAAAACACCTATATTTGTTTTTTTTTCAAGGCAAGGATAGGCACAGACTTAAAAAATATTCATTTAATTATCTTTCTATCATACTAACATGGTTGTCTGAACCTGATACACTGATAGGGTCCCTTCTCTAAATGTGCCTATTCAGACATGTGAGGTTGAAACTTTAGCTAATTTACTGACAGTTGATGTGTTGTAATCATTTTCGCTATAATTGATCTAAATGTTTGATTCAACTTTTATCGAGAAATTTTAAAACCTTCCTCATTAATTGATTGCCTTGTTGTTCCACATAGTCTCAAGGCCATCTTGACAAAATTCAGGCAATGAGACCGAGAGATGATTTTCTGTGTTTAGAGTTTTGTTTGTTTTTTAAGGGTTTTCAAGTCCCTTGGCTTTGTTGTCGAAGCAAACAACAAAGCAAATTTGTTGACAAATCAAGCAGGTCTGTCATTTGTCTCTAGTCCATTGAGTTATCTAAACGTGGAAGCCCAACTTCAGGGATAGAGCATTGGAACAGTCAGCAGAAATCTTGGCTTCCTGGCTTTCGGATGCCACGCCAGCTCATCTAGATACTCCTCATTTAAGGGGGGAGTTGGAGCATTACAGTCCTAAAAACAACTTAATATGCTTTTATTATTTAAAATGCTTTATCTGTAGTATTAGACCATCACAGAACCCTATGAAAATGTGTTTTATTTTTTAATCTTTTACCAATGAGGAAAATGAAGCCCCAAGAATTGAAAGCAACTTACCCAAGTTCCCCCCCAGCCTGTAAACCATAGGCTGAGTTTAGAGCAGTGGTTCTCAGCCAGGGATTTTATTCCCTCTTCCCAAGGGACATATGGCACTATCTGGAGATATTTTTGGTTGCTACAACTAGGGGAGGGTGTTCCTGGTGACTACTGGGTCAGAGCTGTTAAGCATCCTCCCATGTATGGGACAGTCCCCCACAGCAAAGAATTACTGGGCCCGAAATGTCAATGCAGGTATTGCCAAAGTTGAGAAACTCTGCCTAGAGTCTCCAGAGCTTTCCAATAGAACTTTCTGCAATGATGGAAATGTTCTACTAAACACTTGAAAAGTGGCTAGCGTGAATGAGGGACTTTTTGTTTAATTTTAAATCATTTAAATTTAAATAGCATATTTAAATATAGCTAGTGGCTAGTTTTTATATATAGTGGCTAGCCACATATATCTAGTGGCTAGTTTTTTGGACATCATAAGTCTTACGTTGCTTCTTGGCCTGTAGAATGTCATATAATAATTTCGTAGGGTTGTCATAAGAACTGAGTGAGATAAGTAAGTGTGCAATAGGGTATTGACTGCTATTTTAGGAGTTAGGTAATACATCCATATATACATGCTAATGATACTATGAAATAGTGCATATATTATTTGTATATACACACGTGCACACGTGAATGAAGCAGTTTCCAAAGAATGATCTCAAATAATAACCACATGTTTAGATAGTCCACAAACTATTGCAATGCACCAACATGTAGTCGTCAATCCTGCTGAATCCCCCTGTGTCACTTCTTGCAACTGCAACAGACGTTGGGAGCTCAAATATCAGTCCTTTCACCAGACCAGTGAATATCTGAACTTCAGCAACTAAATGAGCGGGTATTTATTGGTCGGCACCCTCCCTGCCCCCCACCACCAAGGCCAGATTTCCTTAGGTATCAGTACTTCAGTGTTGATAAATATGGTTTGATCTTGAAAAGTACAGTTTATGTGAGCTTTTTGGAAGCACAGCTTTCAGTGGCTTCTAGCCTGAAGGCCTAGCCCACTTTTGCTCTCTGAAGGTGCCTCTGGCAGACAGGCAGAATGGCCCACCAAGACTCTGCTGGCATGATGGACCCAAGTGGCTAGGTGGGCATGCTAATGACTGGGAACTTTGAAGCTGACAGCTGGGGCAGGATTCAGATTATTCTGCTGCTGGGGAATAAAGTCACCTCTTAAATCTCAGGGTTTACACTTGCCTGTGAAGAGAATGCATGTACATACTTGATACTGGAGTAAGAACCAGTTAAATTCTTCTTCCATCAACATTCTAATGGTCTTTTACCTTACTTTTCTTTGGAACAGGAATTGAACTAGAAGGAAAGGCTTGTGGGAGCAAATAATATTCAGAATAAAAATAAACAGGATCATAGCCTTTCTTTTCCTCTCTTTCTTTGGGTTTCAACTTAAATACCATGTTTCTAGAGAGGCCCAACCCAACCAGCATACATATAAACAAGGTTTCCCACCTTACTCTTAGGTTTGATTTTTATCTTATCTCCTAATTAACTTCCTTCAAAGCACTTTTGAGAATTAGCAATTATTTATTTGGAGATTTACCTACTTAGTTTCACTGTGTCTTCCTCACCAGACTACAAACTCTTTGATGGAAGAGACCATCTCTCTCTTGTCTGCCATAGTATCTTCATAATCCAGCATCATGTCTGGCATGTGTGTTTTTTGGATGAGTGGATACGTGAACATAAAATTGAGTATAAATATCATTGATTACTCCTCTGGTAGGTATAACCTGTAAAAATTAGTCAAAAGATATTTGTCTATTTTCCTGGGAATGAATGCTCCCAAATTGTGTTATTCTTCCTGAGTCTGAGAACTTTGACGCAAGCATTTTCCAAAGAGAATGTGTCCCATTTCTTTGATTTCAGGATGCAGGCACAGGGTCTCTGGAGATGAGGCCACCAGGGAGAGAATTATTCGAGCAATTACATGAGAAACGTAGATGCCAGGCCTGAGGTCCACACAACCATTGTTTCCTGAGGACTCTACTTCTGACAAGAGCAAAAGAGAGTGTAGTAGTTGCAGACCACGATGTTGCTTCCCAAAGTCCCTACTTGCATCCCCTTAGATACATAGGTGCTGTGACTTTCTTCCTTTCCACAAACACTTAGAATGAACCTACTCTGCACACGGATCAGAAGTCAGGGTCGAGTTAGAAAGAAGACTACCAAGATGATAATGCCTAGGCTTTTAAATCCTACAAATTTGGGTTCAGTTCCCAGGGTGGCCACTTACTGGTGACCTTGGACAAGTTACACATCCTCTGGAAGCCTGTGATCCCTTATCTGTAAACTGGGGTTTACATATTTACATAGCACATATTTCATGCCATTGTGATAAAAGGTGAGGTGTTCCCAATGAAGCATTTAGGACAGAGCCTAGGGCATAGGAAGCACTCAGTAAATGTTAACTGTGATGATATTTACACTTGGCTCCAGATTCTTTGACACTCCTCAAAGGTGGAGTTATGTCCCTTTCTCTTGAACCAACATGTCCTTATGACTGCTTTAACACAGAGCCAGTGGAGGTGACACTTCCAAAGCTAGGTCAAAAAGACTTCAGCTCTTCCTTGTTTACTAGAACCCTGACCCCCCTTGGAAGAGGTCACACTTCCCTGAGGCCGCCATGTTGAGGAGGGCATGTGGAGGTGCTCTGGCCAACAGTCCCATCTAAATCCATCCTTCCAGTCACCCCCACTGAGCTGCTAGACCATCCCTCCGGGAAGTAGACCCTCCAGCTTCAGCTGTTCGTGGCTCCAGATGTTCAAGTCACCTCCATCTGAGGCCCCAGACATGAGGCAGCTGACTCAAGCCATCCTACCTGTGCCCTGTCAGAATTCCCAATTCATAGACTCCAGGAGCACCATAGAGGGTGGTCATTTCAAGTCACTAAGTTTTGGGATAATTTTTTACCCAGCAACAGGTTATGGTACGCCACAATTACCATATATGTCAGTTATTAAAAACTCTTGTGATAGTTGTTAACATTTAAATAACTAATTAATAACTAATGATTATTAAATAAATAATAAATTTATTATTAGTTAAATAATAATCATAGTAATTTTCAGTAATTGATTAGATAGGTATCATTCTTGCCACCCTGTATCATTCACTCTTCTGGTCAACGGTGCTGTGAAAGAAGTCTGGAACTGCTCTATCTTTTCTCTGAGACTTTGCTCATGGCATCTGCTCCTCCTAGAGCTCTCTTCCGAGCTTATTGTGACTCATTCTTACTCATCCTTTTAGATTTCAGCTCAGGTGTCACCACCTCCAGAAACCCACTCCTCATACCTGCTCCTCTGTGATCCTGCAAGGACCTCTGAGTTTCTCTTTGCACTTTACACACTGCACTTGCTACATGACATCACAAATTTCTACGACCTCCTTAAGGGAAAAAACACTGTCTTATTCAACATTGTTTCCCCAGGGCCTGCATTTACGCAGGAAAAACAGTATCTGGTTGTGGTTTAGCACACATGTTCTGGAGCCAGGCTGCCTGAGTTTGAATCCTGGCTCAGCCGCCTACCTGCTGTGCAATCTTCTCCGAGTGCCTTAAAAATGCTGTGTCTCGTGGGCTTCCCTGGTGGCGCAGTGGTTGAGAGTCCACCTGCCAATGCGGGGGACACAGGTTCGTGCCCCGGTCCGGGAAGATCCCACATGCCGCGGAGCGGCTGGGCCCGTGAGCCATGGCCACTGAGCCTGCGCGTCCGGAGCCTGTGCTCTGCAACGGGAGAGGCCACAACAGTGAGAGGCCCACATACCGCAAAAAAAAAAAAAAAAAAATGCTGTGTCTCGCCGCGTGTGTAGACTGCTTCATGGATCCTCCCTCTTTCATAAACTTCCTTACAATTTAAAGATTTTAAAAAGTAAGAAATAGAAGGCATTTGGATTAGCACTGGATATGTAGTAAGTCTTCAATTAATAACTAGGTATTAATTATAAACTATTATATTGGTTTGGCTCCAGACAGAGGGTCAGCCCTGCCGTTTCTTTTTATTCTGGTTCTGTTCGGAGTTTTTTCCTCTTAAATATTTCATCTGTTTTATTTGTGTTTATTTGTTTGTTTAGCCTGGGATCTAGCAGTAATTCTCAAATCTAGCTGTATACTCTAGGCTCATCTGGTGTAGCCTGTTAGAAAATCCCAGACACCCTTTCCAGTGATTCTGCAGCCAGAAGTGAAGCCAGGGAACCTGCAGCTTTAACAAGTTAACTAGGCGACTGATTCCAAGGAGGTGGCCCATGAACGGGGCGAGCATTTGGGAACACTGACCTAGGATTTCTAAACAATTTTAATTTTGCTGCTTTATCTGCTAACTCCATTTCTTAAGAGAGCATCTCATATACACAATTTTCCCTTCAGGCAGCAAACTGCAGACTGTTTAAAACAAACATCTAAATGCATTTCATTCTCTTTTTTCCAGGATGCCCTTCTCTCACCTCATTGTGTCCCCTTCACCAGCAGTTAGCATCTGACCCCGTCCTTGTTCGCCCAGAGAGCTGGCCATTTGTAGTCAACGGATGAACAGCTGAAGGCTCCTTTTAGGGGAGTAACATTGCAAATAAGGGTGATAAATAAAGCTGTTCTTTAAAAGAGCCAGTCTCTTCGGCACATACTGTGCTCTCCTCTATCAGAGGGGGGAAAACTGAGGCTTATTCATAAGGAAATGAATACATGGTCAAAGAATCACTCCAAAGAGTCAGAAGCTAATCCTCTTTTGTCAAGTGGGGGATGCTTTTCCCTATTTCATATTTGTTTATGAATGCCACAGCATGTATTCCAAAAACACCACCCCTGGAGAGAGTAGAGCTATCATTCTGACAGAATTATATTACCCAATCATCTAAATTCAGGATAAATTTTAGATAGAGAGGAGATAGCAGAAAACCAATCCTTAGAACACACCTGGGAGACCCTTTGAATAGCACTTTGTGAATGAATGCCCTTTATCTCTCCCCCCAGCGATGCTATCACTGTTTAACTGGCGCTGACACAGCTGTTCACAGCTGCACACAAGATGCTCGCAAGAGCACAGTGTCAACCATTTGTCCTCGTGGGGTGCAGCTTAATTTATTTCCTTTGAGGATGGAGTCTGATACTGTGTTCTAGCAAGAATCTAATCAGCAGATCTAAAAGACATTCAGAGGTCAGATTTAAGGGATGAGACGAGTTTCCGTGTATGATTCTTCTCTTGGATATCTACCCCTGCCCCTCGAAATATATCCAGTGGAGAACTAATCTTGAGGGTCAGTTTGTTTTTAATAGACCTTAAGCAGGAAGTGAACTGTGGCGGAACAAACATTCTCATTATTTGAGTGAGAACCATAGCCACACTCCGCTTGTCAGCAGGGTCAGCTGATGCCAGAATGCTCTTCACAAGCCAATTCACGGCAATGTGACAAAGGAAATTTATTGAGCACCTACTACATGCTGAACAAATGTGTGGGGCTGGAAAAGGCAATAAAAAGTTTTCATTTCATTACAACATAAGTTGCATATCTTGCTCCTGAATGCCTTTAACATGCCTGGCGCAGTTTAGATGTTCAATAAATGTTGAATAAATGAATAAATACTGCACTCAGTAAATCAATCTCCTAAGCTAAGCCAGATAGATTTGTAGCAGCTGCCCAGAGGGCTATGCCAAAAAAAAAGATTCTGAGGCTGTATCCAAGCTCAGTGAGAAATGTGACCTGAATGATTAGCAGTGTCTATCAAGGTCAGGAGAGAGGTGAAATCAAGTATGCCCTATAATATATTCTGGAGCTAAACGTACATGATATAGCGATTCATCCCCTCCCTATCACCCTCTCTGCTTTTTTCCCCATAAACCTTTCCCTTCAATTTCTGAAGCAAGCTGAGCGGCTCTCAGGGTCTAATCAGAAGCATAAATCTTCTGCACTCATGATCCCCATCTCTTCAGAATTCATCTTCTTCCAATCAGGAGAGAAGAGCTAATAGATTCTGGTTTGAGTGAATCAAAGAGATCACAGTAGGAAATTCCATCTCGCTACCACTGTGACTCTACCTGGTTGGTGCAAAATGAAAGACCAGGCAAAATGCAAAGTTCAAAAACTTGAGCGATACAGAGTTTACATTTTCTTGATTTAATGTGTAAACACAAGGTTCACCTAATCCTTAGTGGGTGAGGATATAGGTGATGCGTATGCTGGATTCATATGGATTTTCTGCTCCTCATGTGAAAAACCGCATGTGCCTTTTCTTGACTTCACACTTAAAAACAAATTTTCCAGCGTATCTCGTTAAATAGAAAAACTTTAAAACATAAAAATTTAAATCTCACACTCAGTTACTAGGCTGCTTTGTTAAAATTCGCTCTGTAAAAGCCAGAGGAGTAAGTTTTGACACTACCTATTAGGAGAAGGTGTTGCAGAGCGACATACATTTTAAATGTCACCCCGACATTCATAAAAGATCTATCCAAACTTACCTGGAAGCCCTGGAGGATTATCTGCCCTCCCAGTAACTTGGCAGAAAAGTTTCACTACAAGCCAACCAGTAGTTACTAAAGCCACGCAAATTTCCGAGATTGGTAGGCAAACAGGTCCAAAGATTTGGCAACAAAACACAGCCCACTTTTTTCCTTATGCACTTTATTTGGTTTGCATTTGTGAAAAGAAGTATGCATTGCTCTATAAATGGGAAAAAGAATTTATATGGATATAAGCAAAATACATGCAGATATTAAAAAATAAAGGCAATGTTTGTAAAATGATATCTTTCTTTGATGTGAGAAGGAACTAAACTAAAAAATTCAAAAGTGGATGTCTTTGAGCAGAATTGCAGTAACTTTATTCTTCTTTAAGCTTAAGCAAGAAAAATGAGGGAAAGGTATATTAGAGTATGAACATAAGAGGAAATAAAGAATGAGGTTGCTATCCAATTTGCATAACGAGTTATTCCTATAAAATTAATGTAAGTGATACAATAATTGATTTGATAAGACTTCCCTTTTTCCTGGAAATCTTTGTTAGAGAAGTAAGCAGGGATAGAAGGAAAATCAGCTTCAAATATTAATATATCTAAATTCTATTTCCTGGGGCTTTCTTACTCTGAAACAAAAGGTGGAGATTCATATAATGGAAGAGAGAGGATCCTGGGAAACATAAACAGGAGTAAATCAAATTTGGTCTCCGAATATATCTTTTTGAAAACTTTACAACTTCATTAATATATAACAAATATATAATCGATTATCTAATACACTAAAAATGTTGAATAGTCATTAGACACAGCAGTAGACATTGGGAAATGTATGATAAGTCATTCTGAAGTTGCCAGTGATTTTGCTGACATTTAAAAAAATATCACTATATAAACATTGTTGCCAGTAGCCCAGACCAGTGGAAATATGAAATCCTCTAGCTATAAGCTGGAAACAGTGAAAAAAGGAAGCTATAGAAATAGGACAGACTGGAAAGAAACTAAATTTGCACAAAGCATCAGTCTCAAGATCTAATTAGTGCCCCCTGGAGACTAATTTTTCAATGAGAAATTGACTTCAATACTAAAGGTATGAGAAGAAATTTATAAAACGTGCTTCCACCCACGTTTTTTGCTTGAGGGTTCTAATTATAAGGAAATGCACCAAGAAAATAAGTCTATGATAAATGAAAAAATCCTAGACCAATTAGGATAAGAAAATAATTTAGGCTCCAAAGCCTATGGAGTTTTAAAGACTTCAGCAGTTAATGGTTAAAGGTGGGGGAAAAAAATAAACGATCTGTTGCATAAGCAACTCCTAGATATTCAGAGTGGGCCTCAAACGTTCTGGGTTGGTCTGGCTCCAGGATAACCACAGTGGATGATTAAATACCATTGTTGATACGGGAGAACAGTATACTGGAGTCTGGTTTGGGGTCCTCCTTGAGTTTTTCTTACTTCATGAAAAAAAGTAGGCAGGCCTCTGTGTCCTCCTGTTTCAGAGAGTTTGGATTGTAGGGCAGAAAGAGAACACTTGCTGCTTGGCTTTTATTGTCAAAAGTCTGCTTAGATTATTTTTAATTGAACTATAGTTGATTTACAATGTTGTGTTAGTTTCTGGTGTATAGCAAAGTGATTCAGTTATACATATATGTGTATATATATTCTTTTTCACATTGTTTTCCATTATGGTTTATTACAGGGTATTGAATATAGTTCCCTGTGCCATACAATAGGACATTGTTGTTTATCCATTCTATTTATAATAGTTTGCATCTGCTAATCCCCAACTCCCAATCCAACCCTCCCCCAACCCCTTGGCAACCAGAAATCTGTTCTTTATGTCTGTGAGTCCGTTTCTGTTTTGTAGATAAGTTCATTTGTGTCATATTTTATTTTTTTAATACATTTTTATTGGAGTATAATTCCTTCACAATGCTGTGTTAATTTCTACTGTACAACAAAGTGAATCAGCCATAGGAATACATATATCCCCATATCCCCTCCCTCTTGGGTCTCCTTCCCACCCACCCTCAGTGGTCACAGAGCACTGAGCTGATCTCCCTATGCTATGCTGCTGCTTCCCACTAGCTATCTGTTTTACATCTGGTAGTGTATATATGTCCATGCCACTTTCTCATTTCACCCCAGCTTCCCCTTACCCCACCCCTGTGTCCTCAAGTCCATTCTCTATGTCTGCATCTTTATTCCTGCCCTGCCACTAGGTTCATCAGTACCAATTTTTTTAGATTCCATATGTATGCGTTAGCACATGGTATTTGTTTTTCTCTTGACTTACTTCACTCTGTATGACAGACTCTAGGTCCATCCACCTCACTACAGATAACTCAATTTCATTTCTTTTTATGGCTGAGTAATATTCCATTGTATATATGTGCCACATCTTCTTTATCCATTGATCTGTTGATGGACACTTAGGTTGCTTTCATGTTCTGGCTATTGTAAATAGAGCTGCAATGAACATTGTGGTACATGACTCTTTTTGAATTATTGTTTTCTCAGGGTATTTGCCCAGTAGTGGGATTGCGGGGTAATATGTAGTTCTATTTTTAGCTTTTTAAGAAACCTCCATACTGTTCTCCATAGTGGCTGTATCGATTTACATTCCCACCAACAGAGCAGGAGGGTTCCGTTTTCACCACACCCTCTCCAGCATTTATTGTTTCTAGATTTTTTGATAATGGCCATTCGCACCAGTGTGAGGTGATACCTCATTGTTGCTTTGATTTGAATTTCTCTAATAATTAGTGATGTTGAGCATCTTTTCATGTGCCTTTTGGCCATCTGTATGTCTTCTTTGTGGAATGTCTATTTAGGTCTTGCGCCCATTTTTTAGTTGGGTTGTTTGTTTTTTTGATACTGAGCTGCATGAGCTGCTTGTATATTTTGGAGATTAATCCTTTGTCAGTTGCTTCATTTGCAAATATTTTCTCCCATTCTGAGGGTTGTCTTTTTGTCTTGTTCATGGTTTCCTTTGCTGTGCAAAAGCTTTTAAGTTTCATTAGGTCCCATTTGTTTATTTTTGTTTTTATTTTCATTACGAGGTGGGTCAAAAAAGATCTTGCTGTGGTTTATGTCAAAGAGTGTTTTTACTGTGTTTTCCTCTAAGAGTTTTATGGTATCCAGTCTTAAATTTAGGTCTTTAATCCATTTATAGTTTTTTTGTGTGTATGGTGTTAGGAAATGTTCTAATTTCATTCTTTACATGTAGCTGTCCAGTTTTCCCAGCACCACTTATTGAAGAGGCTGTCTTTTCTCCACTGTATGTTCTTGCCTCCTTTATTGTAAATTAGGTGACCATATGTGTGCGGGTTTATCTCTGGGCTTTCTATCTTGTATCATTGATCTATATTTCTGTTTTTTTGCCAGTACCATACTGTCTTGATTACTGTATCTTTGTAGTATAGTTTGAAGTTGGTGAGCCTGATTCCTCCGGCTCTGTTTTTCTTTCCCAATATTCCTTTGGCTATTCAGGATGTTTTGTGTTTCCATACAAATTGTAAAATTTTTTGTTCTAATTCTGTGAAGAATGCCATTGGTGGTTTGATAGGCATTGCATTGAATATGTAGATTGCTTTGGGTAGTATAGTCACTTTCACAATATTGATTCTTCCAGTCCAAGAACATGGTATATCTCTCCATCTGTTTGTGTCATCTTTGATTTCTTTCATCAGTGATTTATAGTTCTCTGAGTACAAGTCTTTTTGCCTCCTTAGGTAGGTTTATTCCTAGGTATTTTATTCTTTTTGTTGTGATGGTAAATGGGAGTGTTTCCTTAATTTCTCTTTCTGATTTTTCATTGTTAGTATATAGGAATGCCAGAGATTTCTGTGCATTAATTTTGGATCCTGCAACCTTACCAAATTCATTGATTAGTTCTAGTAGTTTTCTGGAGACATCTTTAGGATTTTCTATGTATAGTATCATGTCATCTGCAAATAATGACAGCTCTACTTGTTCTTTTCCAATTTGTATTCCTTTTATTTCTTTTCCTTCTCTAATTGCCATGGCTAGGACTTCCAAAACTATGTTGAATAAGGGTGGCAAGAGTGGACATCCTTGTCTTGTTCCTGATCTTAGTGGAAATGCTTTCAGTTTTTCACCATTGAGTATGATGTTTGCTGTGTGTTTGTCATATATGGCCTTTATTATGTTGCGCTAGGTTCCCTCTATGCCCATTTTCTGGAGAGTTTTTATCATAAATGGGTGTTGAATTTTGTCCAAAGGTCTTTCTGCATCTATTGAGATGATCATATGATTTTTATTCCTTAATTTGTTAATATGGTGTATCACATTGATTGATTTGTGTATATTGAAGAATCCTTGCCTTCCTGGGATAAATCCCACTAGATCATGGTGAATGATCCTTTTAATATGCTGTTGGATTCTGTTTGCTAGTATTTTGTTCAGGATTTTTGCATCTGTGTTCATCAGTGATATTGGTCTATGCTTTTCTCTTTTTGTGATATCTTTTTCTGGTTTTGATATTAGGGTGATGTTGGCTTCGTAGAACGAATTTGGGAGTGTTCCTCCCTCTGCAATTTTTTGGGAGAGTTTGAGAAGGATTGGTTTTAGCACTTCTCTAAATGTTTGGTAGAATTTGCCTGTGAAGCCATCTGGTCCTGGACTTTTGTTTGTTGGAAGATTTTTGATCACAGTTTTAATTTCATTCCTTGTGATAGGTCTGTTTATATTTTCTAATTCTTCCTGGTTCAGTCTTGGAAAATTGTACCTTTCCAAGAATTTGTTTCTTCATGGTTGTCCATTTTATTGGCATATACTTGTTTGTAGTAGTCTCTTACAATCCTTTGTATTTCTGCAGTGTCAGTTGTGATTTCTCCTTTTTCATTTCTAATTTTATTGATTTGCGTCCTCTCCCTTTTTTTCTTGATGAGTCTGGCTAAGGGTTTATCAGTTTTGTTTATCTTCTTAAAGAACCAGCTTTTAGTTTTATTGATCTTTGCTGTTTGTTTATATTTCATTTATTTCTGCTCCGATCTTTATGATTTCTTTCCTTCTGACTCGGGTTTTCTTTGTTCTTCTTTCTCTAGTTGCTTTAGGTGTAGGGTTAGATTGTTTATTTGAGATTTTATTTGTTTCTTAAGGTGAGATTGAATTGCTGTAGACTTCCCTCTTAGAACTGCTTTTGCTGCATCCCATAGGTTTTGGGTCATCATGTTTTCATTGTCATTTTTTTCTATGTATTTTTTTATTTCTTCTTTGATTTCTTCAGTGATCTCTTGGTTATTTAGTAGAGCACTGTTTAGCCTCCATGTATTTGTGGTTTTTACAGCTTTTTTTCCTGTAATTGATTTCCAATCTGATAACATTGTGGTCAGTAAAGATGCTTGATACAATTTCAATTTTTTAAAATTTTCCGAGGCTTGATTTGTGACCAAAGACGTGATCTGTCCTGGAGAATTTTCTGTGTGCACTTGAGAAGAAAGTGTATTCTGCCACTTTTGGGTGGGATGTCCTATAAATATCGATTAAATCTGTCTGGTCTATTGTGTCATTTAAAGCTGTGTTTCCTTAATAATTTTCTGTCTGGATGATCTGTCCATTGGTGTAAGTGGGGTGTTAAAAGTCCCGCACTATTATTGTGTTACTGTCGATTTCCCCTTACTTGGTTGTTAGCATTTGCCTTATGTTTTGAGGTGTTCCTATGTTGGGTGCATAAACATTTATAATTGTTATATCCTCTTCTTGGCTTGATCCCTTGATCATCCCTGTTAGTCCAGTGGTTCGGACTCGCAGCTCCCACTGCCGGAGCTTTGGCTCAACCCCTGGCTCCTGAACCAAGATCCCACAAGGTGTGTGGTGTGGCAAGGAAAAAAAAAAAAAAAAAAAAAAAGAAAGCAGAACAATAAAGAGTAAAAGATAAAATTATACTAGAAAACTAACGTATGTTAGAAAGAATATAAATATAAAAATATAGATGAAACGGCAACCAGAAGGTAAAACAGAACCACAATAGTAAAAAAGAGGAGAAAAAAAAAAAAAAGGCAGAAAAGGCCTTGGCTGTGGGAGGCGGGGCTTGGGCAGGTTTTTACCCGACTCCTGCTCCTCTGGTCCCGGAGGGCCCCTCCCGCCTCCCTCTCCTGTTCTCCCCTGGCCTGCCTCCTGTGCCCCCAGGACCAATGTGGCCTGGAGTGGGCCTCTGAGTGCATAGGACCTGTCCTGAGAGCCAGGAGGGCTTGCCAGGCTGATTGGGCAGGGGAAATGCTAGATGTGCTCTCCCCTGATCTGAGCCCCTGAGGGTCCCTCCAGGCATGGGAACCCCTCTCCCCTCCCAGCCCTACCCCTCA
This sequence comes from Neophocaena asiaeorientalis asiaeorientalis, assembly GCF_003031525.2. Taxonomy (NCBI): domain Eukaryota; kingdom Metazoa; phylum Chordata; class Mammalia; order Artiodactyla; family Phocoenidae; genus Neophocaena; species Neophocaena asiaeorientalis. Next base: position 12,142,217 of record NW_020173377.1, on the reverse strand, counting down.
GGGGCACCGGTCCTGTCAGGCCTCCACTTCTCCTGCCCTCCTCCCCCATATCCTACCCAGTCACTTGGGGGTTCCTCCTGTCTCCTTGGGCATCGAGGTTCCCCACCAGCGTCCGGCAGGCACCCTAGTTGTGGGGAGATGCGAATTCCGCATCTTCCCATGCCACCATCTCGACTCCCCATTTGTGTCATATTTTAGATTCCCCGCATAAATGACATCATATGGTGTTTGTCTTTCTTTTTTTGACTTTGCTTAATGTTATATAATCTCTAGGTCCATCAGTGTAGCTTAAAATAGCATTATTTCATTCTTTTTGTGGCTGAGTACTGTTCCATTGTATATATGTACCACATCTCCTTTATGCATTCACCTGTCCACGGACATTTAGGGTGTTTCCGTTTCTTGGCTCTTGTAAATAGTGCTGCTATGAGCATGGGGGTTCATGTATCTTTTCAAATTATAGTTTTGTCGGGATATATGCCCAGGAGTGGGATTGATGGATCATATGGTAGTTCTAATGTTAGTTTTTTGAGGAACTTCCTTACTGTTCTCCATAGTGACTGCGCCAATTTACATTCCCACCAACAGTGTAGGAGAGTTAAAAGTCTACTTATTGATTAGGCCACTGTTAATTTGGGTCTCCACTACCCGTAACAAACCTAATCCTTATTGAAATTGCTTCTAACCTGAATGAATAGTAGTTCAGAGTAAAACTTAACTTGATTTTAGAGAAATAGTGTCATATTATCGGGTGGGCCAAAAGGTTCGTTCAGTTTTTTCCGTAAGATGGCTCTAGTAGCACCTAGGTGTTTTTAACTTCATTTGAAACAATTTTGTTAGATTGTATGTGACACCTGTCATATCAGCATGCATTTAAAATAAGACTTACCAAAACTGGGGGATTTTTGTGTAGCCATTTTAATAGTGAAGGTAGAACAGAGAAAGCAACATTTTCGGCATACTATGCTTATTTCAAGAAAGGTAAAAACGCAACTGAAACGCAAAAAAAGATTTGTGCAGTATATGGAGAAGGTGCTATGACTAATCGAACGTGTCAGAAGCGGTTTGCGAAAGTTTTCTGCTGGAGTTTTCTCAGTGGACGATGCTCCACGGTCGGGTAGACCAGTTGAAGTTGATAGCAGTCAAATCGAGCCATTCACTGAGAACAGTCAACGGTAAACCATGTGGGAGATAGCCGACATACTCAGAATATCCAAATCACGCAGTGAAAATCATTTGCCCTAGCTTGGTTACGTGAATCACTTTGATGTTTGGCATCCACGTAAGTTAAGCAAAAAAAAACCTTCTTGACTGTATTTCCGCATGTGATTCTCAAACGTAATGAAAACATTCCTTTTTTAAAATAAATCGTGACGGGCAATGGAAAGTGGATACTGTACAACAGTGTGGAACGGAAGAGATCGTGGGGCAAGCAGAATGAACCACCACCAACACCACCAAAGGCCAGTCTTCATCCAAAGAAGGTGATGTTGTGTATATGATGGGATTGGAAGGGAGTCCTCTGTTATGAGCTACTTCTGGAAAACCAAACGATTAATTCCAACGAGTACTGCTCCCAGTTAGAGCAACAGAAAGCAGCAGTTGACGAAAAGCATCAAAATCAGTCAAAAAAAACACATAATCTTCCGTTAGGATAACGCAAGACCGCATGTTTCTTTGATAACCAGGCAAAAACTGTTACAGCTTGGCTGGGAAGTTCTGATTCCTCTGCCGTATTCACGGGGCATTGCAACTTCAGATTTCCATTTATTTTGGTCTTTTCAAAATTCTCTTAATGGAAAAAATTTCCATTCACTGGAAGACTGTAAAAGGCACCTGGAACATTCTTTGCTCAAAAAGATAAAAAGTTTTGGGAAGATGGAATTATACAATTGCCTGAAAAAATGGCAGAAGGTAGTGGAACAAAAAATGAATACATTTTTCAATAAAGTTCTTGGTGTAGGACTTCCCTGGTGGTCCAGTGGTGAAGAATCTGTCTTACAATGCAGGTGATGTGGGTTGGATCCCTGCTCGGGGAACTGAGATCTCACATGCTTCAGGGCGACTAAGCCCATGCACCACAACTACTGAGCTCACTCACCTCAACTAGAGAGAGAAAACCCGCACACCACAACTAGAGAGAAGCCCACGTGCCACAACGGAAGGATCCTGCATGCCTGCATGAAGATCCTGGCAACTAAGACCCCATGCAGCCAAAAACAAATTAAATAAATAAATAATATTTTAAAAATAATAACGTTCTTGGTGAACATGAAAAAAGTGTCTTTTTACTTAAAAGCCGAAGGCACTTTTTGGCCACCCCAACATTTTTGCACAGCAGATTTTGGGGTGTAATACTTACTCCTGCTCTACTGAATTTGGAAGAAGATACAGTTATCCTGGTGATGTTCTCAATGTTTTCAAAATTTTGGTGTGCATATGAGTCACCTGAGGGCTCATTAAAATAAAGATCGCTGGGCTCTACACAGAATTTAATGCAGCGTTTGGGGTGGGAGCGAGGATTACATTTCTAACAAGTTCTCACGAGATGCTAATTCTGCTGATCTCAGGGACCACACTTTTGAGGGCCACTGTTCTAGACTAATTCTCAAACTAGCTAAGGTAAAGGACAAGTTTTATTTTATTTTGTCTTATTTTAATATACACTCTGTCCTAGACTGATGCTTTTGTAAAATACAATGAAAATCATTTACTAAAATTATGAAATAATAAAAAGGTATAAAAGTACAAGCCTCATTTTAAACATTATTATTTGGATTCAACATTTGTGTAGACATAAAATTACTCTGCCAATTCCTATAAAAATGTCTAATTGCTGACTCTCGATGTCTATACTTACCACGTGGACTGGTTACTGGAGGTTCACAGATAAGCCTGATCCATGGCCCACTACAGCACTCCTAGCCTGATTGAGTAGCCTGGGACTAGGGGCACTTTGTATGCTTCCTGTCTGAGAAATTTCTGCAGTAGAATCCAAAGACTCCAAGCCTAGGCCAGTATGTCGTACCCTCCCTAAAAAAGTTACCAGTCTTTTTTTTTTGGCCATGTGATGGTTCAGTGGTATCGAGAGCTTCCTAGCATTGCTTCAAGTAGAGCATTATCAAGGAGCTTCCACTGACAAACTCTTAAAAAGAAGTTAACAGCAAACAATTCATCATTGTCATATCTTCCTTCTCTACTACAGGATGTGGCCCACCTTTAAAAACACTATTTCTCAATAACTGGCAACCTATCTTTAGCACTTACTATGTGCTAGGAACAATGATAAATTGTTTATAACTAATGTATGTGTTTTACATGCATTATATCATTTAAATTCTCAACAACCCCACAAGGCAGGTGCAATCATTACCCCCATTTTCAGTGGAGGAAAAAACAAAACAAAACAGTGAGCCCCAGGAAAGTGAAATAACTTGCATGAGATCATACATTGGGAAGTGGGCAGTTAAAACAGGTCCATGCTTTTGACCACCAGGTTTTATTCCTCATTTCACCCAGGATCTTTCCCTGCAGAAATGCAGGCCAGATCAAGATACCAGCTTTATGCAAAGCATCCTAGAGGCACCAGGAGACCCAGGTGTAAGTCTGGACTCTGCCTCTAAGTAGTTGAGAGCCTAGGAGAAGTCGCTTTCCTCTTTGAGCATCACTGAGTTGTCATCCATAATTTGCTTCAAGAACTAATGTCCCTTGAGGGGGTTAACAGACATTCTGTGAAAAATGTGTTTGGGGTCAAATAAATTTAGCAAAGCTTGAATAAAATATTACCCTCTTTGAGATTCACATTGCTGGCAAATTAAAGACTCTGAAAGGTTTTATGGTGAAATGGTTCTGATTTTATTTATATAGCATTTCCCAAAAGTCTTTGAATAGAGAAACCTATTTTTATACAACTAATATCTTAATAACAGAGGTTATTCATGGAACACAGTTCTGGAAACAATACCCTAGTTTTTCCTGTCCCCAAATTCTGTGAGTCTATGACTGGTATAGAAATAGAAAATAGATACAGAACGGTATAGCAATAGAAATGGTATAGAATAGATAAAGAATAGTATAGAAATAGAAAAAGAATGCCAATAATAATAACAAAACCAATAAGACCTAAACCTAATGATAGTCTGTGCTCTCATTAGCTGTGCACTGGATGGATTAGAAACCCAGATACTATTCTGCGCGCTTCACGTATATTAGTTCATTTAATCCTTATTATAACCCTATTATAATCATTGTAAACACTGTTATCCCCATGTTACAACTGAGGAGACTAAGGCCCTGGAAAGAGCAGTTATAGGTCTCTCAAGCTAAACCATTTCTCAGAGACTCAGATTTTCCTGCACGCCCTAAGCAGAGTATCAAGAAAGGCGATGCCCATTGCTATTTTTTATTTTTTTGCCTGGTGTGCTTCATTTGCATATCAAAAGCCCTGTAATGTGACTGTAATCTGCCCTGTTTAATGTTTCTGACTTTCTTTTACTCTCCTTCTATCGAGCATTGGTTCACAGTCATTACCCTCTTGATCAAGTTACAGACAAAAGCAGCCTTCAAATTAGGCCTATTAAGATTTGTTTTTAATGAGGAGATAATTCCTCTAACAGCACAAGCCAGATTCAGCTGGGGTATGATTACACAATCAGGCTGTCTTGCAGAAAGGGAAAGAAAAGCAGACTTCTGCCTCTTCCTCAAATGATTTCAGCCAGTCTTGATTCACTTGATGCCACTTAAAAGCACAGAGCAAATGTAATATCTGGGACTTGTGAGTAATGAAATAATCACATAGCCCGTGCTCTTCTAGGACAGTGGGAAAGTTTCTATTTCAAGGATTGGAACTTCTTAGAAGGCAAGTGTCCAGATTCGTAGTATTGGAAATCACAAGAGGGAAGATAAATGCTTTCTTTCTACGAGTCTAAGCTCTCTTGCTTTGTTGAATTCACTTGTGAGCCCTCTTTGTCTTTCAGGAATGAATACCCTGTAAGACTTTAAGTAAAATGATTTGTTAATTAACCCCACCCTTTGGGGATCTTTCTGCATGCTTTTTATTTTTATTAAAATAATCTTCGGCACATTTACTTTCTAAAATGTTCTTCCAACAAAATCATCTCTAGATATATTTATATCCTTTGCATACTCATAAGTCTTGGGTTAAGAAATCTTTATCTGTACTTTATTAATTACCTCAACCAATCATTTCGTTATATGTAAAATCCACCTAATACATCCATTCATCTGAAACTGTTTTACAATAACATGTGACAAGGAGAATGAACTTGGGCCATCATGGACTCAGTATTCTGCAATATTGGTCCAAAGGCTCTTTCATCTCTCATTCCAGCACTACCATGAAGAGATGTGATAAGCCTCCTTAAGGATTTAAAGTTGTTGGGCAACTTTAAATTGTTAAAGTTGTTTGCCCCAGTTGAATTTAGCATGACTGACAAGGAATAGATAGCTCTCGACAGCAGGCAGGGGATATAAAAGAATATTTTAGCAAGAACAGTAGCTGCTAACACTACATATGACTCCACATGTAGAACAGGATCCAGTCAAATGATTTATTTGTTCTGTATTAATACAGCAGAAATCAGCTTGTAGCATTTGGGAGCTGAGTGAATGAATCATGAGAAATGAAATGGCCAAAATCAGGAGGCCAAGGTCTAACTTAATCTTGAATATCATCACCTGCCATTCGTACCTGACACCTGCACACACTCTCAGACTCACCCCTATGACTCAGCGTGGTCACTTGTACAAAGAAAGTCTTCAATTAACGTGGTCTCCTTTCAGTGCTGTAAATACCCCAGTTTTTTCCCCAATTGCAGTCCTTTTCATACGCTATTCTTGATTTCTAAAATGCTCTTTACCCAAACATTTATATTGGTCCTTTCTCCCATTCTTTTCTTTCTTAGCTCAAATAAATCACCCGAGAAGCTTTCCCTGAGCACGCTTTCTAAAGCACCTCTACCCAAACTCTGTTTTTCTCCATCTCTTCTCCTTGTTTATCTTCCAACATAACTCCTATTTGATTTATAGTTTTGTTATTTTTGAACCTGTATTCCTTATCACTGTGTACGATCTTTGAGAGTAAAGTATCCATTTTGTCCACTGCTATATTGCCTACCCATAGAAAATATGATGAAGTTGACATTTCATGTTTTGTTTGCTCAGAAGAATGTATTTACTTGCTCATTTCTTATTGTTCATTTTGATTTTCATTTCCTAATATAAATGTCCCTCACTGGAGGCAAAAGTTGAGATTTATGTCTATCCCAATTCCATCCTTTAATAAATTCCCTCATCTCCCTTCCCTTGTACATTTTGAATGTGATTTTACCTAGTGCCTCTCACTGAGCGTTAGAGGTAAAGATGTTGGAGAACTCTCTCCTTGGAGACTTCACTTCATATTTCTCCCAGATGAACTTACTGCCTCACAAAAGGGCTCTTTGTCTTTTGAATTTAACCGGCTCTTTGTTTGGGCTGGTATCCAGCAGCCCAGGAGTAAAATGTCAGTGCTCTCTATTTAATCAGTGTTTTATTCTTGGCTTGTATTTCAACAGGGGGGATGAAACGGCAATTTGAATGTTGCTGATATATTTTTTGACCCTTTTAAATTCCCGATCTATATTATGTGAATCTCAATAACTTCTCATTTATTTTCAATCTGTACAAATTCCTTGGAGAAACGTGCTATTCTTTTGCTAAAAGACATAACAGCTGTGCTGACACTATACCAAAACCAAGACTAATCCTCGCCGAACCAAAGAGGTCATTTTATGACATTCAGCTTTTTTTCTTTCTCATCGTAATTGCCAAACTTTGTACTGTCTGTTTGTAGAGCAGTGGTTCTCAAAGTTCCTTTTCTGGAACACTAATCTATAGTGATATTTTGCTCCCCATCCCCCAAATAGTTTCAGCGAGCCAGGAGTTTGAGAAACCAAGTATTAGCGTATTAACAGTTCTGAGACCTGTTAGAAAATCACCTGCTTTAGTTTGGTTTACCTTTTAGCGGTTTGTCAGTGTATTTGACCATAGCGAAGGTACACAAACAGCAGTCCCAGACCACCTGGGAATTTGTGAGAAATGCAACATCTCCGGCCCCGTCCCAGACCTACAGACTCCCAAGCCGTAGAACAGAGAAGAGGCTTAGCAATCTGTGATTTCTCAAGCCCTCCAAGTAAACTTGACATTTGGTCGACGTGCGAACCACTGGACCATGGAGGTCTTGTATTGGGACCACCTTCTAATGTCCTGAAGGTATGTATTCAGAACACCAGGGAAGCTATTCAGTAGGTCTGGGGTGTGGCCTGAGAGTCTGCATTTCTCACAAGTTCCCAGGTGACGCTGATGCTGCAGATCTGCAAAGTATACTTTGAGTAGCAGGGCCACGAGACACTTCCGAAAGAGCTAGAGCAGGCATGGCTGACACGCATGGGGAAGAATATTTGGATAGGTTCTTACAATGGAGATTATGGGCCAAGTGTCTCCTGTCGCCCACCTGACCAGCCCTCCTCCAGCCATCCACGAGCCTCTGTCGGAAGGCAAAGAGAAATGGCAGCGTGATGCTGTTCACCTGGCTACCTGCCACACCAGGTGTGCGAGGACAGACACACGGCGAAGGAAGGGGCAGACCAGAGATCCTTGAGCGTGGGAATTTTTCTCGAACTTACAAGTAAAACATGCATAGCTCTGTGGTCCTGGAAAGCTTAGATAACCACCATGAAACTCAATTTTCTCAGCAGCTGGAAATATTAATAGCACCTGTGTTAGTAGTGGTAATGAGAGCATGACATGCTCGTAAAATGCTTACACTGTGGCATAGAGTAAGTCCTTAAGAAGTGATAATGATGATTATGATATGATGATGGTCATGATGGTGGCCCCACATGGAATGGAAACATCCTGAAGTCAGCCTCATAATTTGATGGAAAAAAGAACGTGGAAGCGAAGATCAGGTCATTGTATTTCCCTCCATGACTAGGGAATGCAAACTATATATTTTCACTGTGATTCTCCTCTCACAGCTCCAAGTGTCTAAACCACCTACCTAGAAATCTACCATTATTAATTCTGGGGTTTGTGAGTAGTAGAATTGCTGCTGATCTTGATTTCCTTTTCTAGTATGACTGGGATAAAAATAGTCTTGTATAAGGTTTAAAACCTTCCCGCGTCTCAGAATATTCCAAGGAAGATTCGGTATTTGCCTGAGATCTAGGACTTTGGTTGTGTGGATCTAGGCAATGGGTAAGGCAGCCACGTGCTAAGAGGTTACCTGGATCTAAACGGGAAAGGCCGGAGAACCACTTGGGGAGAACTAAGTCAGCAGACACAAAAGCATGAGCAGGGAGACGAGGCCAGCAAGCCAGCACACTTGCGGCCGAGTTTGAGAGAGAGGAGAGATTGTGAAAGAGCAACTGTTTAGATGAGAGAAATGAATAGATGGTTGAAGAGGGATGACTTTGATTATAAAAAATAGGAAGATCATCTCAGGGGTCATGAACTACATTTCCTGTCCCCGTATCTCTTAGGAAAGTTTTGGTAGAGAGCTAAATTTATTTTCATCGATTTTTGGATGTCAGACTTGTGACTCTGTTGACTGTGATACCAGGTTGAGACTGACTTGGAGGTAATTTGGTATTACTTAAGTAACATGTTTCCATAGTTTATAAACATAAGTATTTATTATTGGTACATTGATAGTGGGAAAGAATAATACCTCTCTCTGGCTCTCTTTCTCTGTCTCTCTGTCTCTCTGTCTCTCTGTCTCTCTGTCTCTCTCTCTGTCTCTCTTTCCCCTCCCCGCCCCCGACCCTGGCCTCTGACTCTTTCTTAGTAAAGAAACTATCTCTAAACTTTGAATACCAAGACTTGTCTCAATTAGTGATTCTCAATTGGGGGCTATTTTGGGACATGGGTCAAGCTCTGAAGACGATGTTGGTTATCACAGTTGGGCTTGTGTTACTAGCATCAGCTGGGTAGAGGCCAGGGACGCTGCTAAACATCCTACAATCACAGCTTAGCCCCCACCATAACAAAGAATTGTCTGATGTAAATGTTAATAGCGCCAAGCTTGAGAAACTCTTGTCTAAATTATTAGAAACTTTCCTTCCTCAATTCCATCTTCCAGTGTGTGATTTGATTAATTCCTCTGATTATAATTGAAATTATAATTTAATTTATTAAATTTACATAATTTACATTCCAATAATAATAATTCTAGGGGAAAGCCATTCGGTATAGCACATAAGAAAATGAACGATTCTTTGGAAACTTCCATCTTATTATCTGTCAAAGGAAATATCCTTAATAAACTACAGATTTTCTTTGGAGACTCTTACTATGATAATAGACTCAGTTAACCAATAAATAAAATGTTCAGTTCTGCAACAATTACTTTTGAGATTTTCTTGCCAGTAACAAAATGTATGATGACTTTTAACTGATGTGCATAGCTAGTGATTTCCATGAAACTGTCATCTTGGAGGAGCTATTGCCAAGTGTTTGAAGAGGCAGTAAGGCCAAATGGAGAGGGCCTTGTCTGGTCCTCCTGAGCTTAGTTCTAGGTCCAGCTGTGCCACCAGCCATGTCATGTCCTTGGGCAATCTGCAACACTTCTCTAAGACTTGAAAGCCTCTTCTGCAGAATTAGTAGGAATTGGATTAAGTTCCCTTTAAGGTCTTTTCTGGTTCACTCTGAACTCTGATTGAGATTCTTTTCCTCCATGAGAAATAATGCCTTTTAGTTGACCTTTGAAGGAGAGTTAAATGAAGTTCAGGTCAGCCTCAAGCTCAACGAAGTGTTTGTGTTATTTCTAAAAAAATAAGGAAAGTAAGGAGGAGAACATGGCAAGTCGCCACTGTGAAAGCGAATATGTCTAAATGGAAGTTTAGCATTTATCCCTACTAAGGCGAATCTGTATCCAAACAGAATTTGAAAAATAGTGAAAAAAAAAAAGTCGATTCCCACAGAAAACAATGAATCAAAATGAACATCTGTTAGAGGTTTTTTTTCAAGTCAGGCCAATACCATGTTAAACCACGGCCGGTCCTTGCTCACTACGCTTAGTCTCTCTCTTTCAAAAATAAGTAAAATAAAATATTTTTTTTAAAAAACAGCATAAAAACAATTTGCATTGACTTCACTGTAACAGAATGTAAACCAAAACACATCTTTGAAGTTCCCGGCACAGATGGCAGGTCCCAGCTCTCCCATGGTAGATGCTAAGCAGAAAAGTGACTGAGCTACAGGAAGTTGAAGAGACCACAAATATCTAACACCACAGAAATGGCCCAGAACTGCCAGTGACAAACATGAAGTGTATTAAACCGATGTGTCTCTCTGAAGCCGTCCATTCCTGGGCCTTCTGAAGGAAGCCCTTCTTTTAATTTGAACTTGTCTGTAGATCTTACATTGTCAGCACTAGGACATGCTCTCCTGAGCCCCGTGTTTTAGTGGGAGAGATGAATTCGTGCTGCTTTGTTGATATCTACCACCTGGTTCCCATGGTGACTTGTAGCAGGCTTTTGTAAGAAAGCTTCCTGAAGTCTGGAGTCATGGTGAGCAAACTTTTTTGACCTCAACACATAGAAATACGTTTTACCTCATTACCCAGTACAAATGTGTATGCGCACACACACATACACACACACACACAAAGTTCCCCAAAGTACCAAAGATTCTCTGATATCTCCTGTGTTTGGGCCTATATACCAGTTCCTTCTGCCCAGGTCACTATTTCTACTCCACTCTCTTGTTCTGTTACTTGTCTAGATGATGCCTACTTGTCACTCAGGCTGAGAAAGGTACCCTACACTGGGTTTCATGTCTTTGGTCCCTTTACAACAATAGCACAAGCTATATAAGCACATACAGAAAAGGTGAGAAAACCATGGAAGAACTGAATCTTAAATGGCCTGATTTATCTCAGAGCATCGCAGAATTTTTAAGCAAAAGGGCACCATAAAAAATTATTAAGAGCAGCAGTTGCCAACCAATGTCCCTTATATATCAGTGAAGGCCACAATTTGTGGCTAAGTACTGTGGTTCAATATTATAGAAAGCTCAGGGGAAAACTGTCCACTTATTTTTTGATTAAGACTGCATAAGCAAATAAAATCCCAAGTTTTTTATATGACTTTGATTATAAAAAATAGGAAGATCATTGATTGTTACTTCAACAAGTGTTGTTTGCTTTTTTTTTTTAATTTTTTAAATTTATTTTTGGCTGCACTGGGTCTTCATTGCAGTGTGCAGGCTTCTCAGTGCAGTGACCTATCTTGTTGCGGAGCACAGGCTCTAGGCACGTGCGCTTCAGTAGTTGTGGCTCACGGGCTCTAGAGCGCAGGCTCAGTAGTTGTTGTGCACGGGCTTAATTGCTCTGTGGCATGTGGGATCTTCCGGGACCAGGGCTCGAACCCGTGTTCCCTGCATTGGCAGGCGGATTCTTATCCACTGCGCCACCAGGGAAGTCCCTGTTTGCTTTTTTTTTAAAAGTCTCTCAAATCGTGGGAGAGCTAATTTTTTTTAAAGTTCTTGGTGGTCTAGGCCTTTCTGGAGAGTCACTGATTTAGCCCAATCCCTTAAATTTTGCAAATCTGGAAACTGAGCTCCAGAGAGGGTTAAGTGACCTTCCAAAGCCCATCCAGCATATAAAGGCACACTTAGGATGAATGATCACATCCTAAAACACAGAATTTCCCTCTAAAGGCATAGATAGTTTATCTCATCAATATGTTAAGGAGATAATGCATAATCCAGAATCTCTGTCAACAGTCGAGTGAAACGCTCCAGCAAACATAAAGCAAGATCTGTTGTATTCAGAACTGTGCAAGATTCATCAGAAACCACAAAGATGAGTTCTACACAATCCTTGACTTTAGGACCTTAGACTTAACAGCACTTACCTTCATTCTCTTGTTTAACCCTCACAACAGTTCTATCGGGGTAAATGCCACATTATTCCCACTTTGTAGATGAGAAAGTCCTATTGCTGGTAACCTGCAAAACAGTGATTCAGAGTCTGATGCCTTTGTTGCTGCCATATATTGCACAGGTATTTTAAGAATTCAGAGAAAGAAAAGATTAATTCTGGTTGGGAGATTTGTGTAAGGCTTCTTGGAGAATGTGGAATTTTTAAAGTTAAAGTATGGTTGATTTACGATTTTTTGTTACTTTCAGGTGTACAGCAAAGTGATTCAGTTATTCAGATTCTTATATATATATATTCTTTTTCAGAATCCTTCCCATATAGGTTATGACAAGATATTGAATATAGTTACCTGTGCTATACAGTAAATCCTTGTTGTTTATCTGTTTTATATATAGTAATTTGTATCTGTTAATCCCAAGCTCCTAATTTATCCCTACCCCCCTTTCCTCTTTGGTAACCATAAGTTTGTTTCCTATGTTTGTGAATCTTTTTCTGTTTTGTAAATAAGTTCATTTGTATCACTTTTTAAGGAGGATCCGGAATTTGAAGCATGTGATAGATTTCAATAAAAAGGGATTCAACAAAAAGACTGTCCAAGGCATAGGGAACCAAAGAGCAAGAGAAGAAAAATGAAAAGAAAATTCTAGACCGAGTACTTGGAGGATAGTCAGGTTATAGAGGACCTTGAATGCCATTCCAGGAGTTGAGCGATTCCCAAGAGGTGTTCCACAGAGCACAGTGTCTGAAGGCTGTTAATGGGGGTTAAACATGGTGTTGGATGACCAAATGGGTCTGGGAAATACTGGATTAAAAAGGTTCGACAGATTCTTTACTGTAGAACTGCCCAGAGTCTTGAATAGGCTAATGTAAATTATGAACATCCAAGAAGAGGATAAAATTCACAGCATTTCCCAGATTTATTTGATTACAGAATATCCATTTTATCATTTTTTTTTCCTTTCTTAAAAAGCAGCTGACAGATTACTGAACCTTAGGAAAACTGACCTGACAGTAATGGGAAAGGCTTCCTAAGAGGGAAGATGAGATGGAGGTGAGACCAGATAGGAGGCCAGGGTAAGAATCATGATTACCTGTAGGTGAGGGTGAGTCCTGGACCTGGGAATAAAAATTCACAAATTTTTGTGTAAGGCTGGAATGGCCCCTCAGGTTACGTGATGTCAGGGGCATGGCTTTCTGCACCTCTCCCTGCCCTCCCATCCACATACACAAATTGACCTGTCTTTGGATTGTGAGCTGTCTGCAGAGAATAGGCATAACCTAGGACAAGACACTATTTGTATCACCTCACACCAGTCAGAATGGCCATCATCAAAAAGCCTACAGACAATAAATGCTGGAGGGATGTGGAGAAAAGGGAACCCTCCTACACTGTTGGTGAGAATGTAAATTGGTACAGGCACTATGGAGAACAGAATGGAGGTTCCTGAAAAAACTAAAAATAGAACTACCGTATGATCCAGCAATCCCACTCCTAGGCATATACCCAGAGAAAACCATAATTCAAAAAGATACATGCACCCCAGTATTCATTGCAGCACTATTTACAATAGGCAGGACATGGAAGCAACCTAAGTGTCTACCAACAGAGGAATGGATAAAGAAGATGTGGCACATATATACAATGGAATATTACTCGACCATAAAAAAGAACAAAATAATGCCATTTGCAGCAACATGGATGGACCTAGAGATGATCATACTGAATGAAGTAAGTCAGGCAGAGAAAGACAAATATCATAGGATATCATTCATATGTGGAATCTAATTTTTTTAAAAATGATTTAAACTTATTTACAAAACAGAAACAGACTCACAGATTTCTAAAATAAACTTACCAAAGGGGAAAGGTGGGGAGGGAGGGATAAATTAGGAGTTTGGGATTAACATATACATACTACTATATATAAATTAGCCAACAAGGACCTACTGTATAGGACAGGAAACTCTACTCAATCTTCTGTAATAACCTATATGGGAAAAGAATCTGAAAAAAGAATGAATATATGTATATGTATAACTGAATCACTTTGCTGTACACCTGAAACACAACATTGTAAATCAACTATACTCCAATAATTCTTTTTTTTTTTTTTAAAGACACTATTTGGCTGACAATTCCCAGAGAGAGGGACTCCAATAGGTGCTGAGCTTTCAGCAATTGAGGTAATAAGAACCTCAGTCCTCATCCGGGAAATCTGGGCAGCTTACCCTGGCACCCATCACACTCTCCATTTCTTTGTCCTTCAGCATTTACAACGATGACATGTTTCTCCCATGTTGCATGCAGTTGATGATTGTGTCTGTGTTTTGTTTTGTTGGCTATTATGAAGGAGTGGTGTATTTGCATAAAGAGAGCATGTGTTGACAAGAAATAGATCTATTGCTTTAAATTCATCTTGCAAGTGGTTTTCATCGAAATAGCAGGAAACTAATATCGTTTTAAAACTTTATTAAAATCATCTGGATATACTCAGCCTAATAAAAACGGAGTACACGGCTGCTGGACTTCCTGTAGCTTTAGATATGGAGCAAAAAGAGGCTTAAGTGATATCCTACATTTGAAATTGTGTAGAAAGATATGTTATTGGCCTAAGAAAATATGTCCCTTATGAAGTAGATTCACAACTAGCATCCCTGCTCCGTTTCTGTTTGCATGACTTTTTAGTGTCTCTGACATTCAGTCCTACTTAGCCTCTTCGTTCTCTGTGTGTTTATATACATCGGTGCTGTTTTACTGAGGCTGCTGCCTTGTCTTGTTCAGTCTAAGACATTTCACTTCTCCACTTAAGAAAGGTCAATTCTGAAGTGAACCTTTAGAAAGAGCTGTATCACCCTAAGCTTCAGAATCATTTCGATTTTCTCTTCCAAAGAGGCAAGTTGACCCTTCATCATAATTGAGTCCTATTTAATCTAGCTGTTTTCATGATTAATTACAAATGGGAACTCTGGTCAGGATGGGGCAGCCATGTTTAATGAGGTCACTCAGGTGGCCAGGCCACTTTCTAGGGCCTTGTGCTCTTTTACTAACTTTTGGCAAAAAAGCGTCAAATAACTTGCGCCCTGTTGTTGAGTTATTTTAGAAAAAATGCCACCAGCGTTCATTAAGGATGTAAATGCCTATAAATTCACATAAACACATGCCTTCCCCCTATCCAAATCCATCATGCAACCGCGATTACATTTGATTCTAGGGCTTTGAAATGCAAAGGAAAACACTGAACGCTGTGAGGTAAAACTCTTCTGCAATGGGGAACTAGGATGAAGTCTTGAATAGCATTACTCCAGCCAACATACACAAGCTTAACATTACATTTTGAACCTATGGCCATGTGCATTAAAGATGAACATTTTGCCTGTGAAAAATTAATGTCCCAGAGCCCTTGCAACCATTGCTTCTTTGTGAAATGGAGTATGCAAAATGTCTTTTCAAAAGGCAACCTTTCGGTTGCTTTTAGAGAAGCAATAGATTGCTTCTCCTCTTTCGGTTTGTGCTACTAGTTGGAAAGGCCCCTAAAGGAGCATTAAACAAATGAGCCAGTAGTTCTAAAAGAGCCTGAGACCAGAGTCACAGAAACCTGGAGATGGATGGAACCAGTGAGCGAGACCAATTTTCGTCCTTGTATGAAAAAAATAAAATGTCTCTTTCTCCTCTTTCATTTTCTTGA
Organism: Neophocaena asiaeorientalis asiaeorientalis; assembly: GCF_003031525.2. Lineage (NCBI taxonomy): Eukaryota > Metazoa > Chordata > Mammalia > Artiodactyla > Phocoenidae > Neophocaena > Neophocaena asiaeorientalis. Next base: position 12,126,590 of record NW_020173377.1, on the reverse strand, counting down.
TCTTTTAAAAATGTAAAGGCTCTGCTTTTTTTGTTGGTTAACAGATCGAGGTTTAAACAAAGAAGGCTCCTTTGGAAGGCCCAAGTAAGAAGTGCCAAGCTGAAGAGGACAGAGCTGGCCTGGGAGCTCTGTGAGTTATCAGGTAAATGTTATGTCTGGAGTAGAAACTAAGATAACCAAGCCTCGAGGGGCCTTGGATCAATTTAATTTTGATAAATGACCAGTTTGGTAAATATTATTTACATTACTCCACAAGTCAGGTCTGTTTCTGTTCCATTCAAGTTTGAACAACCCACATCATCAGCTGTGGAAATAGCTTCTCAAGTAATCCCCACGGGCCAGCTTTCCCCACTGTTAAGTCACAATTAGAAGGATAATTAGTAATGAGGGTGCTTGGCTTTTGAACTAAAAATGAAAATATGAACAGACAGCTCAGTAATCTAGATTTGAAGCAATTCTTGAACCACGAGACCTCCATATTCCCAACAGTCTACAAAGGTGGTGGTATTACTTTAAAATTTTTGTATCTGCTTTAAAAAAATGACATTCGTAAATATTACAGGATTTAAAAAGAAAAAGAAATTCAAGCATAGTCCTATCCCTTTAACACGCTATTTTTATTTATCTGCATTTTCCTCCACTCTTTATCTATATGTTATACGTTTATTGAGTCATTCACTCCTTCATTCTGCAAGTGTTTATTAAGCACTTAATATGTATCAGTTAGTGGTTTAGGCCAGAGATCAACAAATATTTTCTGTATTGAGCCACACAGTAATAAATTTAGGTTTTGAGGGCCACCCAGTCTCTGTCACAACTACTCAAGTCAGGTGTTGTAGGGCAAAAGTGGCCAAAGACAGTGTGTGAACAAATAGGTCTGATGGTGTTCCAATAAAACTTTATTTACAAAACAGGCAGTAAGTCGGATTTGGCCAGGTGGCCACAATTTGCCAAACTCTGCCATAAGACGATGGTGTCCAAGAGACCAACAAAATAGACAGAGTCCCATTGAACAAACACTGTAATTGGGGGAAGCAAATAATAAATAGCAAACAAATGCTTTCAGTGAATAAATGGTACAGTGAAGGAAACCATCCCATATTTTAGTTAATCCTTCTTCCGTTTTGTGGATTTAGCGAAATCTTATTGATGAGCAAATGAAGGAAACAAAGAAATCAAGGTGTCCATCTGATAATAAACTTTTTCTAAATCCTTTGTTTCTGCTTTGGGCAGACAGGAATTTTAGGTTAGGAAAAATGCACGGGTAAGGAAGGTGAACGTAAAGAGTGTTTGCCTTGCGGTAAGAAACTTTTTTTAGCTTTAGGCACCCAGCTTTCTGGGTAGCACTGAAAATCAGGGTCTAGAAGTCTAGATTGTTCAGAATAAAGGGAACAGACAAGTGGGAACCTCGTACTTCCTGCTCAGGGCCTGTGTTTTGCCACCAGGCAGCAGCCCCTCACGATTTAGTCAATAGCTCAAGGAACAAGATAGCTCAAGAAGGATGCTCACGTTCAAATCCCTCAAACACTGATTGTAATCAGCACAGTGCATGCAAAGCACAGTACATGACCCTACATTATAGGGAGGATATACTGATGAATATGACAAATCCCCTTCTTCCCAGGTGGAGACGGGCACCTGAGGGATAGGACAGATTCAGGACCAAGGTATCAAGTGATAGTGTATATGGGAGGTCAGCCCTTACTCCCCTCATGTTCAGCATAGAGGAAGGGCTTTAAACCCCATGCCCCAGGAAGGGAATGCATAGGAAATATGTATTCCATTTTCTTTCAGAAATATTTTCTCCTCCTTTGTTCTTCCCCTTGGGAAGAACAGTAACCTCTCTGGTGGATGGGATTGGAGAAGCGTGGGGTACAGCGTTCTCTGTATTCTTTTTTCAGATACTGGTCATGACAAACATATATTAGGGTTTCTATGTGCCAGACACCAACACTTTCATTTCTTTACTCCTTACAACAGTCCTATGAGGTAGTACTTTTTCATTCCCATCTTCTGGATGAGGAGACTAAGTCATAGAAACTCTGAGAGACTTGCATGGCTGCTTGGCTGATGAATGGTACAGCCAGGTTTACTCACTCAAACAAACTCCAGGATCCCTGCTCTCAATTCCTCTGCTCTGTGGTTCCCCGGAGGAGCGCGAGTGTTCTGTTTACTTCTTCCATGATATAAGCATCTCTGAGTCAGGGCAAGGTCCCAGCCTTGCTCAAACCCTCTGTGTCTCTGATGGAGGGCACAAGAGCATTTTTGCTGTGCAGATACACAGGTTTCCTTGAGTTAGGTGCACTGATCGCTAGATTTGGCAGAAGTGAGCAGAATAGCCAATCATGTTCTTGAATTCAGCAATATAAAGCTGATATTTTCACCTCTCTTGGTCTAACTCCTGCATCTCTTTTCTCAAAATTTGGTGCCCAACTTAGAGGAAAAAGGATGACTAATCCTCATCCCAGACTCCCAACCTAAGTATGAATACTAGCAGTAGTAAAAAGTAACCAAAAGCAATTATGATATAGCAGGCATTGTGCTCAGTGCTTTAGATATGTGTCATCTTTTTGCATCTTCACCACAACCCCAAACAAGTAGGTACTCCATGTTACGGAAGAGAAAAGAGGGATTAAATTTTAGGTTGTCAAATAGGTTTCTGATGAATGAAAGGGTAATTAGTATTTTATTGGCTATATGACATATTAATAGGCAAACCCAACACTTGATTGCAATGGGCTTTGACGTTAACATCAAATAATTCTGCTCTTCACAGAGTCGCTCACAATAGTTGATGTTTAATATTGTCTGAGAGCACTCAAAGGTCAAAATAATTCAGCGGCACTGGTCAAGAAATAGCAGAATGAGGGTAGGTTAAGACATTTCACTTGATAACCTCTTTCATCTGTCTACTTCTTCCTACCATTTTTGCCACTGCCCTAGACAAGCCACCATCCTTTCTCACTTGTGCTACCAAAGAGTCCTCATATTGTCAACCACATATATTCTTGTCCGTGTCAAATGTCTTCTCCGTATGCACAAGCATGGCCTTGCTACAGGTCATTCTCCTGCATAGGACATCTAATGTTTTCCAGTTTTTCTTAGAATGAAGACCAAAATTCTCAACACATCCTTCAAAACTCTGTAAAGTTTGGCCCCCAACTGCCTCTCCAGTCCCATCTCCTCCATGTCCCATGTTCTCACTCCAGCCGCACTGGTCTGGTTCAGTCCCTTGGCTATCCCGTACTCCTTCCTGACCTAATTTGTTGTTGTTCTCTCTTACTGAAACATCCTTCCATAACCTGGCTTTCACATCCATAAACAAACGTATCCTTCATGTTTCAACTTAAATGTTGTTTCCTCTGAATTTCTTCCCTGGCAGCTCAGAGTATTAGGTCTCCCTGTTAGAGGTCCTTAAGCTATCCTGTCCCTATACTTCTAGGACTTATCTCAGTTTATGTTCATTTGATTTTTGTAGTTACTCTTTTTTTGTCTGACTTCATCGAAAATAAAGCTTCATGGGGGCGCGATCCAAGTCTGTCTTTCTCACTGCTCTATTCTCAGTGCCAGGCACGGTGCCTGGCACACACTCACCCGGTGTATGTTGTTGAATCGATGTCACCTGATACGTGCAGCCTGTGTCCTGTCCAGCTCCAAGGGCACTCTACACATAGACAGTGATATCATTGGTGCTGCCTGGAAGTGTACACACAGCAACCCTCTACTGAATGGAAGAATGAATACATGAATAAGTAAATGGATGAGTAAATGAAACCTTTGGTACAGAACTGCCTTATTGAAGAAAGCTATGTTTAATGTCCAGTATTTCCTAAAAACCATAAAATCCCACGTGGTTTATATATGCCTTGCATATATGTCACACTGAAGCAGTTATTTTGGCATTTTATGTGTTACAAATGAGATCTCTTTTGCCCTTATTGGAATTCTGTGTACACTTTTTCATAATCTTGAACTTGGTCCACAACCCTCCAGGTGCCAATATAAAGTCCCACTTTGGCTTTTTAGTGGTACAGGGACCTCATTTTTGACTTGCAGGTGAGAAAGAGCTGACACTGCATTCCATTTGTGAGTTGAAGTACATTTTTAATACAGTATTTTTATTCATTGGGGCCCCTGAGTAATATCTGCAATGTATTATAATGTGTTGGTAAAATATATACAATCATCAGGGGAAGAAAAGAGTGTCATCCAAAAGAAGGTTATAGATCACGGTGCTGAGAGCCAGATTACCTGGCACGGGGGACTTCTGATAACTCAGTGTCTGTTGGAAATAATAAATCTTAGCCGTGTTGCCCATATCCAAATCTTGCCACACATTTACATTCTGTTTGTGACTCCAGGCTTCCCTACAGCAGAAATTGAGCCATGGTTATTAATGATACAGTTTATTAATAAACTTTAAAAGGGTAGCAGCTTAAAAACTAAAATGGGAATTTGGGTTGGGTGAATCGTGATTTCTTAGGACCAAGAATTGCTACTTCACCCCCAATACTGCCATCATTTCACCTTGGAATTCACATCCCTGCCTTCCCCAGAGGCTCTAAGCTCCACATGTCTTGAATTTGTTTTAGGATCTAACTTACCCACACCTGCCTTGCACATACAGAGTTTGCGGGTCTTGATATTCATGGAATGACTGAATGAAATTATTAAACCAAATGGTTTCATTAAACCAGACTTACTTAAAATTCCACACTGCTTCAAAAACATCACTTCATTGGCTTTTCAAACTAAGAACAGAACGTCAGCTTGGGCAAGTTTCTCACTGGGACTTAACCCATGAGATGGTAGATGCCTTGATGCATCACCCAGAATGCCTTCAGAAGTGAAGGGCTTACTCTCTGAACTACTGGGAGTGCAGCCAGAAGGCAACGCTTGGTTGTTCGGCCCCCTTTGGGAAAAGACTACTGAGGAGAGCCGCCTCGCTCTTCCGGGGGCGTCCTCGGCCGATAGCTGGTCAACTCCAGCTTGTAAAGGCTGGGCCCCCTTCCTCCCCTTTGGAGGCCAGTCCTGCAGAGCCGCCTCAGCTCCAGAACTTCCCATGGGGTCAGCCGAGGCCTTTGCTGAGAATACATCCCAACGTCTCCCTCTACCCCATCCTCCTTGCGTTCCACTCCCGTTCACAGGTGTTGATCTCAGGACCACGCTAATAAACCTCCCCAGTACTAGTATTTGTCCCAGAGTTAGCTTCCCACAGAGCACAACCTACGACCCATGCCTGTAGGTTTCAAAGGATTAAATACAAAGGAATCAATTCAAGGACTTTCCCCCACCATTAGAGCAATCTCATAACAAATGACATTATCATCTGAGAAAGTGACTGGGTCTTGGTAGCAGCTGCAGCAGAGGGCTGGATTCACACTCTTCATACAACAGAAACACTCTCATAGCTTGGAGTAACCGGCAGTGTGGTCCTTCAATGCATGGGAATGCTGCTCCCAAAACAACACTAGGAATTTAGGAAATTACGGTGGTGGAACAAATACACACTTAATTAAGGGCAGTGTCAGAGTTCTTGCATTTTTTAATTGACCTCCAGAAAATTATTTTTCTTTAATGCCTGGTTGTTGTTTTTTCATACCTAATTCTCCAAAATGTGCACTAACAAGAAAACACTTGAAGAAATTTCCAAGATTTAGAGGATCAAAAAATCTTACATTTTCCCTAATAACTATTATAACAAATATAATTCTTGACGATACTCTAGTATAATTACATTTAATAATATAACTTGATGCGGCTCTTGCCTAGGGGTCAGCAAACTACAGATTGTCAGAGAAACCCAGCCCACCATGGGCAGGATTTGGCCACATCCATTCATTAAGAGATTGTCTCTGTTTGCTTTCACGCTACGATGGCAGAGTTGAGTAGTTGGGACAGAAACTGCGTGGCCCACGAAATCTAATATTTTTTATAATTTGGCTCTTCGCAGAAAGACTGCTGACTTCTGCTGTCATGTAGTAACATTTAGTGATCCTAATATAGTATTAAATGAAATAAGAAAATGTTGTTGAAGAAAAGTAACACTGTGTACACAGACACACACACACACACACACACAGAGTTATCTCTGGTCATTGAGATTAGAGGTGAATTTTTGTATTTTCTTCTTTTGGCTTTTTTGTATTTTCCACAGGAAACATGCATTTTTTTGTTTGTTTGTTTGTTTGCGGTACGTGGGCCTCTCACTGTTGTGGCCTCTCCCGTTGTGGAGCACAGGCTCCGGATGCGCAGGCTCAGTGGCCGTGGCTCACGGGCCTAGCTGCTCCACGGCATGTGGGATCTTCCCGGACCGGGGCATGAACCCGTGTCCCCTGCATCGGCAGGTGGACTCTCAACCACTGTGCCACCAGGGAAGCCCGTACATTGTTCTTTTAATAAGAGAAATAATAAATGCTATTCAGTGTGTAATTTGTGCTTTTTCTTCAAAACCATTTAGAATTTTATTAGCTAACTGTCTATAAAAAATAAAGTTATTTGTCTGAAGTCCAGTTAGAAAGCAGCTCTGAATGTTTGTGTACTGAAGGATTTGTTTCATAATACTACTCCATGTCTAAGGAACGTGTGTAAACAATGCAATGTAGAGAAGCTTGTCCAGCTACTGGATGAAGCATCCAGTTGGCCATAAGAAGCTTAAAAAAACAAAACAAAACACCACCAACAACCCTGGGTTATTTTGTGACAGCTGGCTCCATCTGGTAAGCTTATACACATTGTGCTAAGAAATATGGTTTATTCACCTTCTGGTTTGTAATGCTTTTTAAGTTCTCCCATCAATTTTCTTCTGTATTTCAAGAAGAAAATACCAAAAAAGCTTCTATTTTCCAAAACCAGTCCATTTCTGGACTATAAAAATAACACAGTGGTCCTTATAGTAATATAGCTAACCATTTTTAAGCAATTTTCTTAATAAATAACAAGGCTCAAGTTCAGTGCTATTTATCAGCATCCTCTTAACAAACAGATGAGAAATACTCTCTCAGCCTATTTTCAGATGAGGAAACTGATCCTCAGGCAGGTTGAGTAGGTGGCCAAAGGCTCACCAGCCTAACACATGGCTTAGCCAAAAGTCCAGAGGTCAAGCCACCTCTCTCTGACTCTAGAATTCTGAGTCCTTGCTAACAAAGCTGTGTGGTCTTCTGACCATCTGCATGTTCCAAAACATCATATAACCCCAGAACCCATCTCCGTGGAAACACATAGTTGGCACTCAAAAAATATCTGTAGAATGACCAAAAGACTGTGCTCTTTAGTCCATTAAATAAGGACTAGCACAAAGAAGTAGGAGTTGTAGCATTAAGAAGTATTAGCCCGTGCTCCGCAACAAGAGAAGCCACCGCAATGAGATGCCCACGCACCGCAACGAAGAGTAGCCCCTGCTCACCACAACTAGAGAAAGCCTGTGTGCAGCAATGAAGACCCAATGCAGCCAAAAAAATAGAATAAAGTAAACCATTAAAAAAATATATCTATTAAAAAATATATATATATAAATTTAAAAAGTATTGGGAGATCATGATTTCCATTTATCAAATTATTTGGGGACAGTATTTTCAGAGTTGGTATAAAGAGCTAGCAGACTACTTCTGTGCGGTAGTAGAACACTTCGTATTGGAAATAATTTCAGGAAACTATTTTTGTAGAAACGTTATAAGTCCAAATTGATTTCTTTATTCAAACAAATATTAAATTTTGTATAGAAGTCACATTTGCTTAACGTGATATGATATTACATATCAGTGTTACATAGAAAAATATCAGAATATGATTTATATTTTCATTTTCTTCCACTCTTAGGCATTTTTAGAGTACTGTGTCTTTGCTCACTGGCAACCTGGGGCTTTTGTTTATTTATTTTTTAACTATTTGAATTAAAGCAAGTATTATTATGTTTCTGGGCCTGTGTGGTGCTGAAGAACCTGTATATTCATAATGCATCCTTTCCTGTTACTAAAAACAGAATGGATCTTTGAGATTTTGAAATTAATATCACTTAGTCACACCAAAAGAGAAGTCAATTATTGCCAAATCTATTTTCTAAATAAAATTATGCATTTTGCATCCTTCTGTTATGTACTAATACTGATATAAAGAGAAAATAAAATCTGGGTTTGAAACTAATATTTAAAAGTGGACAATTTCCCCTCAAGTTGTGGCAATTTGCCACAATATATAGTAATATATTAATTAGTGAATAATAATATATTAATTGGTGACTATATAGTAATTGGTCAATTAAAATAGAATATAGTATTTTTAAACTCTTAAAAATGCCACCAAAGTACGTACTTTATCATCTCCATTTGACAGAAGAGAAACCTAAGGTTCAGAGAAACCAAGAAACTTACCCAAGATCACACAGCCAATAAAAGAGTAAAGTTGGGCTGTGAATTCAAGTGTATAAGACTCTAGGGCAGAGTTTCTCAACCTCAGCACTATTGACATTTTGGACTGGATAATCCTTTGTCATAGGGGGCTATCCTGGGCATTGTAGGATATTTAGCAGCATCCTTGGCCTCTACTCATTAGATGCCAGCAGCACCTCCCTCCCAACAAGTTGTAACAACCCAAAATATCTCCAGACATTGTCAAATTTCCCCTGGGGAGGCAAAATCACCCCTGGTTTAGAAACACTGCCCTAAAGCTCCTGTCTTAAGTGCTATGCTTTTCTGCCTGCCTTTCAATTTAGGTCAAGATCACCCTTCCAGAATGGGCCCCTAGCAAGCTTGTCATAGTCTATGCATGTCTGGGCCTCAGCCAATTTAGTTTCTCCCTCATTTTACGTAGGAAGGAAATGCCAGGTGCCCACAATCTGGAGTGGTTTGGGATATGTACCCAAAGCTAAAATTAATTTTAAAAAATAATGAATCCCCCTGTTCTCATTACCAGAAATTTGAGCCAGAACTGGATCCATATGCTTGGGGATGAGGTTGTAAAAAAGGGACAGGAATAGGAAGACTTATTGAAGCTCAGAGTACTCATTATTTCACTTAGAATTAATTTGATGAAGAACTAGAATAAGAATTGCAAAGTCATCAAAGATGATGGCTTTTCCTTTATGACCCTTGGCACCAGAACAAAGAGCCTATTTTTGTGGGTTTTGGGGTTTCTAGCATAAAGGGAATAAAATGTTTAGGTAATGTTTGGATGGTTTAGACTGTATGTACATTAGTGATAGGTCAATTAATATCTGCACGGTTCAAAGAGGCAATTATTTTAATTTATAAATCACTTCAGAGGTAGAGTGCTGCCATCCATTTATGTAGTTTTTACAAATAAGAGTGCTCATTGTTATGCGTTTGTGTCTGTGCATTTCTGCCCATGTCATTCTATCTGGCCTGAATTTTCCGACCAGATCACATACCTCTGTGATTATGTATTTGTCTCTAGAGCACTGCCAAATACATAAAGCATTGTATCTGCAATCTGACCCTTGGCTGAGACCACCCTCTTTTCCGAGTTTTTACTGTGCTAAGAGGTACCACCACGCACATTGTTGCTTCCAGAAAAGGACTTCTTACATTACCCTCTAAATGGCAGAGTCTGGGAGCTAAGCCTCCCGGGGGGTGGGGGTGGGTAGGGGCGGGGGTGCTTGCAAAGCCTCTTGGTAATCATTCAAAAAGGAGAGAGGGCCAAAGTGATTTCTGGGCATGGTGGGCTTATCGGGCACTTTGACAGTTGATGAAAAGTTCCCAAGTGGCAACACAGAGACTTCCTTTAAAACCATGTCATAAGCATCCCTTGATTTTGTCTTGTTTTTTACGATTACTGAGTGACAGCAAAGTACCAAGCATAGTGCTCAGTTCTAGAGGAATAAGAGTATGTAAGACAGATACAGTCTGATGGGGGAGGCAAACTAGGAAGCTGGGCTAAGAGAATAGTCTGATGATTGGGATAATTGGTAAAGTGTAATGTACTGGAGAAGGTGTGGTGGTTGGAGAAGCTTCCAGAAGGAAGTAACCTCTCCTTCAAAGCTGAAAGATGAATATGTATTAGTCCGGTGAACTGCAGCGGGGGATGTTCCAGGCAGAGGGGTGAGAAATGGAGAAAAGGCCCAAAGGCAAGAGAGAACATGGTAATTTCAGGAAACCGAACTAAAAATGGCTGGTGTCTGGAAAGGAAGAAAAGTGAGGGGCAAGCAGTGAAGCTCGAGATCTGAGCTCAGATAGGATTGCAAAATATTTTCCTAGTCATGTTAAAGAGTTGACTTTACCTAAGGGCATTGGCATGTAATGGTAATGCTTTAAGCTGGGGAATGATATGGTCAGATTAAGAAAACCAACCGGAGGAGACAGGAATGGCTTGGGAAGAGTAGAGGGGTTTGGTAGTACGTCAGGGAAGATAGTACGTCAGTATGCCCAAGAACTGGAGAGGAGAAACTTATAGATGATGTTTAATGGAAATAAGAGAATTTAGTGAAGACTAAAAAAGATCTAGGTAATAATAAATTCACTTGATAACCCTTCCCATTGTATATACTCCTTCCCTTTTAACTCTGCGTACTTCTATGGCAAAAAAAAAAAAAAAAAGACAATTATATAATTTGTATGCCTTTGGTTTCATTAATAAAAAATTACAAGTATTTATTGAGCATTTCTTACATGTCTGGCATTATTCTAGGTACTGAAGAAACTACTGCAGACCAGAGATCATTTCTACCTTCAGCAAGTTTCATTTTAGTGATGGAGACAGACAGTAACAGGAAATCAAACAAGTTATTCAGACAGCAGTCAGTGCTGTGAAGATGAGGAATTATAAGGTCATGTAAAAGGTCATGGCCGGTAGAAAGAAAGGACTCTGAGAAGGTGATATTTCCTTGGAGACCAGAGCAAAGAGGAGCCAGCCCTGAGAACGTCAGTGGAGCAGGCATCCCAGTGGAGGGACCATTACTGGCCCTGAGATGGAAGTGATCACAACCTTCTGGGGAAGCAGAAAGCCAGTGGACGCACAGCACGGAGGGCCTTGGGAGCCATGGTAAGGTGCTTGGATACTATTCTGAGGGCAGTTTAGACCTTGGAATCAGTCTCTTTTTTAATTTAATTAATTGTATTGAAGTATAGTTGATTTACAATGTTGTGTTAATTTCTGCTGTACAGCAAAGTGATTCAGTTACATATATATGAGAAAGAATATATATACTTATACATTGTTACATACATATATTCTTTTTCATATTCTGTTCCATTATGGTTTAGCATGCAATACTGAATATAGTCCCCTGTACTATTCAGTAAGACCTTGTTGTTTATCCATTCTATATATAACAGTTTGCATCTGTCCCTCTCCTTCCCTCCTTCCCTCTCCTCCCCTCTCCTCCCCTTTCCTTCTCCCTCGGCAGCCACCCGTCTGTTCTCTATGTCTGTGAGTACGTTTCTGTTTCGTAGCTAAGTTCATTTGTGTCGTATTTTATATTCCACGTATAAGTGATATCATATGGTATTTGTTTCCTCTTTCTGACTTATTTCACTTAGTTTGATAATCCCTAAGTCCATCCATGTTGCTGCAGATGGCATTATTTCATTCTTTTTTATGGCCGAGTAGTATTCTATAGTATGTGTATATATATATATATATATATATGTGTGTGTGTGTGTGTGTGTATATATATATATATATATATACCACATCTTCTATATCCATTCATCTGTCATTGGACATTTAGGTTGTTTCCATGTCTTGGCTTTTGTAAATAGTGCTGCTATGAACGTTGGGGTACATGTATCTTTTCAAATTAGAATTTTGTCCAGATATATGCCCAGGAGTGGGATCGCTGGATCATACGGTAATTCTGTTTTCAGTTTTTTAAGAAACCTCCATACTGCTTTCCATCAGGGCTGCACCAATTTACATTTCCACCAACAGTGTAGGAATGTTGCCTTTTCTTGGAGTCAGTCCCTTTTATGACTGGACATTGTTAAATCCATTCCAGTGTTTGGAATAAATAGCCCTTCTTGGAACTGTGGCCCATCCCAGGATTCACTGATGAAAATGTTTTATTACGAGATGTCTACTTTCTACCTTGGGATGATATCCCTTTCAGTGCAATGTACTTTGTGGAGAAAACAGATCAGATAGCCTAGGTAGAGCCTTCCCTGGTGCAATGATTATTTATGTCCAAAGATCAGGCTGCTGGACACTGACCAGTTGTCAAGCCCTTTCTTGAAGGAAGAACAAAACAATACTGCACACATTCCCATTGCTCCACTTAGAGAGAACACATCCCACGTGAGTGGGATTTTTGCTCTGTGCTGGCCAGCTGCCTCGTCAATAATTAGTTCAGTTTCTTAATCACAGGAAAAGTGTTTGGGAAGCTGAAGTAATGAGGAGAGGATGATCCTCAGGGACGTGTGTGTTCCGAGGACTCTCTACGCATTGCCAGCTTTCCTCCTGCCCCAGCACAGAATGATGGCAGAGGAGTGAATTTACCAGCAGACAGATGTGGATGTGTATGCTCACAGGGTTCCTCTCCCTACAGGTTCTGTGGCCTCGGTTTCCCGGCTCTGTAAAATGGAAATAACACTTGACTCATAGGACTATGATGATAGGAAATTCTTTAGTCTTCGTAGAGTAGATTTTTTCTTGTTTACATGGCGGCTTTGCTTCATTTGGGCTCCACTTTGTTTTAAAAGCAGAATATCAGGCTTTATAGCCTGCCAACAAAGCATTGGTATTTCTTTTGCAGCCACCATCTTTGACTGGAAATGAGAGCAGAATGTTATTAACTTGACTTCATTTTATCATCACCAAAGGGTGGCAGTTAATCAACGTGCTATTTATAAAGAAAACCTTGAGATTCTCTTTCTGATGAAAGACTTACCTAAAGGCTATGGTTTGTTATTGAAGTCATATCAGTGCCTAGTAAAATTTAAAAATACAAAACAAGATGAGGGTTGGAGCGAGTTAAGGAGGAGAGGGAGGATTCTGGGAGAAGTTAAATTATGTTTGGCTCACATCCCTAACAAGTTACGTCATATTGTTATGAAAAGCTTAGCGTGGTATTAAAAAACTTTTGTGAATGTACCATTAAATTATTTTTTGTATTCTGATGGCATCATTTCAATCACATTAAAATGGAGAACGTTTGCTGCTGTGACAGATATGATAATACCTTTCTGCTGTGAACGGCGTTCAACTTTTCAAAGAGTTGTTTTTTGGGAGGGGGTACACTTCAGCATAATACTTTCCATCTTTTCCTTCTAAAGTTATGTTTAATGGCAGCTAATCTCAGTAAACAGAGGCAGCGGGAGGCCATGTGATGTTGAAAGAACTATAGAAAAGGACTTGCTTTGTAATTAACTGCTAACACTTCATGAATGGAAATATAGTTGCATAGATGACATCTGGGCTCTGGAATTAGACCGAGATTCCACTCCCAGTTCTAACCCTTACAGCTGTATGACCTCAGGACAAGTTAAATACTATCTCTAAGCCTCAGTTTCCTTATCTGTAAAATGGAGATAATAACAGTAGTATTTGCCTGGCAAGTTGTAATTAAATTTAAATCTATAAGCCTCGTAACAAGACTTAAAATGGTACCTGGTACATAGTAAGAGCTCAAAAAACATTAACCATTGTTAACATTAATTAACTATGTTATTCTTAGCAGGTTGCTTTAGTAACCCAGATTTTAAGTTTCTCACTTGTAAAATAGAGGATTTGAGGTGGCATCAATGTTTCCCAAATTTAATCATTCGAACACAGCCTTCATAGTTTTTGCCATTTGGGGAGAAAATATCCATGAAATGTAGCCCTGAAAAGAATAAAGCCATACACACATATATTCAGTATATCTGTGTAAATCTGTAAATTGAAAACAAATCTGTAATTTAATATAGGTGCATTGGTTTTAATTTAATAGCAGAAGATATCATAATACCCATCTTTCCAGTGTGATATTGTAGAAGGTGTTGTCGCTGAAGGCTTGACCCATTTATGAGCGCATCAGGGCATCATGTCTGTACCAAATGGATTACTAGTACCTTCTATATTTTAGGCTTATCTAGAGCAGTAATACCTTGTTATCTTTTTGTTTCAGATATGCATTAAGATAGACACATGTAAAACCGATAAGTACAGCGGCTGAGAGCACAGACCTGGGAGCTAGACAGCCTAGGTTCAGATCCCACTTCTGCTGTTTGCTAGCTTTGTGATGATGGGCAAGACATTTAACATCCCTGTGCTCAGATTCCTCATCTGTAACATCAAAATAATAAGAGCATTTACTTCTGACTGTTACTGTGATATCTTAGGTAATAATGGAAAGTGCTTAGAACAGTGCCTACGAGCATCTAGTTAACGAACTTTGCCTACCAACATAGGCAAATGTCGCACTTCAACAAACACTGTCTTGGATCACCTTTATTTTGCACTGTGGTTCTGAAGTCTTTAAGGAGTTCAGAAAGCAAACTGGCTCCTCACACTTGGAGTAGACCCCTCATGCCTCTGGCTCAGATTTTTCCTTCTATAAAATTATTATAATACTGTCTCCTTCTAGGTACTTCCTAAAAATTGGTAAGGTCTAGGATGGGTAATGGGTTTGTATTTGAATAGTTTTAAATCCCCCAACACTTGACAGTAGAAGATCCTATTGTTAACTGGCGACCTGTGATTCTTTATCCTGAGCAGAGGATCAATGTAAGAACCAAATGTTGGTTGGTGACTCTCCACTGCTTAAGCAAAACCACAAGGGAAAAGAAAGCCATTTCTCTCACTATGGCTTTTCTGCCAACAACACTGAAGAAAATGAAACATGACGTGAATTCCATATGTCCAAACATATTACTATTCCATTTGGTTGTAAAAATATGTCTCTCTGGCCTACCGTATTTTCTTTTAACATCTTTATTGGAGTATAATTGCTTTATGATGTTGTGTTAGTTTCTGCTGTATAACAAAGTGAATCAGCTATACGTATACATATATCCCCATATCTCCTCCCTCTTGCGTCTCGGTCCTACCCTCCCTATTCCACACCTCTAGGTGGTCACAAAGCACCGAGCTGATCTCCCTGTGCTATGCGGCTGTTTCCCACTATCTATCTATTTTACATTTGGTAGTGTATATATGTCCATGCCAGTTTCTCACTTCATCCCAGCTTACCCTTTCCTCCTCCCCATGTCCTCAAGTCCATTCTCTATGTCTGTGTCTTTATTCCTGTCTTGTCCCTAGGTTCTTCAGAACAATTTTTTTTTTTTAGATTCCATATGTGTGTGTTAGCATACGGTATTTGTTTTTCTCTTTCGGACTTACTTCACTCTGTATGACAGACTCTAGGTCCAGCCACCTCACTACAAATAACTCAATTTCATTTCTTTTTATAGTTGAGTCATATTCCATTGTATCTATGTGCCACATCTTCTTTATCCATTCATCTGTCGATGGACACTTAGGTTGCTTCCATGTCCTGGCTGTTGTAAATAGTGCTGCAGTGAACGTTGTGGTACCTGACTCTTTGAATTATGGTTTTCTCAGGGTATATTGGCCTACCATATTTGAAACCCAAATCATTTATATCTCAGCCTCAAATCCTTCCTCTGAATCTTCACAGACATGCAACATGATGACATCCAAAATAAACATGATTCATTAAAAAATGTGAGATTTCTGTCTAAAAAGAGGCTCCACGAGGCTAAGGGAGCCTCTGTGCTCAGAGATTGGAAGTAAAATATGCAGATGGGGTTAGTGTGGCAAATAGATCCCAGCCTTTGGATGTAGCGGGGGAAACTCAAGGGGACAAATCAAATGTTTAAATTACTCAAGTAGAATTATTGTGTGTTTAAGTATTATGTCTCAGATGAGAAAGGTTTTGTAAATCACAGTGAACTGGTAATTACGCTCTCAGATACACTACAGCCAGTTTTAATAGGCCAGGAGAGCCCCTGTACCTTTCAGCTTGAAGGCACTCAAGTTTCCTCTGGGTAACAGACAAGTTCTTGTGTCAGAACTGTAAGCACGTGGACAAATCGAAAATAAGGCAGCAAAAAGGGATGATAAGGAGGGAAGCCAAGGGCAGGGCATGTTGTTTTATCCCACATTGATTTTGTGTGGTTTGGAAGGAGATGATCCCAAGTCAAGAGAACATGTATGGTTTGGTTTCACTTTGTCTGTTACCCAGCTGACTACCTCTGGGACAAGAATTCCCTCTTCATAGATTACCTACTTCTCCAGAATCCATTTATAGGTTTCTAAGAGTGAATAGACCATGGTTGTGGTTATGGTCTGTCTGTTGCTAACAATATTTGGTAATTTTTTAGATAGGAAAGTCATAGTATACAGTATATGTTGCTAAATTAAAACCCATCCGCGGGCTTCCCTGGTGGCGCAGTGGCTGAGAGTCCGCCTGCTGATGCAGGGGATGCAGGTTCGTGCCCCGGTCCGGGAAGATCCCACATGCCGCGGAGCGGCTGGGCCCGTGAGCCATGGCCGCTGAGCCTGCGCATCCGGAGCCTGTGCTCCGCACTGGGAGAGGCCACAACAGCGAGAGGCCCGCATACCACAAAAAACAAAAAACAAAAAAACAAAAAACCATCCACTAAATTTTACATCATACTGGGCTTTGACTCATATCCGGGGTGTGTAACAGCCTCCTTCAGTACCTGTTTTGGAAACCAAATCTATCTTATAGACCCAGGTCAGATTATTAACTAGGATGAGAGTATCTTTCAGTCTTACTGCATCATCTTTTCACCAGTTTCCTTTCTGAGATGACCTCCTCCTTTGCTCCGCCCACCCTGCCGAGGCCTGGGCAGGTGAGACAGTGAAGGATTCCCTGCAGGCACCAGGTTCTTGACTGATTTTGGTTCTTCAGAGACACCCTCACCACCTTGCTAATAAAATTCCTGTTTTACTTAAGTTAGGCAAAGTCTGTTTCTGTCTCTTGTACCCAAATGAGCCCGTCTAATATGATACTAACCAAAATGTCATATGTATACATACATATATAATATACATTACTAAATATATTACATAATATATAATATACATTATTAAATATACCATATACATGTGTGCGTTCATGTGTGTGTGTATAGTTGAGGACTTACCATGCTAGGCACCATTCTAAGCTCTTAACATGTAGCAACTCATTTATATTTACAAGTTTACAGAGGTACCCCTTCTCTGCCCACTCTTCTGTACTTCCATTTTCATTCCCTGCTTTATTTTTTTTTTCTGTTTTTCAATGTACTTCTCTCTTTCCAACATAACTTATCATATTCTTATTAGGTGTATTGTGTATCAATCTCCCCCCACCACTGAAACATAAGCTCACCGATGTGTCTCAAGTGCCCAGGACAGTCTCTGACATATGGCAGGGGCTCAGTAAATATGTGTTTAATTAATTAAATAATTAATTAATGAGCTCATGCTACTATTTAGTTTATTATTAATATTCCTTTCAATCCTTAACCTCCTCCCACCTACCTTGCAGGACCTGCTTAAGTACAATGTTTGTTCTCCTCCATAAAGCTTTTTTTTTTTTTTTTTTTTCTCCGTAAAGCTTTTTAAGTTTGGGCTAGATGTTCACATCTGTGCTCTGGTCCAGCAACAGGAGACTAGATCAGATGACCTCCTGAGAGCTGTCTGGCCCTTGACAATCGAACTCAATTCCACTTAAATGTTCTAAAAGTAAGTTGTGGAGAAATTCTTTTCCTCCTCCTCTCCCTGATTGGAGTGCACATTTATCTAATTATTTTCTTGGTAGCTTGACCTAGCTTTAAAGGAGTCCCATGTCAGCTCTCCTGCATTTTCTCTAGGCCCTCATTTTATAAAACTAAGAGACCAAAGACTCAGCTCTCTAGAGAATTAAATTGCATTCAAATGAGATTAAGGATTTTTGACTCACAAAAGCAAGGACAATCAGAGGCTAACTAAAATGGGCAATTGTTCAGCAAACTAATCCAGACACGTTATTCACAAAGGGACTCTCAACAATTGCCCAGGGAAGAAAAATTCCCTGTGAAGGATTGGGTGGGCTGCACTGAGTTAGGGGAACCTTCTTCCTTCTAAGGCTTAAAGCCCAGTCACTCACTTCCTAGATGGTGAATATGTTTATTTTCTAAATTTAGTCGATTGTGGCCCAGTATCCTCCCATTGAACAGGAGTAGATTAGAGCCTGAGAGAGTGAGCCTTAAGATTAGATCTTGAAAGCCAGGCACGATGGCTTGTTCCTCTAAGGAAGCGATGGATTGGTGACGTGGTGTCAGGAGTGGAGAAAGAGTGTTGATGTTGATCTAAGGAAGTTTGTCTGTCACCCCTAGGTTTAGAACATGGGTCCTTAACCACTTGTGGGCCATGGACTCCTTATCAGCATGTTTTTAAATGTGTAAAAAGGAACATAAGATTGCAAAGCAAACTTATTATATTGAAATGCATTTGTCAAAATATTTTTTTCAAAACAGATCAGTAATACATGTATTTATTAACACATTAAATATCAGGGCTGCGGTAGGCCTGGTAATTACTGTAATTTTAAAGTGGTGATGAGCTTAAATGATAGTGTGAAGTATCTCAACAGCTTTAATGTGATATGAAAATATATACAATTTATATAAGTGATAAAGTCACAGGTACAGCTAATAATTCTGTGGTTGCTTCTTTGGAATCATAATGGAAGGAAATGCTGAATTTCAGTTAGAGGTTAATGAAAATAGTGATGTAATTTCATGGATGTCCCCTAATGTCTACGCCAGGTTAAGAACTCCTGGCATCGAGATTGAAGTGAAACAGTCCATGAAGCTCCACTATTAAATATTGTACTCAACTTCATGGTGGGATGCCTACATTTGCTGACATTTGTTCCAACTATTACCCAGCCCCCTAAGAAAATGTTCTTGCTGGCTCACATCAACAATGAGAAAGATTTAAAAAATGGAAAAATATCAGTATCTGCCACATGTATTTTTTCTTTCTATGAATTTATTTGTTTATTTATTTTGGGCTGTGTTGGGTCTTGGTTGCTGTGCGCGGGCTTCCTCTACTTGCGGCGAGCGGGGCCTATGCTTCATTGCAGTGTGCAGGCTTCTCATTGCAGTGCCTTCTCTTGTTGCAGAGTATGGGCTCTGGGCTGTGGTCTTCAGTAGTTGTGGCACACGGGCTCAGTAGTTGTGGCTTGCGGACTCTAGGGCACAGGCTCTGTAGTTGTGGCACACGGGCTTAGTTGCTCCGCAGCATGTGGGACCTTCCCCGAGCAGGGCTCGAACCTGTGTCCCCTGCATTGGCAAGTGGATTCCTTTTTTGTTGTTGTTGTTTTTAAGTCTTTATTGAATTTGTTGCAGTACTTCTTCTGTTTTCTGTTTTGGTTTTTTGGCCCCGAGGCATGTGGGATCTTAGCTCCCCGACCAGGGATCAAACCCCCACCCCCTGCATTGGAAGGTGAAGTCTTAACCACTGGACCACCAGGGAAGTCCCGGCAGGTGGATTCTTTTTTTTTTTTTTTTCCGGCAGGTGGATTCTTAACCAGTGCGCCACCAGGGCAGTCCCTGCCACGTGTATTTTATGCTTAATGAAAAGACCTCTTGACACTGCTGGGCAAGAACCCCAACTTGCCATAACAGAGTATTAGAACTCTGGCATTAGGGTGACCGACTTGTTCCACTTTGATCAGGACTGTCCGTGTTTTAAAATGAAGTCCCAGGCTGTAGGAACCCCTCAGTCCTTGGTAAACCTGGATGGTTGGTAGGTGCTTTGGAGTCAGAAAGAGCACTGATTTAGATCAACTTATTTGTCTCTGAGCCTTAGCATCTTCGTCTCCAAATGAGAATAAGAATATCTTTTCCACAAGGTTGTAATAAGGGTTAAATGAGTTTATGCATAGAAAAAGCTTAGTCACGTTATAAGCACTCAGAAACCAGTGACTATTATTATTATTGCCACTGCTGCTATTTCCCCCTGCCTGACTCCATCCTCCAGAAAGAATCTCACCTTCCTCTCTGCCTTTGTACGTTGTAAACAGTCCTCAGGCCACTCCTGAACTCTACTTTTTCATGAAGAATTAATTTGCTAACATCACATGCAGTGATGAAATAGTACATTAGGTTGAACTGTATGAAAGTGACAGTTTTATAAGTGAAAAACAGTCCAATACTGATAATGTCATGCAGTTCAACCTAATGTGTGTACGTGTCAGGCACGGGGTGTGTCTTACAGGAGGCTGTCATTTCATAAATGTTGTCCTTTCTTCCTTAATGACTCTGATATTCATAGGCATCTTGTTAATTCATCCTCCTGTAATCATCCTAGGTTTTCAAAGGGATTTCAGATTTCATGTCATTATATTCTTTTAAATTAAGAGAATCTATTAAATGCTTAAGTAAAATGATTTTCTAAGCTTTCATAAACTGCATGTAAAAAATTCACAAACCAGAAGAAAAATTCTTTACTTTTGGAACTATGTGCTTGCTCTAGACACAGTTGCTATTGTGTATCCCTTGCTTTTTGGCAATGAATAATATACCGCCTTGCCTTCTTTATCTTATGTGCATGTTTCTTGGGCCTAATCTTCACCATGTTATATTCCACTATATCTTTTACAATACCCAGTGTTAGAAAGAAACACATTAATGGTGGATAATTGAAAAGGGGACTTTAAATGCCATAGAAACCAAATGGGAAGTTTACATCAGTAAGGTTTCAGGCTCAAAGGAACATCATTAAAGAGAAGGGCCCCAACTAAATCTCTGGAGCAGCTCTGACCAGGATGGTAACCCCTAGCCTCATGTGGTTATTGAGAGCTTGAAATGTGGCTGGGCCAGATTAACATGTGATGTAAATATAAAATATGTATTATATCCCAGACTTAGGAATAAATAAAGGACATAAAATATGTTCTTAATAATTTTACATGTTGAAATGATAGCAAGTCGGATGTATTGGGTTAAATCAAAAATGTAATTAAAATTAACTTCACTTTTGACTTTTTTAATGTGGCTCTAGAACAGTGGTCCCCATCCTTTTTGGCACCAGGGACCGGTTTGGTGGAAGACAGTTTATCCACAGCCAGGGGTGTGGGGGAGGGGGAGGATGGCTCAGGCGGTGATGCGAGCGACAGGGAGCCATGGGGAGCGGTAGATGAAGCTTCGCTCACTTGCCCGCCGCTCCCCTCCTGCTGTGCGGGCCGGTTCTTAACAGGCCGTGGACCCGTAGCGGCCTGTTAGGAAATCACCCAGATGCCTGTCCAGAGATGAGTGGATAAATAAAATGTGGTATATACATGCAACGGAATATTATTCAGCCTTAAAAGGAAGGAAATTCTGATACATGCAGCAACATGGATGAGGCTTTGGAAAGTACTTCATGCTAAGTAAAATAAGTCAGACATCACAGGACAAATATTATGTGATTCCATTTACATGAAGTACCTAGAATAAGCAAATTCATAGAGACAGAGAGTAGAAATAGAGGTGACCATGGGCTGGGGATAGGGGGTATTTTAGTATTTAAAGGGTAAGGAGTTTGTCTTGTGGGTGATGAAGAAGTTCTGGAGATGGATAGTGGTGATGGTGAATGTACTTATTGCCAATGAATATACCAATTATAAAATGGTAAATTTTACCACAATTTTTCAAAGTTCTCAGGTGGCGTACATTACATTTCTTTCGGATAGAGTTTAGAGTTTAAACTGGCTCTAGAGTTTAATGAAGAGCCAGGCAAACATGGCCTTCTATCTGCAATACTCGCAGAGTTTGAGAGCTCAGCCTTTGGAGTCAGGTGTTAGGATTCAAGTTCCAGAACCTGTCCCTGACCAGCTAAGGAACCTTGCGCCATCCCAGCATCACTCACCACCTCAGTTTCCTCATCTGCAGAATGGGGATTATAAAATGTACCATATAGGGTTGCTGTAAGTCTAAAAGACATATATACATTGAGTAATATGAACATAAGAGGCAATACTGAATGAACGGTTCACATTGTCACTGTAGATGGAAGCAGGATCTTCCATTTTTATTGATACCTAGCAGTTTTCCTAACATCTGAGGGATAATCCAAAAGGCTCAACGGAATTCCACTTACCCGAGTGAAGCCTAGTCAGTAAATGTGATCCCCTTTGCTGGGACTGTGGGAAAAGAGCTCAGTTCTACTTTAAAGAAAGAGTTCATTTAGAACGTCTCTTATATTTTTGTCTGTAAGTGTATCACCTCATAATGTATAATATGCATTCCTAAAACATCTCCTGTTGGGCGAAAGTATGCACTGAAAATAACTAAGACTATGGAGCAAATAATGTTAGGGGCAGACCACCTCAAAACCTACACAGTTTTGCAACCAGAGCACTAACAAAAACAACGGGTCCACTGGGAAATAACTTAGCCAGCCAAGGCGGGTGATCCAGCTTGGCTGGAGGTGGCCACAGCGTATCTAGAAAATGCACACTCACACACATGCACACCTGCACAAAGGAAGTGGAAATGCTTGGCAGTGCCTTAGCTGGAGCAGGGCTGGCAGGTGCAGAGACAATGTGGATGGAAGCGGATCCCTGCCATTAAGGGAGGAAGTACAACCTCCCCCTGAGCTAACAGCTGAGTAAGGCTGTTACATGGCTGGAGAAGGAGCCCAGGTGTGGGGCTTATATTAAAATATTCTATAAAAGCAACTGAAAGGTTCACAGCTGCCAATACAGCAGGCCAAGTTGAGGACATTTTCCTTTCCTGCTAAAGGTTTTCATTGGACTCCTGCTAATCCAGTTCCCCTTGCCTAGGGGAAAAAGAAAATCACATATGATCCAGTAAGTCTTCTGCTATTATGTAGGTAGCTGTCCCCTCTTATAATAGCATATGACCTAACTCATATTTCGGAGTCATACATGTCTATATTTTCTTTGTGCCAGGGACAGGGCTGTATACATTGTCCTGTCTGAGATTCAGCTGGCATAATTACATCCATTATAACGTTGATTCCCTTGCTCAAAGATCCCCGGCAAGTATGTAGCACTAGGATTTACATTAAGTGTACTTATCTCAAAGCTCATCCTCTTAACTACTACACTCTATTGCCTCATCATTTTAGGCCATTTAGGTGATGACAAATGTGACCAGATACTTTAGCAGATTTTAGACTTAGCTTTGCCTAAGCTCACCCCTCAACATACTTCCCTTCCTCTTGCTGAATTCACCTAGTGTAGTACTAGCAAAGAGAGAAGAAATGATTCAGTCATACTGCTTCTCAAAAGTACTTGGGGGAAGTGGCAGGTATAATGTCATCATCTAAGATCTCTACCTCTGAGGCTATAATTGTGAGTTTATCTTCTGTCAGGTATGAAAATGAAAATCATTAGGCTGTAAGTTTTCTGTGTTCTACTAAGGTTTCAAATGGTGAGCTCAGTGAAAGAGTGTCCAAGCGGAACTGGGTATGCCCCAATGGCCAGATCAGATACTGTTAGGATTCATAATATGGAAACCAGTCTTGAAAGCTAGTGCAGACTCCGATGGAAGAGATTCTTGGATGAAATTCAGAACTTGCTTCCCCTCCTGGGATATTCAGTTAATAAATACAGAGCAGCCATACTGGTTATTAAGATATTAGGTATTTCTGTAGTGGTGGGTAAACAGTCACTGCCTGAACCCTCCACATGCCTCTCTTTACTACCTTAGCTTCCCTTCCCCTCATCCTGGGTCCCTCCAAACCTCCTTATTCCAGAAACTAAATGCCTGGCTTCCTAAGGGAGCTCTGGTTCTTTAGGTAGCATCCGTTCTCACTGGCCAACGCCTAACCATACTGCTTCTTAAATATCTCCACATTCTATAGCTAAAGAATTAGCTTAATTCCTGAGATCTCAGTTGCCCATCTTTATATTGATGGGATAGGAAGTATAGATGGAAATGAGGATTTGGAAAATAACCTGACCTTCCTGAATGATTCATCTATTATTTGAGTGTAAGAATGTTTTTTTAAAGAGTTTGAATTCGTTTATAGAAAGTCTCTAAATCAAGAGTTGCAAACTCCTGTGGATTGGCCAAATTTGGACTGCAGGTGGGTTTTTTTTTAATGGTCAGGAATGTATAAAAATACTGAATTCGTATCTTAAGCCAAAAAAAAAAAGGGTTCATCCCAGCTACCCTCTTGTCCTACTGTTCAGTTGTACATTTAAAATCCCATCCTGTTCCCTGAAAGCGTTCAAATTTGAAGCCCCTGTTCTAAATTCATACAATACCATCTCCATTCTATTAGTATTTACTCACCATCCCATCATACCTGACATCCCATCCCAGTCTATAACTTGAGGTGTCATGTTTCTGTTTTGTTTAAGAAATGGATGCAAAGCTACATTCAGAGGTAGCCAATTAAGATTAATAAAACATTTCACCAGACTTAACAGGTCTAATTAGATTTGATTCATCTCTAATTTTATTACCAATGAGCATATCTGGATGACTAAATTATATCTTCTTAACTTCATGGGAGACAAATTCTCGTCTCTTCCCCCTGGGCTTTATTCCTCCCTGTAAGGGATGTGATCGTGAGTCATCATGCATGTTCTCCCTGCCCCCTGGTGCCATTAAGAAAAGCCCATCTGAGAGCTGAGGATGGAATCTGGGGCCTGGGGCAGTTTCTGGCTTTGGGCCATCTCCCTGAATTATTCATGTGGAGCCAGGGAGGGTAAGTGTCCAGCCACAAGGATCCAGAACCAATGCCAAGGGGGAGACGCTGGTCTAAAATAACTGAGGAAACGACCACTGGCGCCACTGACTTGGAAGCTCCAAGAAGAACCACATGACTTCAGCTCAGGTCCAGGTGGCCCTTGACCCACTCCCCCCAGCACTCTTGTGTTAACTATGAAAGGAGCTCTGAGGCGCCAAGATGTCTCTCTGACCTGGTGTAAACCTGGTCCTTTGAGTTACTCCTCTCAGCAACCCTGCAAGAGGTTTGGGATTTTTCAGAATAAACAGCAATCCCCAACCTCTAATTTTCCCCTGGCTGCACTCTTGTAATTATCCCATTGCTGTTAAGTTGATTGTATGTTTTTAGTATATTTACTGAGTACCTATTAAGCACAAAGCACTATGAGAGTCCTGGTAGGGGGATGCAGAGGGGAACAGGTTGCAGATCTTGATCTTCAAGCATAATAAGTAAGTTTCATTTGGAGTCAACCTGATGGTTGCTGTTGGAAGTGATGTCTTTTGAAGAATTCTAAGGCTCCAAGGAGAATCATTGGGAAATAATGCTGTGATCAAGTCGTGATTGTCTACTCTGGCAGAGCACAGAAGGGTGTCATTCCTGACCAGCAGCCTAATAAGGGAAATAACACTCTTGTCTAGTGGTCCATTCATCTATAATGTCCTACATAACAGAAAAAAATAATCACTGCCATATAGTCACTGCCATTTACTCTGTACTGTATACAAGCAAGACATTAGGTAGGTGCCTAATATGCATTTGCTCTCATATTTTAAGAATATTTGGCATTGTTTCATCTTGATCACTAATGACTACTTTTAGACCTGTGATTCGACCTGTGTGGTCTGTATGGTTATCCTGGCTCTAGAGGCACAAACCCTTACATTTTACAGTGTGGTATAGGAAGAGTGCGTTAGCAGTTAGAAGGCTCAGATGCTAGTAAGCCGTTTCCCATCTACAGTCCTCATTTTCCAAAGTGTAAAATTTTAGGGACAATGTGATGATTTCTCAGGTCCCTTTCAATTCCACAAGTCCTCTGAGGAAACCTAGCTCACTTCACTGATGTGTGGATGGACTTAAAGTAATTAACAGAAAATGACCCAAACCATACGCATTTTCCTCTTCCATAAACATCCAAGAGGCTTAATTGTTTGCTGTCATCCCAAGAAGGGAAAGGGATGCTGTTGGAGTAACCCCATGCAATCCATCTGGGTAGATTTTGGAGTCTCCTGGGTTTGGGAATGATATGTTCAAGGAAATTGCCTAGGGTACAGTGACCTTAGTACATAAAGTAAAACAAGAGAGTTATTTGTCTCTAGTAGCTGTGACCAGGTCACTGAAGGTATGCAGGGGGAATATGTTCTGATAAAGGCTACAAAATTGTTAACACTTTTAATTATGTTTGGGGCACACAGCATTATAGAACCAGCTGAGTTGGCATTATTGAAAACCTTGTCAGCTGCCATTCAGTGACTCAGCCAGCCAAGGAAGCTCTTGGGAAAGTTTGCTCGTTTCTTTATTCAGGTTGTTTGTCCATCCATGTAATTTTAGAAGTATTCTTTCGAAGAATCCAACAGCCGTTAATCCTAACAAACAACAGCTTTTAAATTCCAGACTGCCCTTTATCACATATAGTTAAGGTAGTAGTGGAGACTCTCCTAGTTATATTTTTCCATCCTTTCCAGAATACAGTTTTGAGGAAGCACAGAGGTATTTGAAATACGGAAGCAGGAAGATATAGTCATTTTTCAGATGAATATCCTAGGCAGTATTCGTTAGTTAAACCATGTTGAGAAACGCAGTAAAACTTAAAGACCTAGAGGATGTTATTTATTTTATATTATTTTATTTTGCTACATATTTTTATTTGAGCGTAACTCACAATTCCTTATGTTAAATAGAAAAGATTTTAATAGCTACAACATTTTAGGTATAATATTATATTATGTAGGTAGAGGAAATAAGTTTGCATCACTACTTATATTCTAACAGTAATAGGAGAGAAAACCCCCAAAACTTGCTTTGGTAAAGTCACACATTGGTAATTGTGCCAGGGAATTCATGCTTCAGAATGCCAAGTGTAAGCAGAGGCTGACCTATGATGAAATGTTTAATTTCATACCACAGAACCCAGTGGCATCCCATTAAAAACAGCCCCAAACATAAGGGTTGGGGCTTCCCTGGTGGCACAGTGGTTGAGAGTCCGCCTGCCGATGCAGGGGACACGGGTTCGTGCCCCAGTCCGGGAAGATCCCCCATGCCGCGGAGCGGCTGGGCCCCGTGAGCCATGGCCGCTGAGCCTGCGCATCTAGAGCCTGTGCTCCGCAACAGGAGAGGCCACAACGGTGAGAGGCCCGCGTACCGCAAAAAAACGAAACAAACAAAAAAAAAACGTAAGAGTTGTCTTCCCCAAGAAATTTTCTGAAGCAGTAGCTCATGAGGCAGAGAAGCGAGTTTTATTTACCTCGTATGAACATTCTGCTCAGCCACACAGCCGAGGAGAACCCAGCATAACCATCCAGAGAAAAGCCAAATGGGGAATAGAAAAACCTGAGAAAGAAAAAGCCATCTCTTTCTTTAATAGTATCCTATTCTTTTCTGCTGTCATCCACTTGCCCCATCTTCTGATCCCTCAGCCCCTTGTGAACTATAGAGAGAAGTCCACTGCATGAATATTAAGTGAACAGCCAGGAGTCGCTGGATTTGTCAGTCTCTACCCAGTCAAAAATAGGTGTCTCAGTTATCTATTCCTGCATCCAAAGCTTGGTAGCTTAAAAGAACTATCTTATTTGCTTATAATTTGAGGTTAGCCCTTTGGGCTGGGGTCGGCTGGTGGTTCTTCTGTGGGTCTCATCTGGTGTCATGCGTGCAGCTGCAGTTAACTAATGGTTCAACTGGAGCTGGAGGTTCTGAGATGGCCTCACTCACGTGTGCAGCATTGGGTGCTGGTTCTAGCTTGGCTCATATGTCTCCAGGATTGCCTGGGCTTTTCCATATGGTAATAGCATTCTGAGAGATAAGCCCCAGTGCCATGGGGTTTTCAAGCTTCTGCTTGCATTACATGTTCTGATGTCCCATCGGCCAAATCCAGTCAAATGTCCAAGCCCGGTCCATGTGGGAGGGGACCGCACAAGGGCATAGACGCAGGAAGGCATGATTCACTGGGGGCCATACCTATCACAGTAATCAAGGGTAAATGGCAGGAAAAAAGCTTGTTCTAATTGACCTGGGTGGCATGGCTCAAGGAACAAGGGAAGCATGCTCTAAGACTTGGGATACTGCCTCTAGTTTGGCTTTAGAAAACACTAGATGGAATGATGCAGATTTTTTTTTTTTTTTGAAATGCAGGGAGGTTCTCAGCCCTGCTTTGAAAAACTGGCTTGTTCAAAACTAATTGGGTCTTTCCAAAACATTCACTTACCTAAGCCAACCTAAGGACAAAGGGAGTCTAGGCTCTGTTGTCCTTGATTACTCTTTTCTGATGGTCTGAATTCATTTCCAGATATTTCCCAAAGCACCTGCTATGTATGGTAAAAGCAAACCAAACAAAATCCCTTGTTTATTCTTGAGCGAATTCATGGAGTGCTCTTGCTGTGTGAGCAGAAAGAAATAAGTCAAACGATTTAGAAGTCAATTATTTAAAAAGCATACAGTGGCATCAGTGACCTCTCCTGGAACTTCAAAATGGAGAAATTGCCTTGGTCTACTCGCTAGCTTGAGCAGCCCAACTAGGTAATGGACATTCTAGAACATACTTGCTTTTAAGAGATCTGTCAAATGGACCATCTGTAAGATCAGAGAATCACAAAGTTGGAAAGAATCTCAGAAGTTTCCCTTTGCTAGTCAACTTATGGTCTGAATTATTCAAGACAAATGGACCATCATCCTCTTTTAACGTCTTATACTGATGTTTGCCTCTTGCCAAATCCCTCTACCCTGCACACATCCTTTTCTATGATGTAAAAGAAATTGTAATATCTGACTCGCTTGATCTATCTATAAACCTACTTAAGATAAATGGAACTTCAGGATTGGCTAAATCCATACAGGTCTCAGTTGAGAAAGAGAGACAGAGAATGAGATAAAGACAGAGAAGGGAGGGGACCATTCATATGTACCATACCTTCCGTGATCAAGCTAGTCATTTAATCTAAGATGCATGGACCTCTCCTAAAAATTTCCTCATGTATATAGTAACATCAGCAACAAGTTACACTGATTGAGTGCTCATTGTATGCTAAGGAATGGACTGAGTGCCTTGGAACGTCAGCACAGAAACTGTTTCAGGCTGGGTTCACTTTGAACAGTTAGCTCCCCAACAGATGAGGGAAATCTTCAAAGAGAAATCAGAACCAATAAGGCAGCCCTTAGGGACCAGGCCAATGCCAGCCCTGTGATGTTATGGCAAAATGGAAAGCCACGGAGGAGGAAGGAGATTTGCAGTGCTCCTTATACTTGTGGAGGGCTTTCCCCCTGAAAAATACCTGAACATACAAACGTTTGCACACAATTCTAGGAATTCTTACAGAGACCCTGAAACCTAATCATAGGCAGCTTGGACTCCTGGGTTACGACAAAAAGAGAGAGGAGAGGAGAAAGAGTCTGATTCTTACTAGAAGCCTACTTTATCGCAGGCACTTGACATACATATAAATACACCTTCACAGTGGCCATGAAAGATAGGGCTTGTGGTCCCCATGTAGCAGATCCAGAATCTGAGATTCCCTAAAGTTAAACAGCGACAGAGATCACATGGCTAGCAAGCACTAGGCAGGCATTCAAAACTGTTTCTTCCTGACCTCCCAGTCTTAACATTTGAGTCAACCACTAGAAAGAGAGAGACGGAAAGCCTAAAACACAACAGGGATGGGTATTTTTGTAAGAGATCATTGATATTAGAAACTATGTAAATATCTCACAATAGTTACTGTTAAATATACCACAGTTCATCCATACAGTGGAATACTGTGCATCATTAAAAGCCATATTTTCACAAAGTATGTAATGATTTGAGGACACAATTGCAAGGTCACAGAAGCAGGATTCAAATATGTGTATTCATCATAGCCTGTGTGTGTATGTGTGTGTGCGCGTACAAACATATACACATTGAGAAAACTTGATGATGGGAAAAGAAGTGATTTTTGTCTTTTTAGTCATACATCTTTGTATTATAATGATTATTTGTTATTTTTATAATCAGGAAATAGTCAATCTTTTTAAAAGTTGAAGTATAGTACTTAGATGTTCAAACTGTCTTCTAAAGCACAGAATAAAGGAGCTAGAAGAGATATATATATAGCACAATCCCATTTTTTCCCTTTAAAACATTTTTAAATTGAATTTTACAAATTAATATTATATTACAATATTACATAGTTTCAATATTATATTAGTTTACAATATTATATTAGTTTCAGGTATACATCATAGTGATTCAGTATTTATGAGGATTATACTCCATTATAGGTTATTACAAGATACTGGCTATAATCCCGTGTGGTATATAGTATATCCTTGTTGCTTATTTATTTTCTACATATTAGTTTGTATCTCTTAATCCCATGCCTCTAATTTGTCCCTCCTGCCTTTCCTTTACCCTTTGGTAACCACAAGTTTGTTTTCTATATCTATGAGTTAGTTTCTATTTTGCATGTACATTCATTTGTGTGTTTTTTTAGATTCCACATATAATTGATATCATACAGTATTTGTCTTTCTCTGACTGACTTACTTCACTAAGCATAATATTCTCTAGGTCCATCCATGTTGCTGCAAATGGCAGAATTTAATTCTTTTTTTATGGCTGAGTAATATTTCAGTGTGTGTGTGCATGCACGCGTGCGTGTGTGTAAGTGTATGTCACATCTTCTTAATCCAGTCATCTGTTGATGGGCACTTGGGTTGCTTCCATGTCTCAGCTATTGTAAATAGTGCTGCTATGACCATTGAGATGCGTGTACCGTTTCAAAGTAGCGCTTTTGTTTTTTCTGCGTATGTATCCAGGAGTGGAATGCTGAATCATATGGTAGTTCTATTTTTAGTTTTTTGAGGAACCCCCATACTGTTCTCCATAGTGGCTGCACCAATTTACATTCCCACTAGCGTTGTACAAGCATTCCCTTTTCTCTGCTTCGTCTCCAACATTTGTTATTTGTGGACTTTTTGATGATAAGCATTCTGACAGGTGTGAGGTGATATCTCATTGTTGCTTTGATTTGCATTTCTCCAATAATTAGTGATGTTGAGCCTCTTTTCATGTGCCTATTAGCAATCTGTAACAGTCTTCTTCAGAAAAATGTCTATTCAGATCTGCCCATTTTTTGATTGGGTTGTCAGTTGTTGCGGTTTTTTATATTGAGTTGTGTGAGCTGTTTTTATGTTTTGGATATTAACCACTTGTCGGTCGCATCATTTGCAAATATTTTTTCCCATTCCAAAGGTTGCCTTTTCATCTTGTCGATGGTTTCCTTTGCTGTGCAAAAGCTTATATGTTTGTTTAGGTCCCATTTGTTTATTTTTGCTTCTATTTCTTTTGCCTTAGGAGACTGATCCAAAAAATATTGCTATGATTTATGTCAAAGAGTGTTCTGCCTGTGTTCTCTTCTAGGAGTTTTATGGTTTCCATTCTTACATTTAAGTCTTTAAACTATTTTGAGTTACTTTTATATATGCTATGAGGGAATGGTACAATCCCTGTTTAATGGTGGGAAGACTAAGGCCACATAAGCGTAGCCTAAAATCAAGTAGCACTTGCATAATATTGGTGGAGATGTTGTAATTCATAGTATAGTCTTCTATTTTTTCTTTTTACGTGCTTTGTGAAGAAGTACAACCTTATCTGGAAACATTGAAACAATGTTTTTGATCTCTCTGGTTACCATGTATATGTGAACTCTAAAGTAGGGCTCTGATCAGAAAGGCAGATTGCCCAGATCCCTGCAAACTCTCTGTCTTCTGTCACTCAGTACGTCTTGCCAAGGGGACATCTAGCGTTACCCCACCCAGGATTTGAAACCAAAAGAACAGGGATTCCGGCTTCTATTCTGAAAGGCAGTTTACTGAAGGCAATTTACTGGCTCCTTCCCTTGGAATCTCCCTCGCATACTCATCTTCTAGAGCCTGAGCCAGATTCAAAGCAAAACACCCCACTTCTCAGCAGAACCCACCAGAGACTTTTTCTGCCAAAGGTTTACAATGGATGGATTTCAGCATCTGGGGAATATTCAAATATGTGTACAATTGTGTCCCTAATTGCTGTAAATATTTACATTGTCCTTATCAGTAGATTGTATATTTATTTAGAACTATCATTTACAGTGCTCTCCCCTAATTGGGAAATGAAACAGCTGTTTGACACTTAAAAGAACATGTCATGTCCCCTTTGACTGATCACTTAAAGAGGACAGGGATTATAAGTATTTACTTAAGGATTTCTAAAGGAGGGCTGACCAGATCTAGGCAGAATGAAAATGATTTCTCAGGAATGTTCTGCTACAACAGATTATAGAGATATGTGGGGAGGAGTGATGAGTGGGAGAGCAGGTCGTTGGGATTAAATGGCATTTGTCATCAATTTTAATGGAACTGGACAATGGTGTAGTTGGTATTTCAATTTGAATTGTGCTATTTACTTGGTCAGGATCCTTGCTGCTGAGTATGTAATGGTGATTTTGTAAGTCTCAGGGTTACTCCTTGATTTGCTGACTAGTTTGCCAGTGAGCTGCTCAGGAAAGCTCTTCAAAACTGACTGTTTATTCCAAAGGGGAAAAAGATACCTCTTTTAAGTTATATTTGCCAAAAATTTAAATTATGAAAATGTTTTAAAAAGTCAAGTTTTTAAGATAACTAATTTGTATTATATTATGATCTTGGATTCAAATGGAAAGGAAAGACTTAAAACTAAGTTTTTTAAAAAATTAAACTAGATGTAAAGGCAACATTTCTGCTTGGATTTACCTATAGGAACTATAAAGTGCATGATGAATGTTGGCTTCTTCTGGCATTGCCCACGTAAAAATATATTGCTTATGTATGAAAAAGTGACAACTGTGTGGGAAAAAACGTAGAGTTCACCCTAAGCGTAGCTGTGTTAACACAAGAGGAAAGATTGCATTTACTAATGCCATATCTAGTTAACAGGGTGTGAAGTTTAATTTTAAAATCCTATACAGTTTATTGCATACAAATGGGGTCAGTTAAAATAAATTTCTTAAAGCATAGCAGATTTAAATAGATTTATGTCAACATAGCTTTTCAATCCACCAGCATTATCAAATTATTCCATATTATCTTCAAGGGGAAATGGACCCAGTGGTTAACATAGTTTAGCGCTCTACTTTGAAGGGTGGGAGGTAGGGGTCGTGTATGGAGTGCGGAAATAACTCACCACTTTCGTTCATGGTATTAGACATTTTTGAATAATAGCCAAAGAGTTCTTGTCAGTTTCAGGAATTTACTGAGTACACACTTTCACTTTTCAGAAGTGGGCCTGGAGTCAAACTCTTAATAGAATCAAACTCTTAATGGAATGAAATAGTAAGTCAGTGTCAGAGACTCCAGAAATGACTTGAGGGCTCTCTGTAGAATTTCCACATACGAGGCATGTTCAAAAGAGTCAATAAAAGTAAACTATGGAGCCAAACAGTCGTGGTGGGAAATGTCCACTTAAAGATTGCCAACAGAAAAGATAAGCGTGTGGACCTTCAAATAGTGATCGAGCAAATCAGGCATGGGTGAAGGTATAGCAGAGTGATTCCCAAGGGGGTTCCAAGTCAACAGTTCTGGACCAAAAGCCAGGCTCTTCTTCTTACTTAAGTTGTGACCTGAGACAAATCATGGCAGTTTTCTCAAAGTGATTTATCTTATCTCTGCTGTGAGTACAGTAGCACCAGATGCCTCCTTTGCACAGGTAGCAATTGATACAGCTGTAAATGTTACACTTCCTTCTGTGATCTTTGCTTAATATTTGTCTTCTCTTTTATGGTACGCGGGCCTCTCACTGTTGTGGCCTCTCCCGTTGCGGAGCACAGGCTCCGGACGCACAGGCCCAGCGGCCATGGCTCACGGGCCCAGCCGCTCCGCAGCATGTGGGATCTTCCCGGACCGGGGCACGAACCCGTGTCCCCTGCATCGACAGGCGGACTCTCAACCACTGCGCCACCAGGGAAGCCCTGTCTTCTCTTTTAGACATCAAGTTCCTTTGCTCACCCTTACATTCCCAGCATCAGTCACATGCCTGCCACACAGCAAACATTCCATGATGATTTGTTGAACAAGACCTTATTTCACTAGAAAATTATGGAGAGCGTATGAAACAACTTGTGTAGAGTAGTTAGCCTTGCGCCTGCACTAAGTCTTCAGTGCATGTGAGACACCCTTATTGTTGTTGTTTGCATTGGATAAATGTCTGTTAAATAAAATATTAAATGCCAGGCTCTTTTAGGATAAAGCTCACCAGGTAACTCAAATCTGAGGGCACTAAGAAACTACATTTTATTAGTTCATTTTGTACTGCTCAAGCCTAAGGAAACCACTAAAATTTGGCTTCTAAGCTGGAAAGGCAATTCATCAGTTTACAATAGAAGATATATTATTTTCTAGCGGTCAGGACTTCGTGAAATCAATGTCTTTGGAACACAGAAGTAGTTCCAAAAGTTGCTTGTAAGCTCTGAATCAGAACAAAGGGAGCCATCTCTATGGTCTTGTAGGACATGTGACGTGGGCTGGAGACTTACCCTGATTCTACCATTCTGGTACCTTTCTGGTGGCTGGGAAGTTTGTATCCACCAAGTAAAATGTGTCTGTCTGTCTGTCTCTTTCTCTCGCACTTTCTCTCCTCTTAGAGAATAAAGGATAAATACGACAGTTCTTGGGGCTTCCCTGGTGGCACAGTGGTTGAGAGTCCGCCTGCCGATGCAGGGGACGCGGGTTCGTGCCCCGGTCTGGGAAGATCCCACCCACATGCCGCGGAGCGGCTGGGCCCGTGAGCCATGGCCGCTGAGCCTGCGCATCTGGAGCCTGTGCTCCGCAGTGGGAGAGGCCACAGCAGTGG
>NW_020173377.1:12070929-12091792 GCF_003031525.2 Neophocaena asiaeorientalis asiaeorientalis | reverse complement strand
GAAAAAAAAAAAAAAAAAAAAAAACAGTTCTGTCCATCTATGTCTAAAACAATTTTGAAGCTGAAAGGAACCTTAGGGAGCGTCTATTTTCTTAAACCCGACACCTATATTATAGATGATAAAAGTGAGTCTTGAAGAGGTGACTTTCCCGAGGAAATATAGCTAGCTAGATAGACGGTAACAGAGCAAGGGCCTGACCCTCGTTTCCTAGTGAACTTTTACTCTTTTCAGTTCACGATTCTGCTTTATCTAACATTCCCTAATGTTGTAGTCTGGAACAAACAGTGTTCACGTCTTAGTCCCTAGTATCTGTACATGTTGCCTTATGTAAAAAGTAAAAGTGTGAGTAAAGGTGAAGGAAGAATCTTGGGATGAGAGATTATCCTGAATTTATCAGGGTGGGCTCTAAATGCAATCACATGTATATTTATGAGAACTAGGGAAAGGAGGATCAGAAATACACAATGGAAAAGGTGATGTGAAGACCTAGCAGAGAGAGATTTGAAGAAGCTGGCCTAGAAGACTGGAGTGATGTGGCCACAAATCAAAGAATGCTGGCAGATACCTGGAGCTGGAAGAGGCAAGGAATGGATTCTCCCCTAGAGCCTCTGGGGGGAGAAAGGCACTGCCAACACCTTGATTTTGGCCCATTGATACTGATTTAAGACTTCTGGCCTCCAGAACTATGAGAGGATCAGTTTCTGCTGTTCTAAGGCACCAAGTTTGTGGCAATTGGTTACAGCAGCCATGGGAAACTAATATTCCTATGAAAATGGAAGTCATATTTTCCTAGTTAAAAGTTCCTGATTTATTTGCTGCCCAACCCGGCTACAACGTTAACAACAGTACCGCTTGAGAATTAAAACTTAAGTGAATGCCTGCTTTATAGCAGCATTTAACCAAATCCTACTGCTTCCCTAGTAGTTTTGAGCAAATAAAATCTGGACTAATGTGATTTCATTGGCAAAAAAAAAAAATTATAGATTTATGATGTGACCACAGGGCAAAATATTTCATACATAGACCATCCTGGAAATTGCACACAATTCTTTGTCCAAAATCACCTTTTATAATGTCTCACAGTTAATTGGACTACAGTTTATTTTGTATGTCACATATATTTTGAAGGGATTCTTGCTGATAAGATTTTTTTTAGACGGGTTTAGGAAAGAGCCATCTTTGATAAGATGATAATCTACATACATAGATTATCATTTGGTATCTAACTTTTTCAAAAAACTAATTTTATGATACTGTATTGATTTTATTAGCTTTAGTTTCAGAGAATGGTATTTTTTAAACTTCCTCCAAAAGCTAGACATACACCATTTGGGGGAACTGCAATCCCTAGATACTCCCCATAGCAATAACATCTCATTGTCTTCCCATGCGTGGATTTATCCATTGCATAATCTTGTCTTGCATGTAATTGGCTGGTATTTTTTTTACCTTAAAGAAAACAACTCTTTTTTAAGCTTAAATCTTCAAAGTGTGCAAGCCAGCACTGGGAAGGACAGGTTAGTATTGGCTGTAGATTAGTAAGCCACCCCTTAGTTTTATGAGGAAGTACAATTATTTCAGGTAGGTGACAGAATAAAAGGGTGCTTATTGTTAAGACCAGGTGTTAGTCTAAATAAATGTTAGCCAAGAGTAGAATTTTCAATAGCCAATACGGTATTGGTCCAAAAGCTTTTGTGATCATTAATAGACACATATTTCTAGTGACACTGGGTTCTTACTGTCTGGAGTTGGATTAATTTGTGTATGTGTTTATCAGAAATCCCCAGTTAGTAAATATAGTAACAAAGGCATGGTAACTTTAATTCACTAATACAAAATTAAATACTGGGACCAAGTATGTATGCTTATCTATCAGATATTTTACTAGAGGAACCAACAGAGAAAAATCTATCATTCACCACTGAAGTAGGAAAAAATGCTCCCAAACAACCGGGAAGTAAATGAAGATGAACAGCAAGAATCATCTGTTAGTTGAGCCATAGGACATTGCCATCTTGTAGGTCAGAAAATGGTAGAATGATAGCAGTTTCTTATGATTCAGCTTAGTAGTTTGCTTGGAGTTGGTTGGTCTTGAATGGTATAAAAGCGATCCAATTTGAAGGTATGCCATGGACATGTCACTCCTTATGACCTATTTCCCCACTTCGTCCCTTTGAACCAGTTTACCTTTCACAGGCCTAACAGAGCTGTTCTTATAGGACTTGGTGTCAAAATTTAAAGAGAGGGCTTTCCTGGTGGCGTAGTGGTTGAGAGTCCGCCTGCCGATGCAGGGGACGCGGGTTCGTGCCCCAGTCCCAGAAGACCCCACATACCGCGGAGCGGCTGCGCCTGTGAGCCATGGCCGCTGAGCCTGCGCGTCCGGAGCCTGTGCTCCGCAACGGGAGAGGACACAGCAGCGAGAGGCCCGCGTAACACAAAAAAAAAAAAAAAAAAATTAAAGAGGAAAATGGAGTTTTTCCATTTTCAAAATAGCTGGCATTCTACATGGAACAATTTGAGACCCAAAAATGATTAAAAACAGGAAATAAATGCGACTTAGGTATCCTATCTCTCTTCCCCCCACCCCACCCAGGGGTAACAGAATCTTCTGCTGTTTCTTATATCAAGATCATTACCAGATCTTTTATAATCTGTAAACCCCAAATGAAGGAAGCACCACCATGTCTCAGAAGGGAGTACAGGTTTTCCGAAGAAGATAATTATTTCAAACATGAGCTACATTTAAGTAAAATGCCTTCATTCAGCCTGGGAATTTTTCCCCTACTTACAGAGGTAAGAATTTATCTCAGTTGATTTTTAGAAGGACCCTCATCCGATTAGAGTAATAATGACATCAAGTTCATTCTTGATGTCAGGGCTAGTCAAGGCTCCAGGAGGAAAATAATAGTGTTGTCAAATTGGGTAATTTGAGGAGAGATTAACAAAGGTGTGGATGGAGTGGAGATATACCACAGGGGATTATGCCATACTATGGCACTAGTGTTATAGACTGAATGTTTGTCCCCTGCCAAAATTCATATGTTGAAAACCTAATGCCCAATGTGATGATACTTGGAGGTGGAGCATTTGGGAAGTGATTAGGTCATGAGGGTGGAGCACTCACCAATGGGATTAATGCCCTTATAAAAGAGGCTCCAGAGAGATGCCTTGCGCCTTCCACCATGTGAGGATATAACAAAAGATGCCCATTTGTGAACCAGGAAACCCTTACCACACACCGAATCTGCCAGCGTCTTGATTTTGGACTTCCCCGCCTCCAGAACTATGAGAAATACATTTCTATCATTCATAAGCCACCCAGTCTATAGTATTTTGCTATAGTACTGCAAATGGACTAAGAGAGTAAAGGTCAGGGTGCCGTGCACACTTCTAGGCCTGAAGGGTGGGGAGGGAGAGAGAATAGGAGGTAGGTAGAGAAGCCTGTTGTCTGCCAAGAGCCGTGATATCTCTACAGGAAGGAAATCTGGGGGATAAAAACTCCAATTTACTCTTTTCTCCCTCCATCACCTGTTGGTCTGTTTGTTGAGCCCACCATTCCCGGCATGAAAATCAGTTAATCCAGTCCTTAAATGCCAGCCCCCTAGAGCACCGGCAGAGCGGAGTGGATCTGGGGAGGGAAAAGGAATTATCCAGCACAGTTGCCAGTATTTACACACAGCTCAGTTAGAGCATAGCTTTGATGCTGTGGGTAGCAAGTAAGTGGTTGCTACATACATATTAAAGCAAATCAATTTCATGTTCTCATTAGAGACAGCGTAGAGAATGGGAAGAGGAACACGGAGAAACATGAAGGACGGAAGGTCACTAGCATTCATTGAGTGTCTGTTATGTCGCAGACACCATTTGGGGTGATTTGCATACATCATCTCAGTTCTCAGAAGGGCAATATGCCGTAGATATATCACCATCCCACAGATAAAAGCACTGAAGCTAAACAACTCCAATTACTTCTCCAAAGTCGTAAAGCTGGTAGGTGGCTGAGCTGGGATTCATACCAGGTGTGACTAAGTTCAAAGCCTCTGCTGATTTCACCATTGCATGTAATGTGTCCATGCTTGTTTACAGTTTGGGAGCAGAAGCCTTGTATAATACATGAGTCGTCACTAAATACACTATATGTTGATGCCAAAGAAACAGTTCAGGCCTCAAGAGTCAGAAATGTCATATTTATATCAACCTACATGCCCTCAATATGCACTGGTCTACCATCCTCCAAAAGGTACCACCCCCATACACATTTCGCAATGTATTTGCATATTATTCTCTCTGCCTGAAATGTCCTCTCCCAGTCTCCCCCCTCACCCACCATTTTCTCCAGTCAAAATCTTCATGTCTTTCAAAGCTCAACACTGAACTTTGTTATTTTTTCTGAAAAACCCAATTCCTAGATCTCTCAGAATTAATGGCTTCTCAACTTTGTTCTCCAAATACGTCATTGAGAATACCTATTACCATTAGGTGTTTATGACAGTAATCTGTGTGTTTCTCCGTGTTCCTTCGCCTGTGTAGTAGACATTTGTGGGGTTTGCCTTCACAGCATCTAGTCCCCCTTCTCTGTGTGTTAGTGTCTTGAATTTCCTTTGGGGAATGATCCCTCCCCCACTCTCCATCCCTGTGGTTAGTTTGGAGCCATCTGTATTTCAACTCCAGGATTGCCCATGTGACTCAAGCTTGGCCCATCAGAGTACCACCTCCTCCTGGACTCAGTGATTGGCTTGGGAAGGGCCTATGACCAATCACAGCCAACCAAAGCTAATTGCAGGACTTTTGCTAGAATGAGCAAGAAAAAGGAGCCGGGGTTAGGGGGTTGGGGAAGGGGGAGGTTTCTTCTTTTCTTTTTTTTTTTAGGTTTGAATCAGACAATATAAAATCTGGAACTACCATTGTAGAGACGCCTGGTAGTAGTGAAGTAGACTCAAGAAACTGGAGTAAAAAGACGTAAAGAGGCCAAATTCTGATGACGTTGGCTTGAACCACTTGGTTTAGTTAGCCAGGGCTACTCTGGGCTTTCCAAGTATATGAGCTGATAGGTTAAGTTTTCAGATACTTGCTATCGTAAAAATAGCCTCTTAACTCCCTAACAGAGCATCTGGTAGACTGGAAATGCTCAGAAAACATTCATTGAACTAATTAAATGGAATCCTTGCAAACTGTTGTTTGTCCACGTGCCAAAGTCCTAAAACCCAAATCAAGAAGATGATCAGGTCTCACATTCTTCCCTTTCATTTTAAGACAGTCCTCGAAATGTGTGTTTGCTGAAGACAGACAGAACTTTATCTTCTCGTCCAGCACATGACCCGATCAGAGAGAAGATGCTTTGTGGTTGAATAACACATGAGCTAGCAAGGGCCGAGCCTGATGTTTTCAAGGTGTTGAAAACTTATGATGAGCCTGTTGATTTTCTCAACCCATTTGCTGAGCTGCTCCCGAGGATCATTTGACAGTTTCTTTGCGGGGGGGGGGGTATGTTTGGAATTCTGTTTCTTCCTACTCTGTAGGAAAAATAAGAATAAGGTTTTGCTTTCTCGTGCCCTGTTGTTTTCCCTTTTCCAAATTCATCTGGCCCTGAGCACTCCTACAACAATAGTAGATACTTTTTGGAGTTTCTGAGCTGCTGACAATCACTCCTTTAGTTTTCATCTGATGCAAAACAGCAGACTGACAGCAGCCATGCTGGGGAATTTCACAGCCAACTGGGCCAGGAGTGAGAGCCTGAAGCGAACTAGGTCAGTTTTTCCCAGGGATTTGGAATTAGAGCAGAGAGCTAGAGAATGAAACGGATTCAGTCATCCCATGTGCCTGGAACTACAACACGTGGCCTCAGGAGCTGTGGGTGGGCATCCTTCCTCCTCTGTGTGGAATAAGGAGCAGAGATGAGTCTGCTGGGACCAAAAAAATAAATAAAATAAATGAAGCAGATGTTCAGATACAAGCAGAGATGGAGGGAGTGTACTGCTTTCCGCCCTCCCTCAAGTTCACTCTTCTAGTCTTCTCTGAGCCCTGTCTGCATCCCTGCTCATCATTCCACTGTAACACGATTACATCTGTATATTAGGTCCTCGTCTTTTGATTAAGGTAAGCTAATTAGATTTCTGTTCCAAGCAACCCAAACAAACAAAAACAAAACCTCATACATTAGCCAAGAGCTTCTTAAGATGGGGAATTACCTAGGCGAGAAAAAATATCCCAGCTGAGAGAAACAAAACAAAAATCGTCAAGAAGAGTTGGCGACAGTCATTCTGAAATCATTTAAAAGATGTCTCTCAGCTCTGAGAAGAGAAAAATAAAGCTGCTCATTCGGCCAGCTTTGCAGAACTGAAATAGAACGGCCCTGCTCCATGGATTCACATAGTCACTAAAAGTGAATTCCTTTCTGCAGCCTTCAGCCTGCAGCTGAGCCCTGAAATGTATTCCCAGTTAAAATTCCTCTCCGAGCCCTATCCCATGACTTCATGAAGTTGTCTGCGCACAAGAGCGGCTCTGCAGCCCAGAGATGTAATGTTTGTATCATCACTGACGTTGGAGACAGGTGTTTAGATGGTCCATTAAGTAAATGCCCCTTACAAGTCTAGGGCACATCTGGTAATTTGATAGCCCTGCCCTGCCTGCATATGGTTGGAAATCCTCAGCTTGACTTATTAAGGAGAAACAGGCACAATCATTATGTCAAGACACATTAATGTGTTTTATTCTGCCATTGCGTTTGCTGACTGGCGTTTGATGAAGCTAAAGAGATTTTAGGTTATGAAATTTGTGTTTCCTCTTTGTCTTTGTTTAGAAAGTATGTGTGGTATAATGTGGATGAGGAATATCACTTAAGCTTCTGGCCAATTCTCCCCAAACCACAAATGGATTAGCATCTTCTTAAAAAAAATCTATCTCTGCTCTTTTTATCTTGTCTGTTTTCTGGGCAAAAGAACTATTGAAAACAACAGAATGCCTGTCCCTTTTCATCCTCAAAAAAAAAAAAAAGACCTTTCCCTTACTTTAATTGTACAATGATTATCTACATTATTGGACACCCTTTGGAAATATCGGGCCAAAAATACAAACAGCATGTTAATGAAATCCACAGATGATACTAAATTGGGAAATACTGTTTTCTTTATTAATGACAATGGATCAGGCAGCCAGACTCAAGGACAGCATCTGTGAGAGGGGAAGGGAGCAGTAGAGAAGTTATATTGGTGAGAAAGGCAAAAGAAGCTGAACACATTGAAATGACTCGAAAGCCCAGATGCAGTGTGAGCGGTAGACAGGTGAGCCTTGAATATTCACTTGTCAAGTCAACATGGACATGAGTGGATAGGCCAATTAGAGATCCTTATACACCGGGGAGTGAGAGCTGAGCTATTTTTAGCTCCATAAGTAGAGGCATTGTGTCTCAAAACAGATAGTCTTTTCTTCCAAAACTTTAATAAGACTGCACCTGGAGTAGGGTGCTCAGTTCTGGAACTGCAACAGAATGATGTTTTAAAAAACTCTTATATGTAATGTTTCAGGTTTTTTTTTTTTTTCAAGAAAGAAATACAGCCACCTTAAATTTTTTTTTTTAACAATTCCTAACTATATATCAGCTGCTTTTATCGATTTGGATCATCCTTGAGTGTTACCTAAAGCAATCTGGGTACCTAATAGGCATCCCAAAGCTAACATATTCAAACCTGATCTCTGGTCTCCCTACTGCTTCCAGAAAACCTGCCCTTTCCTCCGTCTTCCTGTCTCAAATTTTGGAATTCCATCCTACCAGGTACTTAGGTTTAGAGTGATCCTGAATTCCATTCTTTTTCTCAAACGGCACATCACATACATCAGCAAATCCTGTTGACCCTAGTTTCAAAACAGATCTGGAATCTGCCCATTTGTCACCACATCCATGGCTACCCCATAACCCAAGTCACCAGGCTCTCTTGCCATGTTTATTGCAATAGTATCCTAAGTAGACTCTCTGTGTCTGTTAAAATGAAGGTCGAATCATGTCACTTCCTTTCCCAAAAGTCTTCAGTGGCTTTCCAAATCAGTGTGTAAAGGCCAACAGGACCCTTTGTGGTCCAGCACCCCTTACCTCTCTGATCTTCTGCTCCTGCCTTGCCCACTCAACTCCAGCCACACTGGCCTCCTTGCTGTCCCTATAACATGCCAGGAAGATTCCTGTGATGTCTTTGCACCTGCTACACCCTCTGTCTGGCATTCTCTTGCCCAGATATCCACATGGACCACTCCCTCAGGTTTTACTCCAAAATTACCTCTGCAATGAAGCCTTTCCTGACAACCCTCATGAAAATGCAGCCCACATTCATATCACATATCCTTAACCCTCCCTGTTTTATTTCTCTTCATCGTACCTAGTATCAGCTAATAACATTCTGTATATTTTTATTTGTTGTTTGTCTCTCCCCTGATGGACACACCCAAAATACACATTATTGCCATCATTTGCTTTCATCTGTTTTATTCCCACACCACGAAGAGTACTGATCTCACAGAAGGAGCCCCATAAATATTTACTGGAAAACAGAATGCAACTTGATGCCTGTTGAAATGTTGGCAGTGCTAACTTTCATAATGAAAACACTTGATCAGAGTCAGTCAATTATAAAAAATATCTAAGTTCAAATCCAAGGAGCACTTTTAAATCTATGGCAGAGCTAGGTGTGCTTTGAAAATAACTTCCTTTGTCCACACGGTGCATTTAACCTCCACTCAAAGGCTAATTTCTAAGCTGGCATCACTTCTAGCAAGAATGCTGCTCTATTATGTTTTTAATCAGTAGGGAATATATTTGCAAAGGCATGCAGTGGCTAAGCTGAAGGACTTTAAAAATAAGTCTCAGAAATAAGGAAGGTGATGCTCAGAAAGGTGAATCTAGTGGAAAGAACACTGGCTCTGGCATCAGACAAGAGCTAATACCTACAGGAAGTGTTCTTAGACTGTATCAATATTAACTTGTTTAGCATTCACAAGGAGATAGGAACTATTGTTCTCATTTCCATGATATAGATGGGAAAACTAAGACACAGAGAGTGGGAGTAATTTGCCCAAGGTGCTGTATCGCTTATGAGCTAGTGGTAAGGATTTGAACCCAGGAAGATCTGGCCCCAGAGTCCATGTTCTTATGCACTGTACCAAGGCTCCTTTGGCCTGGGGACCCCCTTACACTCGTGAAAACTATTAAGGGTCCCAAAAAGTTTTGCTCATGTGCATTGTACCTATAGATATTTATTGTACTCAAAATCAAAACTAAGACAATTTTTTTTTTTTTTTTTTTTTTGCGGTACGCGGGCCTCTCACTGTTGTGGCCTCTCCCGTTGCCGAGCACAGGCTCCGGCCGCGCAGGCTCAGTGGCCATGGCTCACAGGCGCAGCCGCTCCGCGGCATGTGGGATCTTCCCGGACCGGGGCACGAACCTGTGTCCCCTGCATCGGCAGGCAGACTCTCAACCACTGCGCCACCAGGGAAGCCCAAGACAATTTTTAAAATATTTCTTAACTCCTTTTAAAATAACATCAATAAACTCATTATATGCTAA
The DNA here is from genome assembly GCF_003031525.2 of Neophocaena asiaeorientalis asiaeorientalis. Taxonomy (NCBI): domain Eukaryota; kingdom Metazoa; phylum Chordata; class Mammalia; order Artiodactyla; family Phocoenidae; genus Neophocaena; species Neophocaena asiaeorientalis. The sequence continues at coordinate 12,082,242 of NW_020173377.1, read as the reverse complement.
CATAAATAACATACGTTAAGAGAAATAATTATATTTTTCAAAATAGAAAGCATTTGGCAAAAAGAGTAGCATTGTATGACATTTAATGTGCAGACAGTTTGATGATCACATTTGCTTCTGCCTTTGATCTATTATATGTTGTTTCGATTGAAGTATACAAAGAAAATCCAGCTTTACACAGATACGTAATTGGGAAAGAAGGAAATAGTTTAACAGCAGTTTAATTGTAGCTGTTCTTTGATAGTACACAAAACTTGGCAAGTACTATGTTCATCAGTTCAGTTGTAATGTGGAATCTGAAACCATATCGATGAACGGTCATACTTTGTTATAGTAAAACCCATGAGTCCATTCTGTATTTTCAATAGTTCTTTTACCCATGCATGTTTTTTTAACACTATGCATTGGACATTTGGAAGATACTAGTCCACTGAGTTTTACAGATCTTCCAGAATCTTTTTTTTTTTAAGTTCATTAATATTAGAACTCTCATTTTTTAAAAAATCAATTTATTTTATTTATTTTATTTATTTACTTTTGGCTGCATTGAGTCTTCGTTGCTGCCCGTGGGCTTTCTCTAGTTGCGGCGAGCGGGGGCTACTCTTAGTTGCCATGCGCGGGCTTCTCGTTGTGGTGGCTTCTCTTGTTGCGGAGCATGGGCTCTAGGCGTGCGGGCTTCAGTAGTTGTGGCATATGGGCTCAACAGTTGTGGCACGCGGGATCAGTAGTTGTGGTGCCCAGGCTTAATTGCTCCGTGGCATGTGAGATCTTCCTGGACCAGGGCTGAAACCGTGTCCCCTGCATTGGCAGGCAGATTCTTAACCACTGCACCACCAAGGAAGCCCACAACTCTCATTTTTTTTAAAAAAAGGGGCTTTAGGAATTGGAAAGCTGACAGGTTAATGGTGGCAGATACAAGTTTTCCAAAATTCTAATTTTTGCCTGAAAGCTCAAAAATTATATTACTGGCAAGAAGTACTTTCAGGTTATCATCCCAGAGACCTTTATGATTATTGACATAGCATATATTTCTAGGCATTAGCTTCCAGTTATAGTTATGTTTTGATCTTCTGAAACTTTGTTGATTTATGTGAGTATGTTTATCAAAAGTACTCATATACCTCGAGGAAAAAAGTTAGTTCAACTTATACAATTAACATTGCTAATAAAAATTTAAATATTTAGCTAAGACACCAACAACTTTACTCACCATTGCTTTTGAATCATTAGTGCAAATATCAATACAATATAAAAAGATAGATAACTAATGTCTTTGTATTATGATGCAAAGAGCTTTGACCACCCCCCCTGAAAAGGCATTAGACATGATGAGGGGTCCACAGATCACACTTTGAGAGCTGTTGAACGACCTCTCCCATCCCTGCCCTAATTCTTACAAGTTGTGCCACTTTAACTTCTCCAAGCTTCAGTTTCCTTACCTGTAAAATGCAGATATTAATATACAACTCTGATCTGACAAAATTATTTTGAAAATTTGGGATAATCGTGTGTTGAGCTCTTGGCAACGTCTCAGGCACACAGTAGGTACTTGAAAAGTGGTAGCTGTCATGACTCTTGCCCAAGCCCATAGCCTGTTATTGGCAAAGCTAGACCCCAATGTCCTATTTTCTGATTCCTGCTCAGAGGTTTCCCTGTGACATCACATCAGCAAGAGCAGAACAGATTCCACTGTGGCTGTTTTTAGAAAGAAGAAAGAAAGAAAGAAGAAAGTAGCCAATTCATTTGATTCAATTGGTTCAGTGATCTTCCTAGTTAATGTCCTAGGTGATAAACGGAAGCAGTGACGTGGAGTCGTTGAGACTATGTATGATCTGCACTGGAGTCGTGACTAGCTCTGTACTAGTTGTGTGACCTCTGCAAGTTCTCTGAGCCTCAGACCTCTCTTCTGTGAATCTGGATAATCATAGCACCTACCTTACGAGGTTGCTATGAGAATTAAATGAGATAATGCCCAGAGGTAGTAAAGTACCAGCCCATTGTAAGTGTTCAGTAATGGTTAGCTGCTTGCTGTTATAATAACGATGACTCTTGTTATTATCTTCATAGCTCAGCTCAGTATCACTCCCTGAGGGAATCCTTTTCTAACCCTCTAATGAAGACACCCCATTTTAAGATCTCATCACCCCTGCACCTTTCATTGGACTTAATATAGTTGCAGTATTATATTTCAATATGTGATTATCTGATTCTTTGTCATAGGCACTGGGCTCTCAACAAAGACAGGGAGAGGGTTTGTTAGGCTCATCATTTTTTCCCCAACGCCTAGCATAGAGCCCAGTGCAGAGCAGTTTTCAATAAATAGTGACTGAGGGAATGAGTGAGAGAATTCATTTACTAGCTTGGCAAATCACGCATATAATCATGTATATGTAATGATAAAACTTCCTCTAGCACGTGTTATTCTAAGTATGATCTGCAGGCCAGGAAAGAAGCCTAATCTGGAAGCTTGTTGGAAATGCAGACTCTCAGGCCTCACCCCAGAGCTACAAAATATAAAGATGCACTTGAACAGAATCCCCAGGCAATTCATATGCTCATCAGAGTTGTCTGGAGCCTGTGCTCCACAACGGGAGGGGCCACAATAGTGAGAGGCCCGAGTACCGCAAAAAAAAAAAAGCGGGGGTGAGGGGAGGGGATGAGAGAACAGACAGTCACTAAATTTCCTCGTAAAGCTGTGCTGGCTTCCACAATTCCAGGTCTCATTACGCACCCAATACAAGCATTATTACAAATATTACCATTTCTAAAAACCAGCGCATTTTCATTTTTTTAGCCCCAGCCAGGCTGCTCTTATCTCCTATTCATATATGATTTTTTCCAGAAGGCTATTTTGGCCTCAGTTGAATAATTTATTTCAGAGACTTTACATCCTAAAATATTCTCTAGAGGAGACAGAAACACCATCTGCGTCCACTTCTGGAAAAACAGCCCCAAACCATGAAGTAGGGGTGTCATTTTAGTTACAGAGTTGCAAAATTTGGATGCCTGCGTGTCCACCACAACCTCAGAAAGAGGAGAGAAAACTACACATCAAAATCCCTTCTCCTATAATAGCACCAAACCAGTCCCACTCCAGCAACCCAAAGAGATTATAAAAATATGCATGGTACCCAGCTGACTCCTGGAAAAATTACAACCTCGCTTTTTCATGAAAAGGGTATTATTTTTAGAATGTATTCCCATTTTTGAATGGTCAGGCCCGTCCATTGTTGGACAGTAATATGCAAGAACTCAGAAAGAGATTCAGCGAATGGTTCATTTGCCTGTGTTCATTCCTTTACATTTTGTGGGGCCCAATTTCAAAAATTCCCTTTGCTATGGTGTCCTCTACTCCCAAAGGAAGAAATGGGCCTGGCCAGAAGCAAAACACATTTCACTCAGTTGGGTCCCCCATCCCGTCGGTGCAATGACCGTGGCAGGACCTGAGTCTGAGAGCTGTTGGTTATCAAATGGCATCTGAATTTGCTGCTGCATGTTCTCCTGTAGCTTCTTACTTGCCCAGGACTTTCTTCTGTCTCTCTCCCTTCTGTCTCCTACAGGTATGAGATACAGATATACTTTATTTCTCTGCCTCGAGAAATAAAGTAGCTGCTGAATCTATAGAGTTAACCCCTAGATTGGGTTATTTGGGTTTAATCCACTAAAGCATGTGGGTTTATTCATCCCATAAACACTACCGGCGTTTTCTTACAGTGAGTGAGATTTAAAGATGTTAAATAATTTGCCCATGGTTACACAGCACGTTTCAGAGGTGAGACTTTAAGCCTGGGATTTGCGGTCTCATTTGGCATGCAACAATGAGTTGTGTAAATGAGGCAGTGTCCCACTTTTAATGAAGATTTTTATTATTTTCTGTTGGCATCACCAGAGCTAACACAGTGATAGTCCTGTGATACTTTGTTTAAAATATTTGCTGATTTAGACATTTTTCTGACCTCTCAGCCTGCTATGGAAAACACATATAGGATGATTGTAATATAATATATTAGTGGTTGCCTGAAGTGTTGTCAGAACACTAATAAGGCAGTTGATCCTGCTTGGGTGGAGAAGATGGTGTCAGGGGAGGTTTACAAATAGGAGAGGGTATGTTTCGGAGTGCTTTAAAGAGTGACTAGGAGCCTCCCAAGCTGGAAAGAAAGAAGCATGCCAAATGGAGGGAACAGGAGGACCAAAGACACAGGTATAAAAATATGAGGAATTCTGACGGGGCTTCCCTGGTGGTGCAGTGGTTGAGAGTCCGCCTGCCGATGCAGGGGACACGGGTTCGTGCCCCGGTCCGGGAAGATCCCACATGCCGCGGAGCGGCTAGGTCCGTGAGCCATGGCCGCTGAACCTGTGTGTCCGGAGCCTATGCTCCGCAACGGGAGAGGCCACAACAGTGAGAGGCCCACGTACTGCAAAAAACAGGAAAAAAAAAAAAAAAAAAAAGAGGAATTCTGGAGAAATGATCAGCCTGTATTGGTGGTTCTCAAAATTAAGTGTGCATTGGAATCATCTGGAGGCTTGTTATAACCCACAGATTGCTGGGCCCAATTCCCAGAGCTTCAGATCCAGTAGGACTGGGTGAGACCAAGAGTTTGCGTTTCTACTGAGTTCTCAGGTGATGCTGATCCTTCTTGTCTGAGGACCACTCTTTGTCGAGAGCCCTGTTCTACAGAGAAGTCATCTGGAAACACCTACGGCGTGTGTGTATATGAGAGGCGTGCCAAAGCCTGCAAGACTTACACCAAAAGAAAATTCCCGGAAGGGATGAGGATTTCTTCTTTTCCTGCAAGGAGTGGTGATTAAATTTTACTGTTGGTTTTGGGAGCAATTCATGCTGAAGCTGGCCAGTGGGAGGAAAAAGAGAAACCACAACTCAGGACTGAAATGAAGGCACCTGGGATTTTATTGCGTTTCTGCCCCATCAGTGCCCCTATTCACTAGCCAGTGAGGGCCTGCGGCTACAGGAGCTGAAACACGCTGGCTCTTTGGAGTTTGTGACCAATTCACTGGGAAGATGGCATTTTTCAGAGCTCATCCTCCCATTTTGGTCCTGTGGCTGCTGACCAGAAGTGAGTTCCTGTGTTTATCTCCAACATGCTCTGTTGACCGCCAGTGGCCCTGAGGAGTGGGGGGACGGGCAGGGGGGACATGTCAAGATGCTCTCAGATGCAGAGAATGAAAAGGGTGCCGGAATGGCAGGCTCAGCTGGATGGACTGGGACAGATGACATCCTTGTGAAATTCTTCCCTCTCCTCCACTTCTAATTCATTACCATGCTTTGCTTGTCTCATTTTCCAGCATGGAGGAACATAGGTTGCACCTGCCATTCCTCTCCAGTCCCTTCAGATGGGGGGAACAGCTCTGAAAGTCCTGCCTCCATGGCTGGGATGGCTCTCTCTCAACTCCTGACCTACCAGGACAGATACCAGCTAAATCTGGAGGTCACATTTGTCCAATAATTAGGGAACATGAGACATCTAGTGCCACATCCCTGCTTTTTCTTTTTTTCTTTTTTCACACTAGGCTGCTTTGCCAGTGGATAGCCAACAGCTTTGTGTATGACACTCCTACCCCGGGGCCCTCCCAAACCCCACCGTTACTGCCAGGATTGGCAGAGAGGAGTCAGAATCCCCAGTCATAGAAAGAGAAAGGAAACAAGATCATGTTGTTCAGCTTCTATGTTTTAGCTTTGTTTTCAGTTCTCCTGCAATTCCCCATTACTCTATTGCAATCTTCTGGGAAACTTCTAGAAATCGATTTAGTAGTCCACTTAGTTACTGGCCGATGTGGTGCTGGAGAGGCTCACTTTTCTTTCCGGAATTTTCATTTTCTTGTTGGCGCCGGGAAGGAGGAGAAAGAGATGATGGTCTAAAAGACGAATATGACCTGAGACCAGGTGAGCCTGGTATCAGGGGTGGCATGGGAGGCCCGTCCTCCATTTCTGTGGGGGATGGGAGCTTTATTATTGGTGTCATTGATGAGACTCTGGCCTCCTTTCCAGAGGTGAAGTCTTTTTGTCATCATGTCTGTTGTCCCCCACAAGTATCCAATTAGGAAAGATTGCCTCAACAGAGGAGGCTGATTAAATTCACAGATTTATTGCAAAACCGCTTGGGGAGTTGTGGAAAATGAATTTCACTGCTGCGCTTCCTTGCGTTAAAAAAGGGAAAAAAAAAATCAAGCTGCAAGCCTGCACCTTGGATTGTCCGTCTCTTACAGATCATAAAACATCCATAACCTTGCATACAGTTTATTCTTCTCCAGAGAGGCTCCAGATGCTTCTTCCAGGCTCCCTAAGGAGGTGATGCTTCTGTGTTCATAGGACACAAGGGGAAACGCTAACCCAGGAGCAGGATAGGGTAGACACAGGCCTGCTGTCCAGGTAGAGGTCAAAAGAGAAACCTTTGCTTTGCAAAGCTTGCAACCAGTTTGAGCAGGCAGTCCTTGTTTTTCGTTGGGTCCCAGAAAAGCTACTATTAGTAGGCATGACGGAAATGGAATCGAGGACAGCACAGAGGAGACGTTCCTGACACCTAACCTGATGCGCAGAATGCTACAGAAATAACTATAAGCACTACTTTAAAACTCTTCAGTTTCTAATGAGGATATTTAAGACGTACATCCCATCTCCCCACCCACCCAACCCAAGTCTTAGGTTTTACTTATTTAAGGCAGCATTTCCCAAATTGTTTTATGCAGAGCATACACTTCACAGGATACCGTGGAATAAAAGGTTTTATGGCAGCAAAATGGGACCATACTGCATGCTATGTGCCCTTTGATTCATACTCCTTATTAACATACTAAAAATAACAGCTAACTCTTATTGGAAGTCTGTCTGAGCCAAGCATTATCAAGCACTTTTATATTTTATCTCAGCCAGTCTTCAAAAAATAATCCTCTGAGGTAGATACTAATTTATCCCATCTACACATGAGGAAAGTGAGGTTTGGAGTAGTTAAATGTCACACAGTTAAAGGTAAGACGTAAATGCGGAGGCAGGTTTCAAATCCACTCTCATTCCCGAGTTTATGCTCTTAACCCCGAAGCTTTATCACTTTCCCACTAACTATATAGATACTTTCTCACATTGCCTTTTTTTCCTTATGACTTTCTTGCACAATTGAGTCCATTCTTAACTGTATTAGTTGGTCATCTTTTGTGGGTATCTTTAATTTTTTTTCATGTCATCACACAGGGCCACTTGGTATCATTTTAGATAATACCTTCTCCAACATCAAGCTTTTATGCTCCAATCTCATTTGGCCTTTGTCTAACTGCTTCATGCATGCTTTAGTGGATTTTCATCTGTATCTTTGACAGTTTATGGATAAACAAAGATGTAAAAGAGACAGGATGTGTCTGAGTTTATTTATCCTGCCTTTGGCAAGGGAGTCTTTGTCTGCAAAATGAAAGTAGTTAAAAAGCAAAAGTAGAATTAAAAAAGGATACCCACAGTATATATGTAGTTAGCTTTTGTGTTGTGTGGGGTTGAGATTTCTTGCACCATTGGGATCTTAATAACTAGGAGATACGTTACTTGAGGGGTGGGGAAGGGGTGAGCAGAGGAGAGACAGAGAATGATGCTATACCCTTCAGTTTCACTCTGAAGAAATTGTCCATTAAACCTGGGAACTGGGTTTGCTTGCTAATCACCTTTCCAAAGCATGGCGCTTGCTCAGGAAGTGGGCTTTCAGAGAGAAGAGAAGGATGTGAGCTATTAGCAGTGGTCCTGTCTCTCAGCAGGGGTAGAGCCAAAAGGCAGTAGGAGTCATGTTCTTGGTTCCGTAAGATTGCACAGGGTACCTGATCTGCTCCATCACGCTCAATCCCAATTAAGTTGGCTTCCTCCACTGTGTTATCTGAGAATCCACGTGAGATAGGGTTACCCTCCCTTTGCCCCCTTGATCAATTATAAATGATTTCATGAGCATCTACTCTGTACTCAGCATTTCCTTTGTATACAGGCCAGTTGCCTGATGTGGCTTGGCTGATGTTTGAGGAAGTTCTTTGTTGTTGAAACTGTGCTTAACGTTCTCCGTGGATTATCTCCTTCCATATCCAGGACAGTCTTACAAGAAAGAGCCTATTATTAGCTGCGGTTTATGAAAGAAAAAACTGGGGCAAAGAGAGGAGAAATGACTTGTTAAAAGACACACAGCTAGGGCTTCCCTGGTGGCACAGTGGTTGAGCGTCCGCCTGCCGATGCAGGGGACGCGGGTTCGTGGCCCGGTCCGGGAAGATCCCACATGCCACGGAGCGGCTGGGCCCATGAGCCGTGGCCGCTGAGCCTGCGCGTCCGGAGCCTGTGCTCCGCAACGGGAGAGGCCACAGCAGTGAGAGGCCCGCGTACCGCAAAAAAAAAAAAAAAGACACACAGCTAGTCAAGGGGCAGAGTGGGGATGCTCACCTCACTCCCTCGAATTCTAAAGCCTGTGCATTTTATGACTATCAAACAGCAGATTAGTGAATGGGAACTCCTCCTCTACCGTTCTTCTCATGAACAAAGTGTATTCTGTTGAGGAAATAAAGAAGTGCTTCGTTCATGTATTAAAAACGAATGTTATCAGTAATCAGGTGAGCGGGACCTCGGTCCGATGCTGCTAGAAAAAAAAAGTCAGGAAATCATTTCTTTTCAGAAAAACACTAATCACAGAGATATAAATTGTTCTGGGTAAGGATGCCAAGAACACCAGTGTTGTCTGCAGCCTAAATAGACCTTCTCTAGTTTGGCTGGGATTGAAGTATTAGAATTTGCTCTTCATTCCTCCAGTCTTAAAAAAAGGTACTTGAAATTGTTCTTTAATACTTAATTCTTTCAAATAACACATAGAGTAAGCCCACTTTTAAAAACTTTGGTGAGCACCAGTGATCTCTGAGGTTTACAAAAATGCCAGTGAAGGAGGAAGTGAGAGGTGGGGACAGTTTTATTCTTCTCGTAGGCTGAAAGCTTTAAATATTAAGCAGAAACGATTTAGCAACAAAAAGAAATGAGCTCTCGAGCCACAAAGAGACATGGAGGAAACTTCAATGCAGATCGCTAAGTGAAACAGACCAATATGAAAAGGCCACCTACTGAATGATTCCCGCTATACGACATTCTGGAAAAGAAGAAAGTATGGAGATAGTAAAGAGATCCGTGGTTGATCAGTTGGGATTGGGGAGGAGAGAGGGTTGAATAGTCAGAGCACAGAGCATTTTTACGGCAATGAAATGGTTCTCTGATACTGTAATGGCAGATTCAAGTCATTATGTGTGAAAACCCATTGAATATACATTGTAAAGAGTAAACCCTAATGTAAACTATGGATTTTCGTTAATGATAATGTTGTAATATTGGCTCATCAGTTATGGCCAATATACTACACTAACACACTAATGCAAGGTGTGAATAATAAGGGAAACTGGATTGGAGGGGGCAGGGTGAGGGAGTAGATGGGAATTCTACTTTGGATTCATTTTTTTCTATAAACCTAAAACCGCTTTTTTTTTTTTTTTTTTTTAAACCTTTTTTTTTTAAGAAAAAAAAAACAACCTTGTTTTTCATATTCAAGTCATTATGTGTGAAAACCCATTGAATATACATTGTAAAGAGTAAACCCTAATGTAAACTATGGATTTTCGTTAATGATAATGTTGTAATATTGGCTCATCAGTTATGGCCAATATACTACACTAACACACTAATGCAAGGTGTGAATAATAAGGGAAACTGGATTGGAGGGGGCAGGGTGAGGGAGTAGATGGGAATTCTACTTTGGATTCATTTTTTTCTATAAACCTAAAACCGCTTTTTTTTTTTTTTTTTTAAAGCCTATTTTTTTAAGCAGAAGAAAATCACACTGTTTTTCAGCATCATAGCGTCTCTGTAGATGATAGTGCCTTTTGGAGAATAAGAATAATCCCCTCAGTGCATAATACCAGCTCAGTGCTCAGACTGTGACAACGGAGGGATATATGAAGGTCAGTTGAAACATCTCATTGGATTGGAAAGACAAAGGGGACTTTGTGTCACAATAGTTCTCATCCCACGGAACTGTGGAGATGGCAGGAGATAAAACAATACTCTTTATCACCAGCAGATTAACTAGCAAGGACATATTCTTTCTATTTATCCTATAGTCTCCTAAGGACAATAGGCCTTTTGTCCTTACACCTGTTGCAGGGGAACGGAGCCCTTGACTGAGACCTAATGGGGTTTATGTGAGGCCATGCAGTTCAGATTTCTTATGTGTGTCTCTGGCAGGACATCCCATTTCATAATATGCCTTCCAGCAAAGGAACTTGGAGACGGAGCCCTCAGCATTCAAAGGGAGAGAAGCAGATCCATGGTTACTTGAGAAGAATGATAGGTATAGAAATCCATGCTGGAGAGCAATACAGGCGTGTGGCAAGTTCTCACTCCCAGCCAGAACGTCCTACTCTTTCCTGGTCCTCAGCTTCCTACTCAGCACCAGGCACAGGGTGAAGGCTCTACAGAGGTGAGACTTGGCTGGATGAGTGAACCTCCAGGACTTGGCTGAAGAAAGGGAAACAGCAAAATGATTCATCAAAATGAACACCTGATTTTTTCCAGCTATTTCACTACAGTTTCCAGATAAACGTCTATAGGCACATGTGTGTGGATGGCTTTCTGCATTCTAAATCCTTGTTTGGAATGGGATCTGTAGGGGTTTTTGACTGCCTTCTTTTGGGAACAACACTCCATTCTTCTTTGGGGCAACCAGCCTTCCACTTATTCTTAGTGTGTGAAGTTTGAGTTGAATATTTCCTCTTGGCTTGAGGAAATGGTCTGTGGCCTGGGCCCAGTCAGTCAGAGCGCTGTTTCCCTTGGCCTCAGTGAATTGGGAGTCAAGATGGACCCCTGAGAATCCCACCTGGGATTTTGCTGGCATGATTGGAAAAGAAGTGTTGTTTATCTGCTGGCGTTCGAAATTGGTAAAATGCAAGCCTAGAGGTACTAGTAGACATAGTAGCCACCACTGGGGAAAATACTCATTGAAAATAAAGCCGGAATAGAGGAAAACTGAGCTGAAAGATGGAGAGAGAACAAGTCTCAGTGAAAATATTTGAGCAACTTGAACTAGCCAAGCTTGAAGTCAACACATTTCCTGGACCCTTCAATGAAACGGGCTCTAAATTCCCCAGATTTCAACCGTCTTATAACGAATTATAATTTATGACTGTATCCATTTGGGAGATGGGAACTTTATTATCAGTACTCTTGTACTGAAATTCTGAGTCTTTAGTGCACTTTCCTATGTCCATGTCCTTCAGATTAGAATTTTTTTTTTTTTTTTTTTTTTT